>NC_133336.1:207841839-208162339 GCF_042186555.1 Aquarana catesbeiana
CTAAACCAAGAGATTCAACTGAACCCTCCTGGATATATTTGGAACTCTAAGTTCAGAACAAAAGCAGCACTGGAGCAAGCATATAGTGGCTATTGTGCATGCTTATAACAGCACCGCCAATGATGCCACAGGTTACTCTCCCTATAGTTTGATGTTCAGACCGTAGGCCCGGCTGCCAGTAGACTTGGCCTTCGGCACATCCCTCCACCATACCTTAGCAACTTTCCACAGAGGGTATGTGGATCACCTGCAGAGACGTCTGAAAACCACCTATGATAAGGCTCAAGCTGCCTCATATGCCCGAGGACAGAGAAACAAAATAAACTTTGACCTTAGGGTACGAGTGCAGGACCTACAGCCGGATGACAAGGTACTGCTAAGAAACCTGGGTGTCCCTGGAAAGCACAAGTTGGCTAACTGCTGAAAGTCACAGCCCTATGTCGTTTGCAAGCATCTGCCCAGACACCCAGTATATCAAATCCGGCCAGAGGGAAGCACAGGCCTGCTGAAGACTTAGCATCACAATTATCTGTTGCCTCTGTCAGAAGCAGTTCATGTGCCACCACATCCAGATTTACAGTCCACACCCACGGCCTCTCAAAGATCCCGGCCAGTGACTAGATCTCACTCTGTACCCCTTGCTGAAGATGAAAAAAGCGAGGATGAAGAGAAAGATTGTCTGTGGCCATCTCGAATGCCAGGGCCTGCCACCCCCCCCTTTCTTCTCCTCCCAAGGTGACTGAGGTGACTTTCAGGCTAGAGGCTTCGAGTTTGTACCTCAAAGTCCACCTTTTGAAGAGTTGGAAGACCCTCAATCTTCCCTGCTGACAACAGACCCCTAAGACTTTCCATCCTTCATTGAGGAAGCTGAAGCTGGTATGCAGAAAGAAGAAGAGACCAGTGTGCCTGTAACCCCAAAACCTAAAGAACAGCGAGAGCGAAGGGTTATTCACCCACCCAAAAGACTAATATATGATACTTGAAAGCTCTGAGGAGGTCGTAATTAGGGATGAGCTTCGTGTTCGAGTCGAACCCATGTTCGACTCGAACATCGGCTGTTCGATCGTTCGCCGAATTGCGAACGTTATGGGCCGTTCGCGCTAAATTCGTGTGGCGCGTCACGGCCCATAATTCACTGCGGCATCGCAGTGCATTGCTGGCTGATGATTGGCCAAGCATGCACTATGACCCGCATGCTTGGCCAATCACAGCGCCGTCAGTAGAGAGAGCTGTAATTGGCCAAAGCCAGGGTGGCTTTGGCCAATTATGGCTCAGGGGATTTAGTACACACCCCACACTATATAAGGCCGCCTGCACGGCGGCCCTGTGTAGTGTGTGTTCCGGTGTGCTGAGAGATAGAGAGAGAGAGAGACAGTGTCATTTGATTTGAGTTAGATAGATTAGGCAGAACAGTCAATCAGTTAGCTGCACTTACAGTGTATTGTGTATATATATGCATCCCAGGTGTTGCATATATATATATACACTGTATTCAGTTTAGCTAGATCCGTTCCTGTTATCTTCTATCTAGACTATTTACATTTAATGCAGTGCGTCCTGCTCACAGTGTTCAGCTAGATCCGTTCCTGCTATTTACATTTAGTGCAGTGCGTCCTGCTCACAGTGTTCAGCTAGATCCGTTCCTGTTATCTTCTAGACTATTTACATTTAGTGCAGTGCGTCCTGCTCACAGTGTTCAGCTAGATCCGTTCCTGTTATCTTCTAGACTATTTACATTTAGTGCAGTGCGTCCTGCTCACAGTGTTCAGCTAGATCCGTTCCTGTTAAATTCCTACTGACAGGCAGGCTTGTCTGGTTACAGTATATAAAGCTACCTGAAGAAAATTACAGGTGTTCTATTTGATCCTATTAGTACCACGGTCAGGCAGCTAGACTATTTACATTTAGTACAGTGCGTCCTGCTCACAGTGTTCAGCTAGATCCGTTCCTGTTATCTTCCTACTGACAGGCAGGCTTGTCTGGTTACAGTATATAAAGCTACCTGAAGAAAATTACAGGTGTTCTATTTGATCCTATTAGTACCACGGTCAGGCAGCTAGACTATTTACACTTAGTACAGTGCGTCCTGCTCACAGTGTTCAGCTAGATCCGTTCCTGTTATCTTCCTACTGACAGGCAGGCTTGTCTGGTTACAGTATATAAAGCTACCTGAAGAAAATTACAGGTGTTCTATTTGATCCTATTAGTACCACGGTCAGGCAGCTAGACTATTTACATTTAGTACAGTGCGTCCTGCTCACAGTGTTCAGCTAGATCCGTTCCTGTTATCTTCCTACTGACAGGCAGGCTTGTCTGGTTACAGTATATAAAGCTACCTGAAGAAAATTACAGGTGTTCTATTTGATCCTATTAGTACCACGGTCAGGCAGCTAGACTATTTACATTTAGTACAGTGCGTCCTGCTCACAGTGTTCAGCTAGATCCGTTCCTGTTATCTTCCTACTGACAGGCAGGCTTGTCTGGTTACAGTATATAAAGCTACCTGAAGAAAATTACAGGTGTTCTATTTGATCCTATTAGTACCACGGTCAGGCAGCTAGACTATTTACATTTAGTACAGTGCGTCCTGCTCACAGTGTTCAGCTAGATCCGTTCCTGTTATCTTCCTACTGACAGGCAGGCTTGTCTGGTTACAGTATATAAAGCTACCTGAAGAAAATTACAGGTGTTCTATTTGATCCTATTAGTACCACGGTCAGGCAGCTAGACTATTTACATTTAGTACAGTGCGTCCTGCTCACAGTGTACAGCTAGATCCGTTCCTGTTATCTTCCTACTGACAGGCAGGCTTGTCTGGTTACAGTATATAAAGCTACCTGAAGAAAATTACAGGTGTTCTATTTGATCCTATTAGTACCACGGTCAGGCAGCTAGACTATTTACATTTAGTACAGTGCGTCCTGCTCACAGTGTTCAGCTAGATCCGTTCCTGTTATCTTCCTACTGACAGGCAGGCTTGTCTGGTTACAGTATATAAAGCTACTTGAAGAAAATTACAGGTGTTCTATCCCAGCTTAGTGCAGCTACAGGCCATTAGTATGTCTGGAAGGCCAAGAAGGAGAGGCAGACAGTCACAAGCCAATAAGAGAGGGCAAGCAGGCTCTGTGTCTAGTGCTGGTCGTGGAGACGGTGCATCCTCATCAGCACGTGGCCATGGGACACGCTTGGCCTTTTTTTCGGCAGCTGGCCGTGTTGAGCCGCAACATGCGGAAGACTTGGTCGAGTGGATGACCAAGCCGTCCTCATCCTCCTCATCCTCTCTCACCCATGCCCAGGGTGCTTTGTCTGGCAAAGCAGCGGCCTCTTCCCTCAGCTCAATGTCATCAGTGACTCCTTCCCTAGCTCCACCATGTCCTCATGAGGATTCCCTCGAACTGTTTGACCACAGTGTTGGGTACATGCTCCAGGAGGATGCCCAGCGTTTGGAAGGCTCTGATGACGATACTGAGCTCGATGAAGGCAGTAACATGAGCACGGACAGAGGGGGTGCCCAAGAAGGACAGCAATCTGGCAGTCATGCTCCCCCTGCTGCAGCATACTGCCAGGTTTGCTCCAGTGATGAGGAGGGAGGGGATGATGAGGTCACTGACTCAATGTGGGTGCCTGATAGGAGAGAGGAGGAGGAGGAGGAGGAGGAGGAGGAGGAGGAGGCGGCGGCACATCACCAACGAGGCAGGATGCCCTCCAGGGGCCAGCCTAAGGGCAGCACATTGACTGCATCACACCCCAAAGCTCCACATGTGCAGGGCGCTGCAGTCTCTGCGCGTTATTCAAAAAGTTCTTTGGTGTGGGCCTTTTTTGAGACGAGTGCATCAGATCGCACCGCTGCTATTTGCAACATATGTCTCAAGCGTATCTCGCGTGGCCAAAACATCTCCCGCTTGGGTACCACATGCTTGACCAGACATATGTTGACCTGCCATGCAGTTCGTTGGCAAGCGTATCTAAAAGACCCACACCAAAGAACAAAGAGGATCTCTCCTTGCTCCTCATCAGCTGAGATTTCCAACCCCACTAGACCTTCAGTCCTCTCTGAGACCTGCAGTGAGAGGAATGAAGGTGTAGAATTAGGTGTGTCACAGCCAAGTACTTGTGGGCAATCTGCTTTTGGTACACCGACGTCAGATTGTACCAGGCAAATTTCCCTGCCCCAGCTGCTGCACCGCCGAAAGAAGTTTGCTCCCAGCCATCCACATGCCCAGCGGTTGAATGCTAGCTTGGCAAAATTGCTAGCACTTCAACTGCTGCCTTTTCAGTTGGTAGACTCTGCCCCCTTCCGTGAGTTTGTGGAATGTGCGGTTCCTCAGTGGCAGGTACCCAAACACCACTTTTTCTCACGGAAGGCGATTCCGGCTCTCTACCGGCATGTGGAAGGCAATGTCCATGCCTCGCTGGACAGGGCGGTCAGCGGTAAGGTGCATATTATCGCTGACTCATGGTCCAGCAGGCATGGACAGGGACGTTACCTAAGTTTCACGGCGCATTGGGTGACTCTGCTGGCAGCTGGGAAGGATGCAGGACAAGGTGCAGTAGTGTTGGAGGTTGTTCCGCCACCACGCCTCCAAAATGCTGATTGTGACACACCTCTCTCCTCCACCCCCTCCTCTTCTTCTTCCTCCATGGCCTCTTCCTCGGAACCAGCGGTGCTCCGTAGGCGTTCAAGGGGCTACGCAAGTACGCAGGCCAAAAGATGCCATGCGGTGCTTGAGCTGGTGTGCTTGGGGGACAGGAGCCACACTGGGGCAGAGGTTTTGTCAGCTCTGCAGGGGCAGGTTCAGAGGTGGTTGACGCCACGCCAACTTAAGGCAGGAATGGTGGTTTGCGACAATGGCACCAACCTCCTCTCTGCCCTCCGACAGGGACAAATGACCCATGTGCCCTGTTTGGCTCACGCCCTTAACTTGGTGGTGCAGCGGTTCTTGGGCAGGTACCCGGGCTTACAGGATGTCCTGAGGCAGGCCAGGAAAGTCTGTGTGCATTTCCGCCGGTCATATAATGCCAGTGCTCGGCTGACGGACCTCCAAAAGGAGTTTAACCTGCCCAAGAACCGCCTAATCTGTGACATGCCCACCAGGTGGAACTCAATGTTGGCCATGCTGCAGCGGCTGCACACGCAGCAGAGGGCCATCAATGAGTACCTGTGCGACTATGGCACCAGGACAGGGTCAGGGGAGCTTGGTTTTTTTTCCCCACGCCAGTGGGCCATGATCAGGGATGCATGCACTGTCCTGTCACCATTCGAGGAGGCCACGAGGATGGTGAGCAGTGACAGTGCATGCATCAGTGACACTGTCCCCCTTGTCCACCTGTTGGAGCACACGCTGCGTGGAATAATGGACAGGGCACTTGAGGCAGAACAGAGGCAGGAAGAGGAGGACTTCCTTAGCTCTCAAGGCCCCCTTTATCCAGACAGTGTTCCTGCGTGCCCGCCGATCACACAGGAAGAGGACGAGGAGGAAGAGGAGGAGGAGGAAGATTGTGTCAGTATGGAGGTGGAGCCTGGCACTCAGCATCAGCAGCAGTCTTTAAGGGATCAGTCCCAAGAAACACATGGACTTGTACGTGGCTGGGAGGAGGTGGCTGCGGACCATGTCGTTCTTAGTGACCCAGAGGACTCCGGACCGAATGCCTCAGCAAACCTACGCTGCATGGCCTCCCTGATCCTGCAAAGCCTGCGTAAGGATCCTCGTATTCGTGGTATCAAGGAGAAGGACCAATACTGGCTGGCAACCCTCCTTGATCCACGTTACAAGGGTAAGGTTGCGGACCTTATCTTGCCATCGCAGAGGGAGCAGAGGATGAAACATCTTCGGGAGGCCTTGCAGAAAGGTCTGTGCAACGCGTTCCCAGAGACTGGGAGGTTACAAACTCCTGTTTCTGGACAACGTGTTGCTGAGGCTTCGGTCAGTCAAAGAAGGAGCGGTGGAGAAGGTGGCCGTCTGACCGATGCGTTCAGACAATTTTTTGGTCCGCAGCCCCAAGGTATGATCGGTTCCAGCAACCATCGCCAGCGTCTGTTTTACATGGTGCAGGAATACCTAGGGGCAAGATCAGACTTGGACACCTTTCCCACCGAAAATCCTCTGGGTTACTGGGTCTTGAGGATGGATCACTGGCCAGAGCTTGCACAGTATGCAATTGAGCTACTGGCCTGTCCTGCATCCAGCGTTCTTTCGGAACGCACATTCAGTGCTGCTGGAGGCGTGGTAACCGATCACAGGGTGCGTCTGTCCACCGACTCGGTCGATCGGCTGACCTTCATAAAAATGAATGAGTCTTGGATCACCACCAGCTACCAAGCACCTGATGCTGATGTAACCGAATAATTTTTTTTGAAATCTCAGATCCCTTCAAAGACTGCCTATGCTGATGCTGAGTGACTATCCCCGAGTAATTATCCTCTTCCTCCTCAATCATCACGCTGATAGCTTGTAAGAACATTTTTGGTTCTGGGCGCCACCACCAGTGCCTAAGGCACAATTTTTCAGCCCCTGTTTAACAGGGGCGTGTAATTACAATTTTTGATGTAATACTTTGCAGCAGGGCTTGTTCCTGCATTCCAACTAGAGTGTCTGTGAGGGGTTGCAGTGTTGTGGCACCAGCACCAGTGCCTAAGGCCCAATTTTTCTGCCCCTGTCTAACAGGGGCGTGTAATTACAATTTTTGATGCAATACTTTGCAGCAGGGCTCGTTCCTGCGTTCCAACTAGAGTGTCTGTGAGGGGTTGCAGTGTTGTGGCACCAGCACCAGTGCCTAAGGCCCAATTTTTCTGCCCCTGTCTAACAGGGGCGTGTAATTACAATTTTTGAAGCAATACTTTGCAGCAGGGCTCGTTCCTGCGTTCCAACTAGAGTGTCTGTGAGGGGTTGCAGTGTTGTGGCACCAGCACCAGTGCCTAAGGCCTAATTTTTCAGCTCCTGTTCAACAGGGGCATGTAATTACAATTCTTGATCTAATATTTCACAGCAGGGCCCTGTGAGGGCTTACAGTGTTGTGGCCACAGCAACACCTAAGGCCCAAATTTCTGCTGAGTATATAGGGCAGGACCCTACTTTCAAACATCTAACTTACAAACGACTCCTACTTGCAAACGGAAGGAGACAACAGGAAGTGAGATGAAATCTACCCCTAGGAAGGGAAATTCTTTCCTGTAAGAGTTAATATGGGAAAACAATTTCTCCTTTCCACTGATGCTTTCCAATCCTTATTCCACAAAAAAACCCAAATTTTCAAAAAACATTTTTCATTGGGACAAAAAAGTGAGGTGAAATCTTCTGAAGAGGAGGAAAGACAGCAAAACAAATGTCACAGGGGTGATAACCCTTCCCTATGTTTTCCAAAAAGCTTAGAAAAGATTTTTTGGCTGGAGCTAAACACGTTAAAAATGTTCAAAATTACAAACAGATTCTACTTAACAACAAACCTACAGTCCCTGTCTTGTTTGCACCGCCTGTATACTGCTGTTCAGAGTATATAGGGCCTGGTGGCCCCACACCTTTCCTTATTTTAATTTGGGTGCGGGGTTCCCCTTAATATCCATACAAGACCCAAAGGGCCTGGTAATGGACTGGGGGGTACCCATGCCGTTTGTCTCACTGATTTTCATCCATATTGCCATGACCCGACATGACATTAAACCCGCAAGCAGTTTTAAATGAGATTTTTTCCTTTAAAAATGACATTTTGTGCAGGGACTGTTCTAAACACGGGAAACACGCGTCACTTTACAGGCATACTATAGACACCCCCCAGGTACGATATTTAAAGGAATATTTCACTTTTTTTTTTTTACTTTAAGCATCATTAAAATCACTGCTCCCGAAAAAACGGCCGTTTTTAAAAGTTTTTTTGCATTGATACATGTCCCCTGGGGTAGGACCCGGGTCCCCAAACCCTTTTTAGGACAATACCATGCAAATTAGCCTTTAAAATGAGCACTTTTGATTTCGAACGTTCGAGTCCCATAGACGTCAATGGGGTTCTAACGTTCGTGCGAACTTTCAGTCCGTTCGCGGTTTCTGGTGCGAACCGAACCGGGGGGTGTTCGGCTCATCCCTAGTCGTAATCATTGCAAAAAGGACTCTTGAAGAAACTGACCCTTCCACTGCAGATTTGGTGATGGACAATCCCAACTCACTGTCAGGGCTGGGCTCAGCCCTTCCTTCTCTAAACTGTCCACTCAGTTGTCGGATAATTGCCAGCTCCTATCTCTCCACAGTTACTCAGCTGTTGATGATATCCTGCTCGTCAGTCCTGCCTACATAAGCCGTCCAGTCCAGAGGATCTCTGCCTTCGCCTTGGTCAACATCACAGAAACAATCTCCTGCGATCCTGTTCAAGACTTGCTTTGCTGACATCCCTTCTGGCTCCAGATCCTGCTTGCTGTTCCACTACATTGATCCCTGACTTCTGGCTTGGCTGACTATCTGTTCCGGTTACTGAACTTTGGCTATGTTTTGACTACGTTTGTTCTTTTTACTTTTATTATTAAACAAGTGTGATTTAACTGTACTTCTGTCTTGGCCTGATTTCTTGGATTCTGACACTCAGCCCCTGGCACATCTAGATGGGTCATTCCAGTTAACCTCCCCCCTATGCTAATTGTTGGGATGTTCCTCTGTCAGGGTTTTATGCAGATGTAAATTGTATGGTTTCCTGTGCACACTAACCTGTTTTTTTTTTCCGTGTGTATATCAAAAGCATGTAACAGGTCATACACTCTTTACCGCCTTTGGTGGACCAAAGGTTCTTTGGTGGGGGGAGTGTGTAGCGGGGGCTACTCTATTACCCATGGTCCCACACCTCCCGCCATTCCTGCCAGCGACTGCCGGACTGAATAGACACTAACACAGGCACTCACTGAGGGAGAGCACACCTGTGAGTCCCTGTGGGGGATTTCTCCCCCTCCCTCTCCTCTTCCTGTGTCCCTATTGGCAGGGAGAGGAAGCCAATCAAGCAACAGCAGAGGACCACGGCCCACAATACAGCCCCATTGATTTTGACAGGGGGTGGAACTACCAAGCCCAGCCTGCTTTGCAAGAAGGGGGCTAGCTAAAGATTTAAGCTTGTTGGTCTGAGGAGAGATCACCATGAGGCAGGGAGGTGAACGGAGGTGTGAGGAGAGACTACACGCACCCGCTGAAGAACCATGCAAAGAAGGTTCCAGAGACCATCCAGAGACGGTTGAAGATGGATGTACCTTCTGTACCACCTAAAATCTCTATTTTTTATGGAATATCTCTGAAATGATGTGAGATCTAATGTTAAAACCACTTGATCTTACCGGATCTAACGAATATCTATTAGCCTGAATGATTTTTGGCCAGAAAATTTGATATGGACGGGCTGGCCCCCCCCTTATGTACCCCCTAATATCTCTATTTTGATGTGGAATATCTCTGAAATGATGTGAGATCTAACGTTAAAAACACTTGATCTTACCGGATCTAATGAATATCTATTATCCTGAATGATTTTTGGCCAGAAAATTTGATAAGGGGGCCCCCTCATTAATCACTTAATAAGTCTCTAATTATGTGAGATCTAACGTTAAAACCACGTGCTCTTACCGGATCTAACGAATGTCTATAAGCCTGAATAATTTTTGGCCAGAAAATTTGATAAGGGGGGGCCAGCCCGTCCATATGTACCACCTAATATCTCTATTTTAATGTGGAATATCTCTGAAATGATGTGAGATCTAACGTTAAAACCACTTGATCTTACCGGATCTAATGAATATCTATTAGCCTGAATGATTTTTGGCCAGAAAATTTGATAAGGGGGCCCCCTCATTAATCACTTAATAAGTCTCTAATTATGTGAGATCTAACGTTAAAACCACGTGCTCTTACCGGATCTAACGAATATCTATAAGCCTGAATAATTTTTGGCCAGAAAATTTGATAAGGGGGGGCCAACCCGTCCATATGTACCACCTAATATCTCTATTTTAATGTGGAATATCTCTGAAATGATGTGAGATCTAACGTTAAAACCACTTGATCTTACCGGATCTAATGAATATCTATTAGCCTGAATGATTTTTGGCCCAAAAATTTGATAAGGGGGGGCTAAACCGTCCATATGTACCACCTAATATCTCTATTTTGATGTGGAATATCTCTGAAATGATGTGAGATCTAACGTTAAAACCACTTGATCTTACCGGATCTAACGAATATCTATTAGCTTGAATGATTTTTGGCCCAAAAATTTGATAAGGGGGTCCGGCCCCCCCTCATTAATCACTTAATAAGTCTCTAATCATGTGAGATCTAACATTAAAAACACTTGATCGTACCAGATCTAATGAATATCTATTAGCCTGAATGATTTTTAGCCCAAAAATTTGATAAGGGGGGCCAGCCTGTCCATATGTACCACCTAATATCTCTATTTTGATGTGGAATATCTCTGAAATGATGTGAGATCTAACGTTAAAACCACTTGATCTTACCGGATCTAACGAATATCTATTAGCCTGAATGATTTTTGGCCTGAAAATTTGATAAGGGGGGGCCAGCCCCCCTCATTAATCACTTAATAAGTCTCTAATTATGTGAGATCTAACGTTAAAAACACTTGATCATAACGGATCTAACAAATTGCTTCCAAAATAGCTAACTGTTTGGTCAATTTTTTGATAAGGGGGGCTGATGACGGGTTAGCCCCCCCAGCAAATAACTGTTAATATCGCTTCTTCTGTGTGAGATCTAACGCAAACAACTGTTGATCTAACCTGATCTAACAAAGATCTAACAAACTGCATAAGATTTTTTCAAAATTTTTGATATGGGGGGCTAACCCGGCAGAGGTGTAAGCTAGCAGAGAGCTTAATTCAAGGAAACTCTTTTGTTCTAAGGAGCAGACCTAAGGCATAGGCTACAGGCCTGAAGCAGCCGTGTGGCAATAACGTAAGCCAGGAAGCTGTGAGAGAGAGTGTCACCAGAGGTACAGTGTGGGTACCAAACAGGGACACAGTTACAGGGTCAAGAGGACCGAGGTCAATGCCTGAACAGCAGTACTGACCAGAGAGCCAGGTAGCTCTGTGTTTTTCATTTATTTCATTATTGCTTTGTGGAATAAACCCCTGTGTGGGAATCCTGGATAAACTGTTTTTCTTTTACTTCAATAAACATGGGCCAAAAAAGCAGTTAAACTGCATATCTGGCATAGACTCAGCTCACTGGTAAGCTCTACACTGAAGCTAAATAAACCAAATACCACAAGTGGTGTTCGAATGCGGGCATGACGGAAGAGTTCCAGATCCTCGCATACCAAAAACAATGAGGAGAAAGAAACTGTGTGTTTTGCAGCAATGCTGTGAGGATCAGCTTATGTGAACCAGTGGAGTCTGCATGTGAAAGTGTGCTGCTTGCAAGTCTTAAAGAGACAGTACACCAAATTTTCCTGTAATAAAAGGAACTGTGTTAAAAAGCATTGTGGGCCTGACTGCAGAGATGGGGCTGTCAAAACGCAAAAAAGAAGCAATGTTTGCTGAGATGAGAGACAGAACCCTGTGACTGGAGGGGTTGTTACTGACAGAACAAGCCCCAGACTGGTGCAAGATGCACTTGGCCGCACTGGAGCAAAGGAAAAAGGAAAGCGAGCCATCACTTAGTGCAAAGAGTGAGCAGATGGGTGCGGTTGCCCATGGCAACAAAGCAGAAATCTGTACAACTGACTTCATATGGCCTATGTTGCCTTCTGAACATGTTTAAGACTTTTTCCCTGAATTTGCGATGATTGCTTCCTCCCAAGGGTGGCCCAGAATCCCCTGGGTTGAATTGGTGCAACCTTTTCTGATGCAAGAGTACCAAGAGGTGTACCGCGGGATGTGTTCTAACCAAGATGACTATGACAATTTCCTGGGAGCAATCCAATCTAGAGAGCGCTGGAAAAATTAAGCAGGGAGGATGTGGTCTCCCATAGCAACCAGAGAAAGTCTGTTTGCAGAAAGGAGGAGCTACAGCCGAGATGCGGCTCAAATTCTGAGTGAAGAGGTTTGTGCAAAAGTGTCTGTTGTTACGCTTGGCAACCGTGAAGGAAATTTTGTTCAGCGTGCAGGGGGTGATGGAGAGCACAAGAAACCAGTGGTTTCAAGTTATGGCTGATTGTGTGAAGTGGTCAGCCCAGAGAAGAGGGCACAGTATCCAGCATCCTTCAAGGGGTATGACCATGTGTGTGGGTCTACTGTTACCCCTGGCAACAGGAAACCTGTTTGGCCTGCAGAGGATGTTGGAAAATCCAAGAAGGATGCAATGTTGCCTTGTGTCCATGTGGGGGCATTAACTTGTGAGAGCACAGCAAAGAAGGGACACCACCCTCAATTGAACCTTTCCACACCTGTCAATTGGAATGGTAAGACTGTTACAAATGTGAGAGAGATGGGTCATGGGACTATTCCTTGTGAAGTGGGAGTAAATCCAGTGAGAAAATCTGCTTTCAGACTTGATGCAAATTAATACCCTGTCTAGTAGCAAAGCACTGTTTGAAGCTGAACCTGCAGCAAGCTTGAGGACTGTTGAGGAATTGTCTCCGTGCAATGCCCTTTGTAGCAGAGAGACAAGGGTTAAAGCTAAACCTAATGATGTGGCGTGCACCAACAATTCTGAAAATGGTGATACATTTCCCTCTATGTTGGTGTTTAAAAGGGCAAATGGTTTTGTGCAAAGGACAGGAGTGATTCAGCAGAGTGCTGAAGTATATATGTCAGGGGTGACCACTGAGAGATATGTGCCATTGCCCCTAGCAACCATGACAGGTGCAACAGGGTTGTCCCTGGAGACCTCCCAGGAGCTCATGGTGTCTGAGCTTGAGGTCTCCCAGGATGACTGTGTAGCCACCCGGGCAGGTGAGAGAGTGTCTTATAAAGCAAAAAGTGATATGATAAATATCCCACAGGCTCAAGCTGGTAATGAGCTGGGACAGCCTATGAGAGTCAGGAATGATAATGAGGAATTTATTTCTGAAAATGCTGATGATGAAGGTTTTCCCATGGCAACCACAGGCAGTGCCGCAGAGTTGTCCCTGGAAATCTCACGAGGACTCCCTGTGTTGGAGTCGGCGGGGCTCCAGGACAGCTCTGATACTACTCAGGTGGAACATAATGGGAAAATAGCTCAAATGATGGAGCATGAATTATTACAATCTTATGTGGTTGACAGTGACTGGTGCATGATGCCTGCTGTTAAACCACTCTGTCCACCTGTGTCTCCATGGGCAGAGGGAGCAGTACTACGGACTGATGGTGACTGGAGCACAGACAGTATAGACTGGGATAGAAAAATGTACCAAATAATTCTGCGCTGCCCTAAAAACACAAACAAGCAGCTTACACGGCCAACAGGATATATGCCGAATAGAAAGGAAACAAAATAAGTGTCGCGCTAAAAAAGTTTAAGATGTCCAATGTGAAGGCAACAATGAACCAACAGTTCTAGGTGTAAAATGAGGGGAAGATCCTCCATATATGTATTGATCCTAGTAATAGGAAATCCTCGGAAGTTATGTGACTTCATACAAGGAGCACATCAATAGGTGTATAACATCTGGAGTGAAGACAGACACACCACCACCAACAATGAAGAGGCTTACCGGATCTAATGGACCCAAAGGGGCATATGCCAAGTTGGGTCAGACCAAGCTTAGGTGGTAAGTGGCTGTAGGTGATCCAGAGAGATGGTGATCTTGGGATGAACCATGGGCTGATATGTCCCTCAGAGTGGTGTTAGGAACCAAGTGGCGGTGGTGACAAATAGGGAGGAAGAAGGAAAGGCCACATAGTGTAAATCCATAAACAAATATAAAATTTATTAAAAATTAGGAAATACACTCACATGTAAATCTTTTAAAACCAGCGCTGTGAAAATATGGCGGCAGTGGGGTCCTACCCGATGCATTTCGTCCTTTTAGATGTCGTCTGGGGGGTTCCTCCACTGCAGCCAACAAAGTATATATAGGGGATATGGCAATACTAATGAGAAACAGCTCCACGAGTGCATAATTGCTACTTCCGGTATTCGGTCAAGATGGCCGCCCGGTGTGCGTTCCACGCCTCACATTGGAATCCAATGTGGATACCGGAAGTGTAACCAATGGGGTCAAATAATGTACAGATTAAATTTGTCAGAATAATCATATTTAAGAATTAAACATATTTGCAAATTAAGCATAAGCAATATCCAGTCTTCAATATAGAGAATGTGTAAAAACAAGTGCATAGAGGACGTCGTTGTCGTTCATTCAAGGGGAAAACAAAATATGTACACAAAATTATGTGAATGATAATGATGCATCAAAGACAATATATGACAGTACGTGTTATGTCAAAAACGTGCAGTAACATGCAGAAAGCGCTGGTTTTAAAAGATTTACATGTGAGTGTATTTCTTAATTTTTAATAAATTTTATATTTGTTTATGGATTTACACTATGTGGCCTTTCCTTCTTCCTCCCTATTTGTCACTACCGCCACTTGATTTCTAACACCACTCTGAGGGACATATCAGCCCATGGTTCATCCCAAGATCACCATCTCTCTGGATCACCTACAGCCACTTACCACCTAAGCTTGGACTGACCCAACTCGGCGTATACCCCTTTGGGTCCATTAGATTCGGTAAGCCTCTTCATTGTTGGTGGTGGTGTGTCTGTCTTCACTCCAGATGTTATACACCTATTGATGTACTCCTTGTATGAAGTCACATAACTTCCGAGTATAGACTGGGATAGTCTCGCCATAAAGGTGTTGGAGTGGTGGAAAGAAATTTCTGAAGGTAATAGTAAGGTGGACACTATTGCTGCTGTGACAAATGGAGAGGCTGCAGGGCCAGTAGACACAGGTGCGTTGGCTTTTGCAGAAGTTAACCCTCTCCAGTTAGAAAAATCTCAAGAGGGCGCTTACATAGCAGAGGTTTTGTCCACAGCAAAAGAGATGAATGTTGAGTGTCAGGATGGTGGGATAATGGATAAAGACTTGGAAGGGCTCAGTGTTGCTGAAAATGAGAGGATGAGTGTGACACATGTGTTTTGCAGTGCTCATGGGGAGACACAAGTTTTGTCAGTTGCCTCTGGGGTGCAGGTCTCTTTGAGTGTCTCAGTCTCTCAAGCCTTAGCAAATTAGCCCCTTCACATCGTTAGTAAGGGAAAAGTTCCTAGAGTTCTGTGTTTAGATGTGGCATGTCTAGAAATAACTGAGATGTTGTTGAAATTTTTTCCGCTGTACACCTGCATGCATTCACCACAGATGGGCGACCCGGTACTGCATAGTACCAATCAGTGGAGACAGGTGGAACAGGCGATGTTAAGCAATGTTGATAAAAATTGGTTAGTGCAATATTGGTTAATTTTGTGGAAAGTGGTGCGTCCACCTCACAGTGTTCAGCTAAACCTACAAGTTAGTGCGGTGCGTCCACCTCACAGTGTTCAGCTAAACCTACAAGTTAGTGCTGTGCGTCCTGCTCACAGTGCTCAGCTAAACCTACAAGTTAGTGTGGTGCGTCCTGCTCACAGTGTTCAGCTAAACCTACAAGTTAGTGTAGTGAGACCTCTGCACAGTGTTCATCTAAAGCTACAAGTTAGTGCAGTGCGTCCTGCTCACAGTGTTCAGCTAAAACTACAAGTTAGTGTGGTGCGTCCACCTCACAGTGTTCAGCTAAACCTACAAGTAATTTTTTTGCGAGCTCTGCACAGTGTTCAGCTAAAGCTACCTGTAGAAGGTTGGTGGTGTTCTCATACTACAGGCAGGCAGTTGATTTTGCTAGCTGCAGTATCAGTATATGTATATGTATATATATATATATGTGTATATATATATATATATATATATATATCCCAGCTTAGTGCAGCTACAGGCCATTAGTATGTCTGGAAGGCCAAGAAGGAGAGGCAGACAGTCACAAGCCAATAAGAGAGGGCAAGCAGGCTCTGTGTCTAGTGCTGGTCGTGGAGATGGTGCATCCTCATCAGCACGTGGCCGTGGGACACGCTTGGCCTTTTTTTCGGCAGCTGGCCGTGTTGAGCCGCAACATGCGGAAGACTTGGTCGAGTGGATGACCAAGCCGTCCTCATCCTCCTCATCCTCTCTCACCCATGCCCAGGGTACTTTGTCTGGCAAAGCAGCGGCCTCTTCCCACCGACTCGGTCGATCGACTGACCTTCATAAAAATGAATCAGTCTTGGATCACCACCAGCTACCAAGCACCTGATGCTGATGTAACCGAATAATTTTTTTTGAAATCTCAGATCCCTTCAAAGACTGCCTATACTGATGCTGAGTGACTATCCCTGAGAAATTATCCTCTTCCTCCTCAATCATCACGCTGATAGCTTGTAAGAACATTTTTGGTTCTGGGCGCCACCACCAGTGCCTATGGCACAATTTTTCAGCCCCTGTTTAACAGGGGCGTGTAATTACAATTTTTGATGCAATACTTTGCAGCAGGGCTCATTTCTGCGTTACAACTAGAGTATCTGTGAGGGGTTGCAGTGTTGTGGCACCAGCACCAGTGCCTAAGGCCCAATTTTTCAGCCCTTGTTTAACAGGGGCGTGTAATTACAATTTTTGATGCAATACTTTGCAGCAGGGCTCATTTCAGCATTCCAACTAGAGTATCTGTGAGGGGTTGCATTGTTGTGGCACCAGTGCCTAAGGCCCAATTTTTCTGCCCCTGTTTAACAGGGGCGTGTAATTACAATTTTTGATGCAATACTTTGCAGCAGGGCTCGTTCCTGCGTTCCAACTAGAGTGTCTTTGAGGGGTTGCAGTGTTGTGGCACCAGCACCAGTGCCTAAGGCCTAATTTTTCAGCTCCTGTTCAACAGGGGCATGTAATTAAAATTCTTGATCTAATATTTCACAGCAGGGCCCATTTCTGCACCCACCAAGAGCGAGTGAGGACTTACAGTGTTGTGGCACCAGCACCACCACCAAAGGCCCAATTTTTCTGCCCCTGTTCAACAGGGGCAGGTAATTACAATTCTTGATCTAATATTTCACAGCAGGGCCCTGTGAGGGCTTACAGTGTTGTGGCCACAACAACACCTAAGGCCCAAATCTCTGCTGAGTATATAGGGAAGGCCCCTACTTTCAAACATCTAACTTACAAACAAATCCTACTTGCAACAGGAAGTGAGATGAAATCTACCCCTAGGAAGGGAAATTCTCTCCTGTAAGATTTTAATATGGGAAAAACATTTCTCCTTTCCACTGATGCTTTCCAATCCTTGTTCCACAAAAAACCCCAAATTTTCAAAAAACATTTGTCATTGGGACAAAAAGGTGAAATCTTCTGAAGAGGAGGACAGACAGCAAAACAAATGTCACAGGAGTGATGGCTGGAGCTAAACACGTTAAAAATGTACCCGTTCTAAATTACAAAGAGATTCTACTTAACAACAAACCTACAGTCCCTGTCTTGTTTGCACCGCTTGTATACTGCTGTTCAGAGTATATAGGGCCTGGTGGCCCCACACCTTTCCTTATTTTAATTTGGGTACGGGGTTCCTCTTAATATCCGTGCAAGACCCAAAGGGCCTGGTAATGGACTACCCATGCCGTTTGTCTCACTGATTTTCATCTGAAGACGTTCACAACGAAACGTACATCGGAGCGGTACGTGGTCACGTGTTTTGCCTTTCAATATCCGGATCCTCTGGTTGTCTTTCGTGCGGGGTGGGACGCACGCCGTTTGTGATGCGATGCGATAGGTCTTTGACACCAATCTTACCCTGACATACGAGCTGCCCCAGTGCCGGGTAGGCACCTACAAATGTAAGCGGCCATTTGGCTTTCTCAATGTTATTTTAATTCTTTATTCATGGTTTTACGCTATGGAGACTTTGTTTGCTTCCCATATATCCTTATCCTGAACGAGTGGGACTAGAGGGGTCCATGCCTAAAGCATCATCCAGTTGTCCAGCCGTCCATGTGAGCAGGCACAATCCTGCAAAAGCGCTAGTGACTCTCTTTTTAAGTAAAGGGGTCATTAGTATCTGGTAAGCAGATATCTATTACTTCAAGGTGCATTTTCTCTTCTTTTCCTTGGTGACGGAATTCTTTACACCAACGGCAAGATTTTGGCACATATTGAAAGATATCACTTCACTGTAGAATCTATTCACTGTATTGGGACAATTAATCACCAACATTGTCATTAATGCATTGGCCTTTTTTTGGGCCATCTATCTATTTTGATTGTTAATTTTTTATAATTTTTATCAAGTGTGGCACTTAAATAAGTATTTTTTGTTTTTTTGGTTGTATGCACTTCAAACTAGTACTTTCTAGCTTCTAGCGCCCCCTATCTATATATATTGATCCATATTGCCAGGACCCGACATTACATTAAACCCGCAAGCAGTTTTAAATGAGATTTTTTTCCTTTAAAAATGACATTTTGTGCAGGGACTGTTCTAAACACGGGAAACACGCGTCACTTTACAGGCATACTATAGACACCCCCCAGGTACGATATTTAAAGGAATATTTCACTTTTTTTTAAGCATCATTAAAATCACTGCTCCCGAAAAAACGGCCGTTTTTAAAAAAATTTTTTGCATTGATACATGTCCCCTGGGGCAGGACCCGGGTCCCCAAACCCTTTTTAGGACAATACCATGCAATTTAGCCTTTAAAATGAGCACTTTTGATTTTGAACGTTCGAGTCCCATAGACGTCAATGGGGTTCTAACGTTCGTGCAAATTTTCGGTCCGTTCGCAGGTTCTGGTGCGAACCGAACCGGGGGGTGTTCGGCTCATCCCTACTCACAAGTCTCATTGGTGGGCAAAGTCTTTCAGATTCAGCATTAGCACTAAATTGTCCATCAGAAAAAGAAACCTTCTATTACAAGTATTAATGTGAATCTTTTCCTTTGTCCCTTCTCTCCTGAATGTTTATCAGAAGAAATTTGCGGTGTGATATGACAGACAAACATCTTTCATCTCTGTTCCAGAAACCTCTCCAATCTCGCTCCACCACAAATCCCTGTGCTGGCGCTTGTGCACGCCATCACGTGAGTGCGCTCTGGTGGCCAAAAAAGAGAATGTCGTACCTGTACGGGATTTCACCCAGGGGAGCCATTCTGCCGCAAGTAGATCTGCAAGAGCCGGTTGGGAACCGGTTAATGGGACAGCCGGTGATGGGGCAGTGACACAACAAGGTGAGGGATGTGGTAACAGCAGGTGAGTGGATGTCCGGTGAGCGCTGCCATGATGGATCTGAAATGACAGGTGCTCTTTAAATGTAAGGACTCATTCTTGCTGGAACTGATTCAATCATACAGTTTGTAGTGCACATAGATTTGCAAAACAATGGGATAAATGGGATAAAGGAATATTCCTGAACTTTTTATTATCTCGTGGTTACTGTGAAATTATGTGAATGCATCAATGCAGTTGTAGTTTGGGATCTATATTCATATATAACTTTAGTTATTGCATTACAAGAGACTTGGTAATGGTTTTATGGTGATTACTTATATATATAAATGTATGTTTCTGATCTCACAGACGGTCACTCACAGATGGTCACTCACAGAGGGTCATAGATGGTCACTCACAGAAGGTCACTCACGGATGGTCACAGATGGTCACTCACAGAGGGTCACTCACAGATGGTCACTCACAGATGGTCACTCACAGATGGTCACTCACAGAAGGTCACTCACAGATGGTCACTCACAGAGGGTCACATTGTCTCGGGACCATTATGGATAGTCTTTTGTTAGTACCGGATAAAACCAGCTTTTTCCTTTAGAAGGTCAGACAATAGAGAAGAGCGGTGGACCTCTCCCAGGACATGGATGTGAATGTTCCTGGGCTTTGAACAGACCATCGGCTTCCAGAACTTTCAGAAGTTGAGGGGTCCCCTGGAATTGAATATTCTGTATTTATCCTGTATCATACCATCTGTAATACATCTTTAGCCAAGTAAAACTTTGTATTCCATTCTTTGTGTTGTGTGTTTTAATCCTTTGCATTTACTGAGCACATATCTGGAAGGGTAAATATATGAATGAACCTATGAATAAATGGAACACAGAATTGAACCCCTTGTTACAGCAGTGCATGTTATCTCAGCTTGCAGAGCTTGGATTCATTGAATGAGTTTTCCACAAATGTAAATCTTGCAGAATATACAGCCTCGTGCTACATAACTAAGCTCCATTTCATGCTGAATAAACTAAATTCATAATGTATCTTAAAAAGAAAAATCATGACAAAGGGGGGCGTGGCTTGCGAGCGAGCGGAATGGCAGCATAGATCCGGAGCTCCGCTGACTCCAGGAGAAAAAGCGGCCCAAATCGTACCATCTAGCCCGACTTTTGATCCCCACTGCAGGCGATCTGTGTGAGGATACCACCGGGACAATGTCCAGAAAACGAAAGGAGCAGAGGAAGCCACAAAGACTGACAGACTTCTATGACATGAAGCAACATGACGGTAGGCAAGATGGCGCTGGGTCATCATCTACACCGCTAGGCTATTCCTCTAACAATCCTCTTTAAAAAAACGGCTTACTCCCAAATAGATCCACAACAGAGACCCTACATCCACACTCTCCTTCTACCCCCTCAGCCATCCCAGCTAAGGCTAAATGCAGGATGGATGGAGAGGGATCCCTCGGAGCGGCCAGCCCCGGCATGGATTCAGGGGATGATACACGTGAGCTCCCTGACTCCATTGAAGCCTTCCCCACCATGCACAAGCCCGTGTTAGACACTGTCCTGAAGAACATGCTTTTATCATTAAGAAGCTCACTACAATCAGACCTGATGACCTACATGCATAAGTTTAACACCAGCATACAGGCAGTGGAAACCCGGGTTGAGCATATTGAGCAAAAAATGGGAGAGTATGCTGTTACTATTAATGATTTGGTGGATTCACATGAGGAGAGAGAGGGAGATACTGAATGGCTAAAGGCTAAAATCGCAGACATTGAAGACAGAAATAGGAGGAACAATTTGAAAATTAGGGGGATCCCTGAAACAATATTGCAAGCTGATTTGCGATCTTATGCTTCCTCACTGTTTAAATCTCTCCTGCCTGACCTTTCTGATCTTGAGATCACAATCGATAGAATTCACCGCCTGCCAAAACCATCATACTTATCAGATCACATTCCTAGAGATGTAATCTTACGCCTACATTTCTATCACGCGAAAGAACAGCTGATGCTAATCATGCGTAAGAAAGAACAAATACCTGCACAATACCAACATTTACAGTTCTTTGCAGACCTTTCCCAATATACACTTCAAAAGCGAAAGAACTTAAATACTATCACTAAAGCATTGAGAAACCACAATATCGTGTACAGATGGGGTTATCCTACCAAATTGTCCATCACAAGAGATGGACGCACCCACGTGGTGAATTCCTTAGAAAAGGGACTTGCTCTTCTAGAGGAGTGGAAAATTATCCCTGAACAGGAATCGGGATCTATTCAGTCTCCCAAAGCAGTAGAGCCTGCATGGAAGACGATCACATCAAGGAATGCTAAATCGCACACTTGAGCTAAGATGGTTATCTCATAACCTACAAGTTCCTGGAGTTCAATGCTCACAAGTTTGAACTTTTCCCCCTACAGCCTGAACAGCAAGTGCTGTACACAAACTTCTCTAGTTATCAGTGTTTGGGGTCAACCCCTGTAAATGTTGATACCAGACAAAACTGATCTTTGCAAAGTTTTTGTTTGCTTTTATGTTTTCTTCTTTTTGTTTTTGTTCTTGGAAAATGCAGCAGTTGGATCCCATGAGACCACAGATAAATCAGGCTTCCCTTCAACACTCAAGACAATAGGAAAACAACAATCAACCTTCAAATTGAACTTAATCATACAGGATTATGGTCGCACAACAGTGAGTATGTCTTATGCTCCATTACACCATATGGAAAATTCTTCCTGCTATTCTGAAAAAAAAACACTAGAGGGCAATATCTCCTTAAAGTTGAATATCACACACAACTATATTCTTAGCATTACAACACCTTATATATGGGTATAAAAATCATATCCATCAATGCTAAAGGCCTTAATCATCCTGCCAAAAGGAAGTCAATGTGGAAAGAGGCCCTCTCCAACAACTCGGATATTATATGTGTGCAGGAAACACACTTCTCTGCAGATGCTGCTCCCTCTTGCACCCACAGGAACTTTCCTTATGTCTACACAGCCAAGGCCCATAACAAAACCAAGGGTGTTCTCACAGCCATAAGAGACTCAGTGGCATTTACACTTCATGACACCATTGAAGACCCTAGAGGTCGTTACTTAATCTTAATATGTGACCTTAATTCAATCACATACACTATAGTAAATGTGTACACCCAACCAACACCAAGTGCACTTCCTCCATAAAATTCTTCGCATAACTAAAAAACATCAAAGAGGAAGAGTGATAATTTGTGGAGACTTCAATGCTACTCCTGACCCAAGCCTGGACTCTTCCTCTGGCACAAGGCGTTTAACCCCTTCTCTTTCAACCATATTTCACTCACAAGATCTCTATGACGCATGGAGATGCATGCATGCCGGCGAAAGGGACTATACTTTTTTCTCATCTCCACATAGGGTTTATTCACGCATAGACCTTTTCCTGGTAGACCAAGGTACTCTATCTCAAGTGACTTCTACAACAATCAACACCATCACATGGTCAGACCATGCGTCCATCACCCTCTCTTTAAATGATGACTCAATGTGTAACATACCTCACATGTGGTGTTTAAATACCTATCTAATGCAACAGCCAGATTTTAAAAATGTCATTAGTAAGAATCTAAGCGAATTCTTTAGCATTAACGCTTCCTCTGTACAAGATCATTTTGTTTTGTGGAACACACACAAAGCGTACATACGCGGTATCTTTATCCAATTGGGGGCTGGAGCTAAGAGGCAACGGCAACAACGCATAAAAGAGCTGAGAGACAAAATTTCCCAACTCGAATCTTGTAACAAACAAAATCCATCCAATCTAACCTCCCAACAGCTTACAAAACTGCGCTATGACTTGAGGCTACTACTACTAGAAGATTTCGAAAAGGCTTCCAAAAAACTTAAAATGACATACTACGCCACAAACAACAAAGCTGGAAAAACACTATCACATAGGATAAAAGGACACAGACATAAAACAAAGATACCTTTCATATTGCACTCCCTTACCAAACACAAGCTATATCACCCCCAAGACATAGCTGATACCTTCAGCCATTACTATAGCTCACTTTACAACCTGAAAGATGACACAAATACTGTACAACCTAGTACCGGCGCAATCACCTCCTTTTTACAACATCTAGACATACCTACACTCACACAAGAACACCTTCAGACCCTAAATCGTCAATTCACTATAGAAGAAATAAATAAAGCCATAGATTCCCTCCCCAGCAACAAATCTCCAGGCCCAGACGGATTCTCTGGGGAGTACTATAAGACCTTCAAACATTTATTGATCCCATATATGGAACGCACTTTTAGCGCTGCTGTTGCCTCTGCCTCTTTCCCACCAGAAATGTTATCTGCAACCATAGTGACATTGCCAAAGCCAGGGAAGGAACCAACTATCCCCTCAAATTTTAGACCCATCTCATTACTCAATTCCGATTTGAAAATTTATGCCAAAATTATTGCATCCCGCCTATTACATATACTCCCTCTACTAATACACCCCGACCAGACTGGTTTCACGAAGGGTCGCCAGACATCTGACGCCACCCGGAGATTGATAAATATCATACATCTAACTAAGGTGCACAAAAGGCCTTCTCTGCTATTGGCGTTAGACGCCGAGAAGGCCTTCGACCGCATCCACTGGCAATATCTCACCCAGGTCCTATATAAATTTGGTTTTACAGGCAATATATTATCAGCGATCCTAGCCCTATACTCCAAACCCTCTGCACGAGTATTCACATCGGGAGCACTATCCAAACCATTTAACATAACGAACGGCACAAGACAGGGTTGTCCTCTATCTCCCTTAATTTTCAACCTGCTTATAGAACCCCTGGCCATATATATCCGCACCTGCCCTGAAATAAAAGGTTTCACCATAGCTAAATCTACCCATAAGATTAGTCTATTCGCGGACGACATAATCATGATTTTAACCAATGTGGAGACTTCCCTGGATTTGGTACATACAGCACTGGATATGTTCAATAAAGTATCTTACTATAAAGTGAATGAGAGTAAATCATATATAATGGGTTTAGGCATTGAAGCTAGCCTACAATCTAAACTAAGTTCACAATTCCCATACACATGGGAAAATAAAGGGATAAAGTACTTGGGTATTATCCTTACAGCAACAACGGACAACTTAGTAAGAGATAATTTCACTCATTTCCTAGAAACACTACAAAAGAAACTAGCGGAGCTAACTGGAGTGGAACTGTCATGGGCAGGACGACTAGCAGCATTGAAGATGATGATTCTGCCACAGCTGCTATATCTATTTAGAACACTACCAATTCCTATCCCCAATTCCTTTTTTGACAAAGCACAGGCCCAAATCAACAGGTATCTATGGCAAGGCAAGAAGGCTAGATGCTCCTTTAGGAAACTAACTAATTCTAGAGATGCTGGGGGCATAGGACATGTCATGTTAAAAGACTATTACATAGCGACAATTCTTTCACAAACAAAATTTTGGTTGTCCCAGTCACAGACTCACAGATGGCTAGAATTAGAAGAGGTGCAGACACCTGGATCTAAACTAGCAGATCTTCTGCTGTCCAACAATATCCAACCGCATACCCAGACATACTTCTCACCCACAATGGATGCTACACTAATGGCTTGGAAGCTGTTCACATCGCTAGAATTTCTGCACCAAGCAACCAAAAACATACCAATCACGTTAACCAGTCTCACCTTAGTCATACCAAATCTACACATAACACATTGGGCGCCTAAAGGCATACTAACACTCGAAGATCTCATGCTTGGCACAACACCCAAAACATTTGAGACCTTAAAAAAACAGTATGATCTACAGGAAAAAGACCACTATAGCTATCTCCAGATTTCTCATCTACTTCAAAAACTCACGAGCACGTCCATCAAAGTGCCGTGGCGAGTATACCTCTATTTCACAAATATAAACACCAACATAAAAGGTATATCTTTATTCTACAATCTGCTAAACAATAAAAACGTATTTGTTAAAACCAACAATATTATCGAGTGGGAACGTGACTTGGGTATAACCTTTACTGAAGACAAATGGCAAAAAGCCCTGCGCAACACATTTACCGCTACCAAGTGTGTAGGCTTATGGGAGACTACCTACAAGATAACACTAAATTGGTATTTAACTCCTTACCGAATATCCAAATTTGCTAAACAAGTCTCACCTCTATGTTGGAGACAATGTGGAAATATAGGCACACTATCACATATACTGTGGTACTGTCCAATTATTCGCCCACTGTGGCAAAAAGTGTTTGATTTAATCTCAGCCATAACTGGTTTTAAAGTTACTCCCGAAGCAGCTGTGGCAGTTCATTCATTGGAATTAGAGAGTTTTCCAGTCGTAACTAGGACTATAGTCATCCACATACTACTCAGTACTAGATTGGCACTATTGAGACACTGGAAAGACATTAAACCTCCCACTTTCCAAAAGATAGTTGAACTAACTAATACGCATGCATCTTATGAACTTATGTTTGCAGCAGCTCAAGGACAATATCAGAAATCGCAAACCAAATGGTCCAAATGGCTCTCATGGTATTCCATTCAACATAAAGATCGAAGCCCTTAATGTACCGAATACATGTATCTTGTATATTCACAAAGTACATATTGCTGCCCTTTTCATGTTTTGCTTTCCTTTTGTTTATATCTTGTATTTTCTATTCCTGCTGTTCCTCTTACTTGCCGTTCTCTCCTTTTTTTGAGAACACAACGGTCAAACTACACCCGGTACGACAAAGTTTTAGAGTGCCGGCACTTTCAGAATATCTGCTAGCACCCATTTGGTACAAAAACATGATATAAGTCCCATTGTACATCAAATATGTGTTACTGAGTACAACATGATTCTCACCAATGGTGCACACATACATATAGTAAGTTGAATATTAGTGAACCATTCTGAAATGTACAGTATGGAATTTACCAGTGATGCTACAGAATGTTCGTATGTTCCATAGAATGTTTATATGTTAGTATAAATAAATATGTAATGTTTTTATACATTAATAAAAAACTATTGAAACTAAAAAGAAAACTCATTTTAGATAGATTTCTACTCCAAAAGCATTTTATTAAAATAAATTTAATAAAAAGACAAAAAAATCTGATTTAAATAAAAAATAAAATCCTTGATTTCTCTCCCCCCGGGGCCCCCCAGTGATATAACAAGCATGTCTTACTACATATACAGACTGATTTCACTGTTGTGGATAAATTATCCACTTGTTACCGACCGGCTCCCCCACATTTCCGTCATCGAGGTGCTTCATTACCACAAAACAACACACTAGAACGTCGGCCCATTGAAGAGCCATAGCGGGTGTAGGTGCGCGTGCACGGCGAGGGACCCCATGTGCATGGTTGGCGGGCGTGATCACCACCGGGGCCACCCACGATCGCGGGCACAAGAGCCAGAATGGGGATTTGTGTCAACAAACAAACCCCTGTCCTGACGGGAGAAGAGACACATCTGCTGTCTGTAGTAATTATGAACAGCGATCTGTCTTCTCCTCCAGTCAGTCCCATCCCCCCACAGTAAGAAACACTCATTAGGGAACACATTTAACCCCTTGATCGCCCCCTAGTGTTGACCTCTTCCCTGCCAGTGACATTTACACAGTAATCAGGGCCTTTTTATAGCACCGATCGCTGTATAAATGTCAGTGGTCCCCAAAAAGGTGTCAAAAGTGTCCGATCTGTCCGCCGCAATGTCGCAGTACCGCTAAAAATTGCAGATCACCGCCATTACTAGTAAAAAAAGCCATAAAAATGCCATAAATCTTAGCCATAGATTGTAGATTATATAACTTTTGCCCAAACCAATCAATATACGCTTATTGCGATTTTGTTTTACCAAAAAAATGTAGAAAAATACATATCGACCTAAACTGATGAAGAACTTTGTTTTTTAAAAATATGTTTGTGGATATTTATTATAGAAAAAGGTAAAAAATATTGTTTTTTTTTCAAAATTTATGCTCTTTTTTTTTCTTTATAGCGCAAATAATAAAAACTGCAGAGATGATGAAATACCACCAAAAAAATCTCTTTTTGTGGGGAAAAAGGACGTGAATTTTGTTTGGATACAGCGTCGCACGACTGCGCAAGTGTCAGTTAAAGGAACGCAGTGCCGTATCGCAAAAAATGGCCTGGTCATTAAGGGGGGTAAATGTTTGGGTCTGTGGTAATGATATTTCAGACAAATAGTAGGACTGCCCTGTTCTATGACTTTTCTATGTCTTTATCTCAGCAGCTCTGCCAGTCATATTATACTCTATACAAGAGAACTTCCATAAGATGTGCCAAAAAGGAGAAATATGAGACATCATCTCAGAGCTTCTTCTGAATGAATATTCATTGTGAAGTGTTGATATTCAGAAAACCTCCTGATTGGACGGTAGATCTGAGGGGAGGATCTGAAATGAGGGGAAGCTCTGCTGACTTTATCATCCAATCATATGCAAGTAAAAATGCTGTTTTGTTATTTCCTTGCCTGTCCCCCTCAGATCTCCAGAGACTGAACTTCCAAGTTTACTTGTAGTGTAAAGTGGATTTTCCTTTAGTAAATAACCCCCCCGTATCCTGACAGTGGGCTCTCCCAATCAGAATACAGTAAATATCACTCACAGCCATTGGTGGAAAGTGCTGATCGAATGCTGGATCTCCAGCCTGGCCAATCAATAGAAGGCGCTTGTTAGAGCAGCTTGTGATTGGACAGAAAGCAGAACAAACATCGCCAAACATCGCCCACTTTGTGATTGGACAGTGGGGGCGGGGCCAGGTGGGTGTCGCCCACTTTGTGATTGGACAGAAAGCAGAACACACAGACTGAAATGTGACCACTTCCTGCTGAACCCCACAGATTCCGATCTTTAACCCCTTCCTTACCGGACACTTTCCTCTTCTTCTTGAACAGGACAATGTTCACCTTTCAGAGCTGTCACACAAATAGAGCTTTTATTTGGTGGTATTTAATCAGCACTGCAGTTTTTACATTTTTTTCTAAAGAAACAAACAATACAGAAAATTTTGAAAGAATTTTTTTTCATAGTTCATTATAAAATGTAGGAAATGAGAAATGTTTCTCCTTCATTGATGTGCACTGATGGTCACTATTAAGTGGCATTGATGAACACTGATAAGGTGGCACTGATGGCCAGTGGTAAGGTGGCACTGATGAGGTGGCACTAATGGCCAGTGTTAAGGTGGCATTGATGGCCAGTGATAAGATGGCACTGATGAGGTGACACTGATAAGGTGGCACTGATGGGCAGTGATAAGGTGGCATTGATGGCCAGTGATAAGGTGGCACTGATGAGGTGGCACTGATAAGGTGGCACTGATGGGCAGTTATAAGGTGGGACTGGTGGCCAGTGATAAGGTGGCACTGATGAGGTGGCACTGATAAGGTGGCACTGATGGCCAGTGATAAGTTGGCACTGATAAGGTGGCACTGATGGGCAGTTATAAGGTGGCCTTGATGGGCACTGATAAGGTGGCCTTGATGGCCAGTGATAAGGTGGCACTGATGAGGTGACACTGATAAGGTGGCACTGATGGCCAGTGATAAGGTGGCACTGATGAGCACTGATAGGTGGCACTGAAGGACCCTGAGAGGTGGCACTGATAGGCAGCACTGATTATCAGCACTGGTGGGCAGATGTTGGGACCGATGTCCCTGTAACAGAAGCCATTTCCCGTCTTTCCTCTTTTCTCCTCACATTGTCACCATGAGGAGAAAAAAAATCTGATCCCCGACTTCTGTTTACATCCATGATCTGTTATCATTGGCTGACAGCTGATCACATGGTCAAGGGTTGCTGTGATTGGCCCTTTCCTCTGATCTGTGGTCAGCTGAGTCTGAAGGACTTGACCATCACAGAGTACACGGGGTACATGAGCAGAGCGATCACGGGGGGGACGTCTATGGACCCCCTTCCAGCACTGGAAGCCCGCGCTGTAGACGTATTTCGGTGGAAAGTGGTTATACTCCTCCCCTCCTCCGATTTATAGTAACATGTATTTCAATCTACTGGTAATAATTTCTATTACTATCAGATGATTAAATCCCATCTCTGGTGATCAGAGAAATGTTTCCTCGTAGTGGGATCGCTCCGCACTGCAAGGGGGTCAATTCTCATTTAGGTCAAGGGGGGAGCAAAAAAAGATCAGTTTTCCTTCTCCAACCCTCTGCTACCCCAACAGATAGAAGTCTCTTCTACTCCCCTACACTTCATCAATGGACTGTCCCTCAGTGTCCTCACATCCAATACAAGGCTATGGGACCTGCATTGTACATGATGATGTCAGAGGACCTGAGACCACCAGAACATCGGGGGAAATAGATTGCAGGGATGGGATTTACAGCCTGAAGGGATATTTCAGGAGGATGAAGTCAGTAAATCTGATTTTTGTGACCCCCAAAGACCTAAATGAGCATTTAACCCTTACAGTGCGGGGGGCAGACCCCCCACAATGAATCCTTTTCCCTTCTCCCACAGCTCAGTTTTAGGCTTCATACATATTGGTGCTTTTCCCATGTAGTATAAAGTCTCTGCATATTTCTGCCCCCCCCATGTCATACAACTGCTATGTAATCTTCCCTTTCCGGTCACACCGGTCTGTGAGACCATCTGGAATCTCTGAACACAAAAATAAAATGGAGAATTTGGGGAGGGGGGAGGGGAAGGAACTTCACTGCAACAGTTTCACTTTCACTTTACACAGAAAACACCAAATAACTCAGCAGATTGTCCCCGGATATCCAATAATTGTCTGCTGTAGAGCTCCCCTCCCCCATCTGTCAGGATAATACTCAATTCACAGAGAATTACCACCGAAATCCAGACACCCACCACCAAGTTCCCGACACCCACCGCCTAGTTCCCGACACCCACCGCCGAAATCCAGACACCCACCGCCGAAATCCAGACACCCACCGCCGAAATCCAGACACCCACCGCCGAAATCCAGACACCCACCGCCGAGTTCCCGACACCCACTACAGAGTTCCCGACACCCACTACAGAGTTCCCGACACCCACCGCCGAGTTCCCGATACCCACCGCCGAAATCCATACACCCACTACAGAGTTCCCGACACCCGCCGCCGAGTTCCCGACACCCGCCGCCGAGTTCCCGACACCCGCCGCCGAGTTCCCGACACCCACCGCCGAGTTCCCGACACCCACCGCCGAAATCCAGACACCCACCGCCGAAATCCAGACATCCACTGCCGAAATCCAGACACCCACCGCCGAGTTCCCGACACCCACCACCGAAATCCAGACACCCACCGCCGAGTTCCCGACACCCACCGCCGAGTTCCCAACATCCACCGCCGAGTTCCCGACATCCACCGCCGAGTTCCCGACACCCACCGCCGAGTTCCCGACACCCACCGCCGAGTTCCCGACACCCACTGCCGAGTTCCCGACACCCACCGCTGAGTTCTCTCTCTCACTCTATGGCGCCGGCATCACAAGTGTGGGCACCTGGCTCTGACAGCTTGCGCCAGTCATGCTGCACCTCCTAAATGGCCAGGCAATCTTCTGGGACCTGTGACATGCCCCAGAAGATTGTAGGGAGGGAGGGGGAGGAGGAGGAGTCACCTAGGCGGCTGCCTGAGCGGAAGTGGGAGCAGGTATCTGTCAAAACAAGGTACCTGCACCCCCCAAAAATGACATGCCAAATGTGGCCTAGTAGTGGGGGAGGAATGCTTAACCACTGCCCTACCCGCGTATGTACATATGACATCCACAGATGGGATCTCCCATCCTGGGTGGACGTCATATGACGACCTCGGGTTCCCGGCCATCTAGGGGGCACGCGCGCTTTCACTGCGTTGCTCGGGACCCGGTGCGTGTGCCCAGGGGCCGCGATGTCCGCCGGGCACCCGCGATTGCCTGTTAACCGGGCCGGACCGTGGATCTGTATGTGTAAACACAGAGATCCACGTCCTGTCAGCTCAGAGGAGACCGATATGTGTTCCCAGAACAGCGGAACACTGATCGGTCTCCTCCCCTTGTACGTCCCCGCCCCCTACAGTTAGAAGCATTCCCTAGGAAACACATTTAACCCCTTGTGTCCCCCTAGTGGTTAACCCCTTCACTGCCTGTCACATTTACACAGTAATCAATGCAATTTTATAGCATTGATCGCTGTATAAATGTGAATGGTCCCAAAAATGTGTCCAAAGTGCCCGATGTGTCCGCCATAATGTCGCAGTCACGGAAAAAAATCGTAGATCGCCGCTATTATTAGTAAAAAAAAAAAATAAATATATATTTTTTTAAAATGCCATAAATCTATCCCGTATTTTATAAATGCTATAACTTTTGCACAAACTAATCAATATACGCTTATTGCAATTTTTTTACCAAAAATATGTAGAAGAATACGTATTGGCCGAAACTGAGGAAAACATTTGTTTTTTTTTTTTAAATTGGGGATATTTATTATAGCAAAAAGTAAAAAATATTGTGTTTTTTTTCAAAATTGTCGCTTTTCTTTTGTTTATAGCGCAAAAAATAAAAACCGCAGAGGTGATCAAATACCACCAAAAGAAATCTCTATTTGTGGGGAAAAAAGGACGTTTGGACGTTTCTGTTTGGGTACAACGTCGCACGCCCGCGCAATTGTCGTTTAAAGTGCGACAGCGCTGAAAACTAAAAATTGGTCTGGGAAGGAAGGGGGTGAAAAGGCTCGGTATTGAACCGGTTAAAGTAAGGTGACCAGATTTTTAAAATGAAATCCGGGGACATTTTTTTTTAAATTGGCAAATGGTGAACTATTTTATAAGAATATTTTCCTCAAATGATATATGCAGCGTATGTATTATATATTCATGGAATGTTTGTATGATATATACGTTATTTCTCATAATTTCTTCAATGAGATCAAAAAAAAAAATTTCTTGGGATATGACTACCAAATGTCACAAAGATAAGCTAGAGAAAAAACTTGGAGGGGGGATGGGGGGGTGCTACCTGTGCGTGTGGCCAAAAAGTGGGTGTGACCAGCAAGTGGGTGTGGTCAACAAGTGGAGGTTTCTTCATGGTGTACAATGGTGATCAGTATGTCCTGGCCTCTGTATACCAATAAAAAAGCCAACAAATGCAGCACAGCCCTACACTTCCTTTATACAATTCTACAAATGGACTTATAAGTGCAATGGTAACACCTATAGAATAATATCCAGTGCAAATCAACCCAATGTATTGCAATATAGTAGTGATGGTGTCACCCCCTCTGCAAAAATATTTGAGAATCTGCAGAGCTGCAATGTGCAAATAACGGTGAAACCCCCAACATACAATAATAACAGAGATGTAAATCAACTTGTGTATTTGAACATAGTAGTGATGGTGTCACCCTCTCTGCAAAATGTAAGAAATATTGCAGAGCTGCAATGTGCAAATAGTGGTGAAACCCCCCTATATATAATCATAATATAATGTACAATTGATGTACATATTTTACATTTTATTATGATTATATATAGGGGGGTTTCACCACTATTTACAGCTCTGCATCCATCACTACTATGTTCTAATACAATGGTTGATTTGCATCTCTGTTATTATTGTATGTAGGGGGTTTCATCATTTTTTGCACATTGAAGCTCTGCAATTTCTCAAATATTTCTGCAGAGGGGGTGACACCATCACTACTATATTGCAATACATTAGTTGATTTGCACTGGATGTTCATTTATAGGTTTTATTATTGCACTTATAAGTCCATTTGTAGAGTTTTATAGGTAAAGTGTAGGGCAGAGCTGCATTTTTTGCTTTTTATTGCTTTCGAGTTTTTTTAGTTACATGGTAGTTTTTTTACTTGATTTGTTATGTCCTCTGTATACTGGTAACCACTGGTCCTGCATATTGGTGGTCAGTGTGCCCCCTGTATGCTGGTGGTACGTGCAGGGTGCAGGAGGATGCTATGTACAGGGTGCAGGAGGATGCTACGTGCAGGGTGCAGGAGGATGCTACGTGCAGGGTGCAGGAGGATGCTACGTGCAGGGTGCAGGAGGATGCTACATGCAGGGTGCAGGAGGATGCTACGTGCAGGGGGATGCTACATGCAGGGTGCAGGGGGATGCTACGTGCAGGGTGATGCTACGTGCAGGGTGCAGGGGGATGCTACGTGCAGGGTGCAGGAGGATGCTACGTGCAGGGGGATGCTACGTGCAGGAGGATGCTACGTGCAGGAGGATGCTACGTGCAGGAGGATGCTACGTGCAGGGTGCAGGGGAATGCTACGTGCAGAGGAATGCTACGTGCAGGGTGCAGGAGGATGCTACGTGCAGGGGGATGCTACGTGCAGGGTGCAGGGGGATGCTACGTGCAGCGTGCAGGGGGATGCTACGTGCAGCGTGCAGGGGGATGCTACCTGCATGGTGCAGGGGGATGCTACATGCAGGGTGCAGGAGGATGCTACGTGCAGGGGGATGCTACGTGCAGGAGGATTCTATGTGCAGGAGGATGCTACGTGCAGGAGGATGCTACGTGCAGGGTGCAGGGGAATGCTACGTGCAGGGGAATGCTACGTGCAGGGTGCAGGAGGATGCTACGTGCAGGGGGATGCTACCTGCATGGTGCAGGGGGATGCTACATGCAGGGTGCAGGGGGATGCTACACTACTACACTACATTTCTGTTCATGTCATTTCTTTCATATACCGTCCTGCATATCCACCATTGGAATCACCAAAAAATTGGATGGGATGTCCATGCCTGCCCGTGGTCTGCAATTAAGCACAAGCTGTATACATTACAGCAGTAAGTTGAGCTGCTTGCAGACACAGAGGTGTTTTCACTGAAGACTTCTCCCTTCTCTTGGAACTTTATATTATTTAGTGGCGGGACTGTTATACGCTGACCCATATGGATTTATCACATTCAGCTTTTTGTTTTGTCACCATGTGCTAGTTTTGTTACTAGCCCTTATCCACTTGGACTGTTTTGAGTGTTTTATCACTATTATTTACACTTATTATGTCATTTTAGTATTTCATTCTTTTAGTTATTCAACCCATGTTGTTATTTCATGGTGTGTTTGTTTAGTGCATCTGTGGCCGCATCCACTTCAGCCGCGTTCACCTCTCTACTTTAGCCCCTTCCACCTTCCACCCCCCCTTTTCTTTTATCACAGAGCCATCATAGACATCTAATTTGTAAACTCTGCTGCCTCTCTGCATAGAATCAGCCCTGTCCATCTCCTTATCTGTCTGGCAATCCTCTACCTGACACAGCTCTCCAACAAGCAGCAGTGAGTATGCCGTGTTCTCACCCCGATCTTCTGAGCTAACAGCACATCTCCTGGCCTGGTGACCGTGGCACTACTGTTCTCCAGACTCTTCTCACCCTCCCAGCATAGGCTGCCAACCTACCACTCCCCCTCCCAGTCCTGCCGCCCCGTTTCACTACTTCTGAGGTGGTTCTGCCCCACTAAACTGGCGGTCCTCTCCACTTTACTCTGCCATGTCTTTAGAAGGACCTATACCTACCTCTCCCTCATCTCCGCCCTCCGGAACTGCTGCTACATCTCCTGGCACAGAAGTCCCTGCACTGTGCTCCTCCAGACTCCTCTCACTCCATCCGGGATTAAAGGATAAGTTCACCTCTATGGAAAAATGAATAAATGCAGATTTTTGTAGAAAAAAAAATGTGCATTTTTTCCAGCAGGGGCCTGGAAAGCCTTGCACCCACGATCAGTAAATCATGCATGCAATGGGGGCTGCTATGACATGTCCTCCGGCTTTCAGCCCACACCACTGATTGAAAGCCAGAATACATCAGACAGGCTAGATCTGGCCCTGCCCCTTCCTCCTGCCACCTTCCTGCTACATAATGGCGGGTGAGGCAAACTAAAATGTCCATGCTGTGCCTGTAGAAGAGAGGGTGCAGTGTTAGGGAATGAAAGACTGGCATTTTAAAAATACAAATACCCAACAAGTGGCTGAGGATTTGGATGTTCAAAAAAGAAATTCAGGAATTAAAAAAAAGTAAATAAAAAGCGCACACCTTACATACGGAGGTGGATGTGGCATCACTCCGATACTGCATCTGTCCCCCGCTGGCCCCACACTGAGAACTGAATGACCAAACACAGCTGATCACTCCCCTCCACTCTGAGCAGAGAGCTGTGACTGTCAGTCGCTCTTTGCTCTGCCCCTCCAATGCTCACTGGAGTGCTGGGCTGTGGAGGGGCGGGAGATCAGGTTTTTAGTGGAATGCCAAGCCGGCTCCTGGTCAGGCATCTGGGTGGATCCCAACTTTAATCTTGGGATCTTCCTAGAGTTTGTAGCAGCTCTGCAATATCATCCAACAGCGGACTTTACCGGACTGAATCTGGATCACAGGAGGGCAGAACAAACTGTGATCCATAGGAGAAGTACAGCCAAATGAGCCCTGGCCATCCATCTCCTTTAGCCCTGGTTCACACTTGTGTGGGAAGGATAGTCCATTCATTTCAATGGGCTGCTGTGTCTGCATTTTCCGCAAATAAGATGCCTGCACCCTTTTAAAAACCCAGTGGCAGGGAAATGCATGGTCTTTTTGACCATTTGATATTCCTGCGGTTACCACAAACTCAGTATGGGCTAAAATGTGTGGGGGGGGTATAATTCAGAATGAATAGCAGCCCCCCACATCTCATAAGAGCAGTGCAAGCTGCAGGCGGGAACAGATGTGATTCCTGCACCTGCAACCAGCCTGCCCAGTGTGACCCAAAGTCTAATCTCATCTATTAGGGGTATAGAAGTGTGAACTGCAGACAGGACTGTTTTGGTACATCATTAGTTACCAGAGAAAGCAGTTGTAGGGAGCTGACAGTGTTTGAGGGGGAGGGGGATGCCGAGGTATGCAGTCTGTGTGCTCCAGAGATGGTGAAGACCCTGCAGGTACAGCAGCAGATAGTTGAGATGGAGTGCTGATTGAAGAGTGAGCAAACCTGCTCCCCCTTCAGAAGTTGTGTCTCTATTTAGTAACTCGGAGGCAGTGCTGCTCCACCACCCTGGATCTGCCCTCCGCTCTGCTCCCCTCCTCGGTTTAGGATTTATTATGCCCCGGGGTGCAGTGATTGGTGGGTACAGCTGGTCTCTCTATATGTGCTGCTCCACCACCCTGGATCTGCCCTCCGCTCTGCTCCCCTCCTCGGTTTAGGATTTATTATGCCCCGGGTGCAGTGATTGGTGCGTACAGCTGGTCTCTCTATATGTGCTTCTTTGTAGGGGGAGGTCAGTAGCTCCCCAGGGAAGGATGCTGGACGGAGATGCTGATCTCCAATATGAATGTCCAAGCACCCCCCCAGGGTTTGGGATTGTACTGCCCCCTCGGTTCTGTCACCCTAAGGCAGTGACCTGAGCAGTGAGAGTGAGTGGAGCTGTCAAGTCCAACCTCTGATGTCGGGGATGGGTGGGGATGATATGCGATGCTCCGCCCCCTTTGTCAGACAACCCTGCATTGACAAACAATGTTTATACTTTTGTGGGCGGGTAGGAAGGTGGCAGGGGGCGGGACCAATTGTAACTACTGTATGTGTACCAGCAGCGGTGTATAATTCAGGTTTATTATACACCGCTGCTGGTACACATACAGTAGTTACAATTGGTCCCGCCCCCTGCCACCTTCCTCTCCGCCCACCAATGTATAAACGCCAGCTTTTTGTCTATGGACAGGTTGTTTGACAAAGGGGGCGTGGCTCCACATATCGGCCCCGCCCATCCCCGACATCAGAGCTCCGATTTGACAGCTCCACTCACTTGTGGCCATATACGCCCCTGGCTTGCCCACCAATCTCTGCTATGCTGGATAGATATTCACATTGCTGCATGTCCTGCTAGGGCTAGGCTGTCAGCAATGGGTATAGGTGCTGCCCCTGAATCCAGGGACAGAACCGGGGACAGATTTTGTCCGGGGACAGTGTACTCAATCCGGGGACTGTCCCCAGAAACCGGGGACATCAGGTCACCCTAGCTTAAAGTGGAACTTCCCCATTTGGGTGGAGCTCAGCTTTAACTATACAAATCTTTATTTGTGTCATGTGACTGTAATTATCAAATCTCAGACCGGCATGTTTTATTTAACCTTTTCACTGCCAGAGACGTTTTTTCATTTTTTGCACACATGTTTAAAAATCATTTTAGGCCTGAAGATTACACAAACCCCCCAAATATTATATATTTTCTGAAAGCAGACGCCTTAGAGAATAAAATAGTGGTAGTTCCAATTTTGTATGTCACACGTTATTAACACAAAGGTTATAGATTTCAGTAAATAACACACTAAAGTCAATTTTAGGGCAAACAAATGCAATAAACTACCCAAATTTTTGGTAAAATATAAAAGACGAGGTTGTACCGAGTGAATAGATACCCAACATGTCAGACCTTAAATTTGTGTGCGCCTGTGAAATGCCATCAAACTTCAGTACCTTATATTTTCTATAGGTGACGCTTAAAAAGCCCCCTATAGGTCATCAGTTTAGTGTTATGGAGGAAGTCTTGTGTTATTATTATTGCTCTCACTCCAGCATGCGCGGCGATATGTAACATGTGTATCGTAATCATCATTTTCCTCCATAAACACCCCGACACATGAGCTTCCATTCATATATGTGGGGGGAGCAGCAACATTTTTGGGGGGATTTTATATACTTGGGTGTAACTTTATTTTTTTGCAAAAAACCCACATTTTTTGACTTAATGTTTTTCTCATCACATTGGACAAAAAGTCCCCAATGTTCTGATTTTTAGGTGACAGGTTCTCTTTGTGGAGACATGCCGGGTCTAGAAGTCCCCCCAATGTCTCCTCTGGGCTCCTCTGAATGTTTTGTGATGGAGATCGCATTACTTACCGGCTGAGCTAGCCGGGGACACCGAGAGGCTGACCCGGAAGTGACATCATAGACATCACTTCCTGGGTCAGGACAAGAAGGGGAGGAGAGTGGGCGTGTTTCCGCTCTTCTCCTTCCCCTCCCCCCACCATGTAGCTCCCGGGCCCACAAATGGGCAAGCAGAGACCGGAAAGCAGGGCGGGGCACAGTGACGTGGGGGGTGGCGTCAGTATCGGGGGGTGTGTGTGAGCGATCGGGCGGGAGCGCTGCCACTCGAATGCTTTCACCTGATAGGCAGGAGGCTGCCAGTCAGATTTACACCCAATCCTGATATCTGCAGCCCCCAGATTGTGTGTGATCCCCCCGCCGTCAGGTCCGGACCCCCTACACACCTGACAGAGAAAGATCCTTATCCCAATGTGAATGGAGCCATGTGTCTGTTATATTGGGGGACAGCGGGCTCCATTCACAAAGTGCCATCTACTGCTTTAACCACTTCACCTTCAGAAGGTTTTACCCCCCTTCATGACCAGGCCATTTTCTGAAATACGGCACTGCATTACTTTAACTGACAATTGCGCAGTCATGTGACTCTGTACCCAGAAAACATTTTTGCCTTTTTTTCTCACAAATAGAGCTTTCTTTTGGTGGTATTTGATCGCTGTTTTTATTTTTTGCACTATAGAAAAAAAAAACAACAATTTTGAAAAAAAAACTAAAGTTTTTACTTTCTGCTAAAAAACGTTCCAATAAGAAAAAAATCTAATTTCATATTTTTGGTAAAAAATGACCCAATAAGCAAATATTGATTGGTTTGCACAAAAGTTATAAACTATGATCTATCTATCTATCTATCTATCTATCTATCTATCTATCTATCTATCTATCTATCTATCTATCTATCTATCTATCTATCTATCTATCGTGGCGATCAGCGACTTATAGAGTGACTGTGATATTGTGGCGGACAATCAGACACTAGCTGGCACTTTTTTGGGGACCAGTGACACGAATACAGTGATCAGAGCTAAAAATATGCACTGTCACTGTACTAATGACACTGGCTGGGAAGGGGTTAAACATCAGAGGCAATCAAGGGGATAACTGTGTGCCTATCTGGTGTGTTTGTGTAGTGTGGGGGAGGTGCTTTTACTAGGGGAAGGCATTGATCGTCACTTTGCAGGAACACAGGATCCATGTCTCCTCTACTGACAGCTCACATTCGGCCTCTGTGCTGAACGATCGGCGGGTGCCGGTGGACATGGAGTCTGTGGTACCTGCAGATCAGCTCCCGCTGTGTGCCCCACACCCAGAAGTGTTGGATGGTGTAATCCAGGGGGGCGGGGCCACCTTGGCGCAGTATACTGGAAGGACGTTATACTGGCGCCAAGTGGTCGGGATCAGCGATAAAATATCTCAGCACTTTTCAGAGGTTTTTCTCCAATTCACTAAAAAATGCTTGTAAAATAAGACGTGTAATTCCATCAACATTTGCCGTATTTATCTCATGAAACTGTTCAGTATTTTATTACATGACAGCACATCCACTGGGATGGATACAGCAGAGAGGGATTAGAACCCCTGTCAGTTTTTATTACTGTCTGTGGCCCTGTTAGGGAGATTCTCTCTCTCTATTCACAATGTTTCTCCTCATCACTCCCAGTCATAGGGAGAGCAATTCCCCACATCAGAATACAGAAGGAAACTCTCCCCAATGGGACACAGATGACACAATAAAAACTGATGGGGGTTCTAACACCCCATTACACTATCCAAAATGAAAAAATAATAAAGTTTTGCCTTTAGTTACACTTTGAGGTCATTTTTATTGTGATATTTGGTGAAGTTGTTGCTTTATACGGGTCTGTTTCGCTGTGTTAATTTTGTCGACTAAATGAATACTATTTTATTCTACTAAAATACGACTAAAACAATTGAGAAGACTAAAATACAAGTAAAACTAAAATGGCATTTTATCCAAAAGACTAAAACTAGGAAAAAAAAATGAAATTTGTTGTGAAAATGAAGAGTGGTGTGTAGTCCATGTTCAGACCTTCATACCATCAATAATAACAGATTGGATTTTTCCCTCCAGTATATAATGAGATTGGAAATTGTAGAGAAATGATGAAATAATACATTACAATGTAACCCCTTCAGCCCCGGACCATTTGGCTGCCCAAAGACCACAGCACTTCTTTGGGATTCGGCGCTGCGTCGCTCTAACTGACAATCGCGCGGTCGTGTGACGTTGTACGCAAACAAAACCGACTAAATAGATCTTTCTTTTGGAGGATATTTAATCGCCTCTTTTTATTTTTTACGCTATAAACAAAAAAGAGCGTCAATTCTGAAAAAAACACATTATTTTTTACTTTTTTCTATAATAAATATCCCCAAAAATATAAAAAAAAAACATTTTTCCCCTCAGTTTAGGCCGATACGTATTCTTCTACATACTTTTGGTAAAAAAAAAAAAAATCGCAATAAGTGTTTATTGATTGGTTTGCGCAAAAGTTATAGCGCCTACAAAATAGGGGAAAGTTTTATGGCATTTTTATTAATATTTTTTTTTGGCGGCGATCAGCGATTTGTATGGTGACTGCGACATTATGGCGGACAGGAGCTGACAGGTGGGAATGGTGCTGCGCTAATCCATAAATCAGCCCCGATGCACAGGGGCAATCATGATAGGGTATTACTGGGATGAAAGCTGATCACCGGCACTCAGTATATAATATATATTAATCCTAAGCAGACAATAAAGGTAGAAGCGCGCTCTGCTCAATCAAACAATAAAGGTAGAAGCGCGCTCTGCTCAATCAAACAATATAAAATAAATAAATGGATAAATAAGTGGAAGTAGCCGGACTACACAAAAATTATAATATATAAAAACATCAACATCCGTGTTATAAATATGCATTGCTAAAACTTCACATATAGTGCAAAAAATAAATAAATAAATATGTGAAGCATTGATCACATACAAACAAACTAGACCTGCAAAAGTGCAATGTTACAATGGATGTCCGGAGAGATCACAAGGTCTGTGACAGATGTAATAAAGTGTCCGGTGCCAACAATAGGCGCTCACAGTTGTATGAAAACAATATTACAGTTCAAGGAAAAGTGACTTGTGCAGCAGAAAACAACTCCAATGCTTCATCAAAGGTGGCAAACAGTGGAGTGGTGCAGCAGCAGAGAGATTCTCTCATCACTGGATGAAATAAGTGGAGAGTGTGAAGTGTGAAGAACAATCCTCTTCATGCAGCAATCCTATATTGGGAGGTAACGGCTCCTCATTACACTGAGGTTACAGCATAAGGCAGTCAGCTCTTGTGGTATCTCCTGTGGGGGTGGGGCCCGGGTCCCGGACTGTCATTCAATATACCTCAGGTCCATCTATGGTATATACAGGGGGGAGGGAAAGTATTCAGACCCCCTTACATTTTCCACTCTTTGTTATATTGCAGCCATTTGCTAAAATCATTTAAGTTCATTTTTTTCTTCATTAATGTACACACAGCACCCCATATTGTACACACAACACCTCATATTGTACACACAGCACCCCATATTGTACACAGAGCCCCCCATATTGTACACACAGCACTCCATATTGTACACACAGCACCCCATATTGTACACACATCACCCCATATTGTACACACATCACCCCATATTGTACACACAGCACCCCATATTGTACACACAGCACCTCATATTGTACACACAGCACCCCATATTGTACACACAACACCCCATATTGTACACACATCACCTCATATTGTACACACAGCACCCCATATTGTACACACAGCACCCCATATTGTATACACAGCACCTCATATTGTACACACAACACCCCATATTGTACACACAGCACCCCATATTGTACACACAGCCCCCCATATTGTACACACATCACCCCATATTGTACACACAGCACCCCATATTGTATACACAGCACCCCATATTGTACACACAGCACCTCATATTGTACACACAGCACCCCATATTGTACACACAACACCCCATATTGTACACACATCACCCCATATTGTACACACAGCACCCCATATTGTACACACAGCACCCCATATTGTACACACAACACCCCATATTGTACACACAGCCCCCCATATTGTACACACAGCTCCTCATATTGTACACACAGCACCCCATATTGTACACACAGCACCCCATATTGTACACACAGCCCCCCATATTGTACACAAATCACCCCATATTGTACACACAGCCCCCCCCATATTGTACACACAGCCCCCCATATTGTACACACAGCACCCCATATTGTACACACATCACCCCATATTGTACACACAGCCCCCCATATTGTACACAAATCACCCCATATTGTACACACAGCCCCCCATATTGTACACACAGCCCCCCATATTGTACACACAACACCCCATATTGTACACACAGCACCTCATATTGTACACACAGCCCCCCATATTGTACACACAGCACCCCATATTGTACACACAACACCCCATATTGTACACACATCACCCCATATTGTACACACAGCCCCCCATATTGTACACACAGCACCCCATATTGTACACACAGCACCCCATATTGTACACACAGCACCCCATATTGTACACACAACACCCCATATTGTACACACAACACCCCATATTGTACACACAGCCCCCCATATTGTACACACAGCACCCCATATTGTACACACAGCCCCCCATATTGTACACACAGCACCCCATATTGTACACACAGCACCCCATATTGTACACACAACACCTCATATTGTACACACAGCTCCCCATATTGTACACACAGCACCCCATATTATACACACAGCACCCCATATTGTACACACAGCCCCCCATATTGTACACACAGCCCCCCATATTGTACACACAGCACCCCATATTGTACACACAGCACCCCATATTGTACACACAGCCCCCCATATTGTACACACAGCACCCCATATTGTACACACAGCCCCCCATATTGTACACACAGCCCCCCATATTGTACACACAGCCCCCCATATTGTACACACAGCACCCCATATTGTACACACAGCACCCCATATTATACACACAGCACCCCATATTGTACACACAGCCCCCCATATTGTACACACAGTCCCCCATATTGTACACACAGCACCCCATATTGTACACACAGCACCCCATATTGTACACACAGCCCCCCATATTGTACACACAGCACCCCATATTGTACACACAGCACCCCATATTGTACACACAGCACCCCATATTGTACACACAGCACCCCATATTGTACACACAGTCCCCCATATTGTACACACAGCACCCCATATTGTACACACAGCACCCCATATTGTACACACAGCACCCCATATTGTACACACAGCACCCCATATTGTACACACAGCCCCCCATATTGTACACACAGCACCCCATATTGTACACACAGCACCCCATATTGTACACACAGCTCCTCATATTGTACACACAGCACCCCATATTGTACACACAGCACCCCATATTGTACACACAGCACCCCATATTGTACACACAGCACCTCATATTGTACACACAGCCCCCCATATTGTATACACAGCACCCCATATTGTACACACAGCCCCCCATATTGTACACACAGCACCCCATATTGTACACACAGCCCCCCATATTGTACACACAGCACCCCATATTGTACACACAGCACCCCATATTGTACACACAGCACCCCATATTGTACACACAGCACCCCATATTGTACACACAGCACCTCATATTGTACACACAGCCCCCCATATTGTATACACAGCACCCCATATTGTACACACAGCCCCCCATATTGTACACACAGCACCCCATAAAGACATAAAAACACAGAATTGTTGACATTTTTGCAGATTTATTAAAAAAGAAAAACTGAAATATCACATGGTCCTAAGTATTCAGACCCTTTGCTCAGTATTTAGTAGAAGCCCCTTTTGATGAGTCTTTTTGGGAAAGATACAACAAGTTTTTCACACCTGGATTTGGGGATCCTCTGCCATTCCTCCTTGCAGATCCTCTCCAGTTCTGTCAGGGGGGATGGTAAACGTTGGTGGACGGCCATTTTTAGGTCTCTCCAGAGATGCTTAATTGGGTTTAAGTCAGGGCTCTGGCTGGGCCATTCAAGAACAGTCACAGAGTTGTTGTGAAGCCACTCCTTTGTTATTTTAGCTGTGTGTTTAGGGTCATTGTTTTGTTGGAAGGTAAACCTTCGGCCCAGTCTGAGGTCCTGAGCACTCTGGAGAAGGTTTTCGTCCAGGATATCCCTGTACTTGGCCGCATTCATCTTTCCCTCGATTGCAACCAGTCGTCCTGTCCCTGCAGCTGAAAAACACCCCCACAGCATGATGCTGCCACCACCATGCTTCACTGTTGGGACTGTATTGGACAGGTGATGAGCAGTGCCTGGTTTTCTCCACACATACCGCTTAGAATTAAGGCCAAAAAGTTCTATCTTGTTCTCATCAGACCAGAGAATCTTATTTCTCACCATCTTGGAGTCCTTCAGGTGTTTTTTAGCAAACTCCATGCGGCTTTCATGTGTCTTGCACTGAGGAGAGGCTTCCGTCGAGCCACTCTGCCATAAAGCCCCGACTAGTGGAGGGCTGCAGTGATGGTTGACTTTCTACAACTTTCTCCCATCTCCCGACTGCATCTCTGGAGCTCAGCCATAGTGATCTTTGGGTTCTTCTTTACCTCTCTCACCAAGGCTCTTCTCCCCGGATAGCTCAGTTTGGCCGGAAGGCCAGCTCTAGGAAGGGTTCTGATCATCCCAAACGTCTTCCATTTAAGGATTATGGAGGCCACTGTGCTCTTAGGAACCTTAAGTGCAGCAGAAATTTTTTGTAACCTTGGCCAGATCTGTGCCTTGCCACAATTCTGTCTCTGAGCTCTTCAGGCAGTTCCTTTGACCTCTTGATTCTCATTTGCTCTGACATGCACTGTGAGCTGTAAGGTCTTATATAGACAGGTGTGTGGCTTTCCAAATCAAGTCCAATCAGTATAATCAAACACAGCTGGACTCATATGAAGGTGTAGAACCATCTCAAAGATGATCAGAAGAAATGGACAGCACCTGAGTTATATATATGAGTGTCACAGCAAAGGGTCTGAATACTTAGGACCATGTGATATTTCAGTTTTTCTTTTTTAATAAATCTGCAAAAATGTCAACAATTCTGTGTTTTTCTGTCAATATGGGGTGCTGTGTGTACAATATGGGGGGCTGTGTGTACAATATGGGGTGCTGTGTGTACAATATGGGGTGCTGTGTATACAATATGGGGTGCTGTGTATACAATATGGGGTGCTGTGTGTACAATATGAGGTGCTGTGTGTACAATATGGGGTGCTGTGTGTACAATATGGGGTGCTGTGTGTACAATATGGGGTGCTGTGTGTATAATATGAGGTGCTGTGTATACAATATGGGGTGCTGTGTGTACAATATGCGGTGCTGTGTGTACAATATGGGGTGCTGTGTGTACAATATGGGGTGCTGTGTGTACATTAATGAGTAAAAAAATGAACTTAAATGATTTTAGCAAATGGCTGCAATATAACAAAGAGTGAAAAATGTAAGGGGGTCTGAATACTTTCCCTACTAGTAATGGTGGTGATCAATGACTCATAGTGGGACTGTGATATTGTGGCGGTCAATCAGACATTAGCTGACACTTTTTGGGGACCAGTGACACTTAGGCTATGTTTCCACTAGTGTGACTTTTCATGTGACTTGGGACTGAAAAGTCACCTGACAAGTTGTACCCCAAGATTTCCGATGAGTACCGTTCATATCTGTGCGACTTCAAGTTGCAGCGACTTTAAAGTAGTCCCTGCACTACTTCGGTCCCACTTTGATGTGACTTGAGGTCCATAGACACAGGCATTGCTTCAAGTCGCGGTAAAAAATTGTGGTAAAATCATGGCAAAATTGCGCGACTTTGGGGACGCAATAGTGGAAACATAGCCTAGTACAGTGATCAGTGCTAAAAATATGCACTGTCACTGTACTAATGACACTGGCTGGGAAGGGGTTAAACATCAGAGGCAATCAAGGGGTTAGCTGTGTGTCTTTCTGGTGTGTTTGTGTAGTGTGGGGGGAGGTGCTTTTACTAGGGGAAGTCATTGATCGTCACTTTGCAGGAACCCTGTGTCCATGTCTCCTCTACTGACAGGTCACATTCGGCCTCTGTGCTGAACGATCGGCGGGTGCCGGTGGACATGGAGTCTGTGGTACCTGCAGATCAGCTCCCGCTGTGTGCCCCACACCCAGAAGTGTTGGATGGTGTAATCCAGGGGGGCGGGGCCACCTTGGCACAGTATACTGGAAGGACGTTATACTGGCGCCAAGTGGTCGGGATCAGCGATAAAATATCTCAGCACTTTTCAGAGGTTTTTCTGCAATTCACTAAAAAATGTTTGTAAAATAAGACGTGTAATTCCATCAACATTTGCCGTATTTATCTCATGAAACTGTTCAGTATTTTATTACATGACAGCACATCCACTGGGATGGATACAGCAGAGAGGGATTAGAACCCCTGTCAGTTTTTATTACTGTCTGTGGCCCTGTTAGGGAGATTCTCTCTCTCTATTCACAATGTTTCTCCTCATCACTCCCAGTCATAGGGAGAGCAATTCCCCACATCAGAATACAGAAGGAAACTCTCCCCAATGGGACACAGATGACACAATAAAAACTGATGGGGGTTCTAACACCCCATTACACTATACAAAATGAAAAAAAAAATAAAGTTTTGCCTTTAGTTACACTTTGAAGTGATTTTTATTGTGATATTTGGTGAAGTCGTTGCTTTATACGGGTCTGTTTCGCGGTGTTAATTTTGTCGGCTAAATTAATACTATTTTATTCTACTAAAATACGACTAAAACAATTGAGAAAACTAAAATACAAGTAAAACTAAAATGGCATTTTAGCCAAAAGACAAAAACTAGAAATAAAATGGAATTTGATGTGAAAATGAAGAGTGGTGTGTAGTCCATGTTCAGACCTTCATACCATCAATAATAACAGATTGGATTTTTCCCTCCAGTATATAATGAGATTGGAAATTGTAGAGAAATGATGAAATAATACATTACAATGTAACCCCTTCAGCCCCGGACCATTTGGCTGCCCAAAGACCACAGCACTTCTTTGGGATTCGGCGCTGCGTCGCTCTAACTGACAATCGCGCGATCGTGTGACGTTGTACGCAAACAAAACTGACGTCCTTTTCCCCTCACAAATAGATCTTTCTTTTGGAGGATATTTGATCGCCTCTTTTTATTTTTTACGCTATAAACAAAAAAGAGCGTCAATTCTGAAAAAAAACGCATTATGTTTTACTTTTTTCTATAATAAATATCCCCAAAAATATATAAAAAAACATTTTTCCCCTCAGTTTAGGCCGATACGTATTCTTCTATATTTTTGGTAAAAAAAAATCACAATAAGTGTTTATTGATTGGTTTGCGCAAAAGTTATAGTGTCTACAAAATAGGGGAAAGTTTTATGGCATTTTTATTAATATTTTTTTTTTTGGCGGCGATCAGCGATTTGTATGGTGACTGCGACATTATGGCGGACAGGAGCTGACAGGTGGGAATGGTGCTGCGCTAATCCATAAATAAGCCCCGATGCACAGGGGCAATCATGCCGGGGTATTGCTGGGATGAAAGCTGATCACCGGCACTCAGTATACAATATATATTAATCCTAAGCAGACAATAAAGGTAGAAGCGTGCTCTGCTCAGTATACAATATATAATAATCCTAAGCAGACAATAAAGGTAGAAGCGCGCTGTGCTCAGTATACAATATATAATAATCCTAAGCAGACAATAAAGGTAGAAGCGCACTGTGCTCAGTATACAATATATAATAAACCTAAGCAGACAATAAAGGTAGAAGCGCGCTGTGCTCAGTATACAATAAAGGTAGAAGCGCGCTCTGCTCAGTATACAATAAAGGTAGAAGCGCGCTCTGCTCAATCAAACAATATAAAACAAATAAATGGATAAATAAGTGGAAGTAGCCGGACTACACAAAAATGATAATATATAAAAACATCGACATCCGTGTTATAAATATTCAGTGTAAAAACTTTGCATATAGTGCAAAAAATAAATAAATAAATATGTGAAGCATTGATCACATACAAACAAACTAGACCTGCAAAAGTGCAATGTTACAATGGATGTCCGGAGAGATCACAAGGTCTGTGACAGATGTAATAAAGTGTCCGGTGCCAACAATAGGCGCTCACAGTTGTATGAAAACAATATTACAGTTCAAGGAAAAGTGACTTGTGCAGCAGAAAACAACTCCAATGCTTCATCAAAGGTGGCAAACAGTGGAGTGGTGCAGCAGCAGAGAGATTCTCTCATCACTGGATGAAATAAGTGGAGAGTGTGAAGTGTGAAGAACAATCCTCTTCATGCAGCAATCCTATATTGGGAGGTAACGGCTCCTCATTACACTGAGGTTACAGCATAAGGCAGTCAGCTCTTGTGGTATCTCCTGTGGGGGTGGGGCCCGGGTCCCGGACTGTCATTCAATATACCTCAGGTCCATCTATGGTATATACAGGGGGGAGGGAAAGTATTCAGACCCCCTTACATTTTCCACTCTTTGTTATATTGCAGCCATTTGCTAAAATCATTTAAGTTCATTTTTTTCTTCATTAATGTACACACAGCACCCCATATTGTACACACAGCACCCCATATTGTACACACAACACCTCATATTGTACACACAGCCCCCCATATTGTACACACAGCACCCCATATTGTACACAGAGCCCCCCATATTGTACACACAGCACTCCATATTGTACACACATCACCCCATATTGTACACACATCACCCCATATTGTACACACATCACCCCATATTGTACACACAGCACCCCATATTGTACACACAGCACCTCATATTGTACACACAGCACCCCATATTGTACACACAACACCCCATATTGTACACACATCACCTCATATTGTACACACAGCACCCCATATTGTACACACAGCACCCCATATTGTATACACAGCACCTCATATTGTACACACAACACCCCATATTGTACACACAGCACCCCATATTGTACACACAGCCCCCCATATTGTACACACATCACCCCATATTGTACACACAGCACCCCATATTGTATACACAGCACCCCATATTGTACACACAGCACCTCATATTGTACACACAGCACCCCATATTGTACACACAACACCCCATATTGTACACACATCACCCCATATTGTACACACAGCACCCCATATTGTACACACAGCACCCCATATTGTACACACAACACCCCATATTGTACACACAGCCCCCCATATTGTACACACAGCTCCTCATATTGTACACACAGCACCCCATATTGTACACACAGCCCCCCATATTGTACACACAGCCCCCCATATTGTACACACAGCACCCCATATTGTACACACAGCCCCCCCCATATTGTACACACAGCCCCCCATATTGTACACACAGCACCCCATATTGTACACACATCACCCCATATTGTACACACAGCCCCCCATATTGTACACAAATCACCCCATATTGTACACACAGCCCCCCATATTGTACACACAGCCCCCCATATTGTACACACAACACCCCATATTGTACACACAGCACCTCATATTGTACACACAGCCCCCCATATTGTACACACAGCACCCCATATTGTACACACAACACCCCATATTGTACACACATCACCCCATATTGTACACACAGCCCCCCATATTGTACACACAGCACCCCATATTGTACACACAGCACCCCATATTGTACACACAGCACCCCATATTGTACACACAACACCCCATATTGTACACACAACACCCCATATTGTACACACAGCCCCCCATATTGTACACACAGCACCCCATATTGTACACACAGCCCCCCATATTGTACACACAGCACCCCATATTGTACACACAGCACCCCATATTGTACACACAACACCTCATATTGTACACACAGCTCCCCATATTGTACACACAGCACCCCATATTATACACACAGCACCCCATATTGTACACACAGCCCCCCATATTGTACACACAGCCCCCCATATTGTACACACAGCACCCCATATTGTACACACAGCACCCCATATTGTACACACAGCCCCCCATATTGTACACACAGCACCCCATATTGTACACACAGCCCCCCATATTGTACACACAGCCCCCCATATTGTACACACAGCCCCCCATATTGTACACACAGCACCCCATATTGTACACACAGCACCCCATATTATACACACAGCACCCCATATTGTACACACAGCCCCCCATATTGTACACACAGTCCCCCATATTGTACACACAGCACCCCATATTGTACACACAGCACCCCATATTGTACACACAGCCCCCCATATTGTACACACAGCACCCCATATTGTACACACAGCACCCCATATTGTACACACAGCACCCCATATTGTACACACAGCACCCCATATTGTACACACAGTCCCCCATATTGTACACACAGCACCCCATATTGTACACACAGCCCCCCATATTGTACACACAGCACCCCATATTGTACACACAGCCCCCCATATTGTACACACAGCCCCCCATATTGTACACACAGCACCCCATATTGTACACACAGCACCCCATATTGTACACACAGCCCCCCATATTGTACACACAGCACCCCATATTGTACACACAGTCCCCCATATTGTACACACAGCACCCCATATTGTACACACAGCACCCCATATTGTACACACAGCACCCCATATTGTACACACAGCACCCCATATTGTACACACAGCCCCCCATATTGTACACACAGCACCCCATATTGTACACACAGCACCCCATATTGTACACACAGCTCCTCATATTGTACACACAGCACCCCATATTGTACACACAGCACCCCATATTGTACACACAGCACCCCATATTGTACACACAGCACCTCATATTGTACACACAGCCCCCCATATTGTATACACAGCACCCCATATTGTACACACAGCCCCCCATATTGTACACACAGCACCCCATATTGTACACACAGCCCCCCATATTGTACACACAGCACCCCATATTGTACACACAGCACCCCATATTGTACACACAGCACCCCATATTGTACACACAGCACCCCATATTGTACACACAGCACCTCATATTGTACACACAGCCCCCCATATTGTATACACAGCACCCCATATTGTACACACAGCCCCCCATATTGTACACACAGCACCCCATAAAGACATAAAAACACAGAATTGTTGACATTTTTGCAGATTTATTAAAAAAGAAAAACTGAAATATCACATGGTCCTAAGTATTCAGACCCTTTGCTCAGTATTTAGTAGAAGCCCCTTTTGATGAGTCTTTTTGGGAAAGATACAACAAGTTTTTCACACCTGGATTTGGGGATCCTCTGCCATTCCTCCTTGCAGATCCTCTCCAGTTCTGTCAGGGGGGATGGTAAACGTTGGTGGACGGCCATTTTTAGGTCTCTCCAGAGATGCTTAATTGGGTTTAAGTCAGGGCTCTGGCTGGGCCATTCAAGAACAGTCACAGAGTTGTTGTGAAGCCACTCCTTTGTTATTTTAGCTGTGTGTTTAGGGTCATTGTTTTGTTGGAAGGTAAACCTTCGGCCCAGTCTGAGGTCCTGAGCACTCTGGAGAAGGTTTTCGTCCAGGATATCCCTGTACTTGGCCGCATTCATCTTTCCCTCGATTGCAACCAGTCGTCCTGTCCCTGCAGCTGAAAAACACCCCCACAGCATGATGCTGCCACCACCATGCTTCACTGTTGGGACTGTATTGGACAGGTGATGAGCAGTGCCTGGTTTTCTCCACACATACCGCTTAGAATTAAGGCCAAAAAGTTCTATCTTGTTCTCATCAGACCAGAGAATCTTATTTCTCACCATCTTGGAGTCCTTCAGGTGTTTTTTAGCAAACTCCATGCGGCTTTCATGTGTCTTGCACTGAGGAGAGGCTTCCGTCGAGCCACTCTGCCATAAAGCCCCGACTAGTGGAGGGCTGCAGTGATGGTTGACTTTCTACAACTTTCTCCCATCTCCCGACTGCATCTCTGGAGCTCAGCCATAGTGATCTTTGGGTTCTTCTTTACCTCTCTCACCAAGGCTCTTCTCCCCGGATAGCTCAGTTTGGCCGGAAGGCCAGCTCTAGGAAGGGTTCTGATCATCCCAAACGTCTTCCATTTAAGGATTATGGAGGCCACTGTGCTCTTAGGAACCTTAAGTGCAGCAGAAATTTTTTGTAACCTTGGCCAGATCTGTGCCTTGCCACAATTCTGTCTCTGAGCTCTTCAGGCAGTTCCTTTGACCTCTTGATTCTCATTTGCTCTGACATGCACTGTGAGCTGTAAGGTCTTATATAGACAGGTGTGTGGCTTTCCAAATCAAGTCCAATCAGTATAATCAAACACAGCTGGACTCATATGAAGGTGTAGAACCATCTCAAAGATGATCAGAAGAAATGGACAGCACCTGAGTTATATATATGAGTGTCACAGCAAAGGGTCTGAATACTTAGGACCATGTGATATTTCAGTTTTTCTTTTTTAATAAATCTGCAAAAATGTCAACAATTCTGTGTTTTTCTGTCAATATGGGGTGCTGTGTGTACAATATGGGGTGCTGTGTGTACAATATGGGGGGCTGTGTGTACAATATGGGGTGCTGTGTGTACAATATGGGGTGCTGTGTGTACAATATGGGGTGATGTGTGTACAATATGAGGTGCTGTGTGTACAATATGGGGTGCTGTGTGTACAATATGGGGTGCTGTGTGTACAATATGGAGTGATGTGTGTACAATATGGAGAGCTGTGTGTACAATATGGAGAGCTGTGTGTACAATATGGGGGGCTGTGTGTACAATATGGAGAGCTGTGTGTACAATATGGGGTGCTGTGTGTACAATATGGGGGGCTTTGTGTACAATATGGGGGGCTGTGTGTACAATATGAGGTGCTGTGTGTACAATATGGGGTGCTGTGTGTACAATATGGGGTGCTGTGTGTACAATATGGAGTGATGTGTGTACAATATGGAGAGCTGTGTGTACAATATGGAGAGCTGTGTGTACAATATGGGGGGCTGTGTGTACAATATGGAGAGCTGTGTGTACAATATGGGGGGCTGTGTGTACAATATGGGGGGCTTTGTGTACAATATGGGGGGCTGTGTGTACAATATGGGGTGCTGTGTGTACAATATGGGGTGCTGTGTGTACAATATGGGGTGCTGTGTGTACAATATGGGGGGCTGTGTGTACAATATGGGGTGCAGTGTGTACAATATGGGGTGATGTGTGTACAATATGAAGTGCTGTGTGTACAATATGGGGTGCTGTGTGTACAATATGGGGTGTTGTGTGTACAATATGAAGTGCTGTGTGTACAATATGGGGTGCTGTGTGTACAATATGGGGTGCTGTGTGTACAATATGGGGTGCTGTGTGTACAATATGAGGTGCTGTGTGTACAATATGGGGTGCTGTGTGTACAATATGGGGTGATGTGTGTACAATATGGGGTGCTGTGTGTACAATATGGGGGGCTGTGTGTACAATATGGGGTGCTGTGTGTACAATATGGGGTGCTGTGTGTACAATATGGGGTGCTGTGTGTACAATATGGGGTGCTGTGTGTACAATATGGGGTGCTGTGTGTACATTAATGAGGAAAAAAATGAACTTAAATGATTTTAGCAAATGGCTGCAATATAACAAAGAGTGGAAAATGTAAGGGGGTCTGAATACTTTCCCTCCCCACTGTATATATATATATATTTTCATTATTTTACTAGTAATGGTGGCGATCAATGACTCATAGTGGGACTGTGATATTGTGGCGGACAATCAGACATTAGCTGACACTTTTTTGGGGACCAGTGACACTTAGGCTATGTTTCCACTAGTGCCACTTTTCATGTGAGTTGGGACTGAAAAGTCACATGACAAGTCGTACCCCATGATTTCCAATGAGTACCGTTCATATCTGTGCGACTTTAAAGTAGTCCCTGCACTACTTTGGTCCCACTTTGATGCGACTTGAGGTCCATAGACACAGGCATTGCTTCAAGTCGCGGCAAAAAATTGCGGTAAAATCACGGCAAAATCTTGCGACTTTCGGGACACAATAGTGGAAACATAGCCTAATACAGTGATCAGTGCTAAAAATATGCACTGTCACTGTACTAATGACACTGGCTGGGAAGGGGTTAAACATCAGAGGCAATCAAGGGGATAACTGTGTGCCTATCTGGTGTGTTTGTGTAGTGTGGGGGGAGGTGCTTTTACTAGGGGAAGTCATTGATCGTCACTTTGCAGGAACACAGGATCCATGTCTCCTCTACTGACAGGTCACATTCGGCCTCTGTGCTGAACGATCGGCGGGTGTCGGTGGACATGGAGTCTGTGGTACCTGCAGATCAGCTCCCGCTGTGTGCCCCAGACCCAGAAGTGTTGGATGGTGTAATCCAGGGGGGCGGGGCCACCTTGGCACAGTATACTGGAAGGACGTTATACTGGTGCCAAGTGGTCGGGATCAGCGATAAAATATCTCAGCACTTTTCAGAGGTTTTTTACAATTCACTAAAAAATGCTTGTAAAATAAGACGTGTAATTCCATCAACATTTGCCGTATTTATCTCATGAAACTGTTCAGTATTTTATTACATGACAGCACATCCACTGGGATGGATACAGCAGAGAGGGATTAGAACCCCTGTCAGTTTTTATTACTGTCTGTGGCCCTGTTAGGGAGATTCTCTCTCTATTCACAATGTTTCTCCTCATCACTCCCAGTCATAGGGAGAGCAATTCCCCACATCAGAATACAGAAGGAAACTCTCCCCAATGGGACACAGATGGCACAATAAAAACTGATGGGGGTTCTAACACCCCATTACACTATCCAAAATGAAAAAAAAATAAAGTTTTGCCTTTAGTTACACTTTGAAGTGATTTTTATTGTGATATTTGGTGAAGTCGTTGCTTTATACGGGTCTGTTTCGCTGTGTTAATTTTGTTGACTAAATGAATACTATTTTATTCTACTAAAATATGACTAAAACAATTGAGAAGACTAAAATACAAGTAAAACTAAAATGGCCTTTTAGCCAAAAGACTAAAACTAGAAAAAAAATGAAATTTGTTGTGAAAATGAAGAGTGGTGTGTAGTCCATGTTCAGACCTTCATACCATCAATAATAACAGATTGGATTTTTCCCTCCAGTATATAATGAGATTGGAAATTGTAGAGAATTGATGAAATAATACATTACAATGTAACCCCTTCAGCCCCGGACCATTTGGCTGCCCAAAGACCACAGCACTTTTTTGGGATTCGGCGCTGCATCGCTCTAACTGACAATTGCGCGATCGTGTGACGTTGTACGCAAACAAAATTGACGTCTTTTTTCCCCCACAAATAGATCTTTCTTTTGGAGATATTTGATCGCCTCTGTGGTTTTTATTTTTTGCGCTATAAACAAAAAAAGAGCGTCAATTTAAAAAAAAAAACGCATTATTTTTTACATTTTTCTATAATAAATATCCCCAAAAATATATAAAAAAACATTTTTCCCCTCAGTTATGGCCAATACGTATTCTTCTATGTATTTTTGGTAAAAAAAAAAAAAAATCGCAATAAGCGTTTATTGATTGTTTTGCGCAAAAGTTATATCGTCTACAAAATAGGGGAAAGTTTTATGACATTTTTGTAATCATTTTTTTGGCGGTGATCAGCGATTTTTATCGTGACTGCGACATTATGGCGGACACATCGGACACTTTTGGCGCTATTTTGGGAGCAATAAAATTTATACAGCGATCAGTGCGATTAAAAATGCATTGATTACTGTGTAAATGTGACTGGCAGTGAAGGGGTTAACCAGGAGGGGCGCTGAAGGGGTTAAGTGTGTCCTAGGGGTGTGTTCTAACTGTGGGGGGGAGACACTGACATGACACTGATCACCGCTCACGACTACAGAGAACTGTGATCAGTGTCCTGTCACTAGGCAGAACGGGGGGAAATGATTGTTTACATCAGCATTTCCCCGTTCTTCCTCTCCGTGAGACGATCGCGGGTATCCCCGCAGACATCGAGTCCGGGGGACCCGCGATCACATTCACGGAGCTTGCTCGTTCATCAGGTCATAGCAGTGCAGATGAGCAGGTAATTCCAAGCAGTCCTCTAGGGGGCAGTGCTACACGTAAAAGTTAAAACGTCTACAAACTATGGGATAGAGTTCTGGAAAAATGTTTTCCTAGTAATGGCGGCGATCAGCGACTTATAGCAGAACTGATATTGCAGCGGACAAATTAGACACTAACTATCACTATAAAGAAAAACGGTGCTGCGCGCTGCCAAAGTCATATATAAAATACAGAGACCTTGTTTAAATGGACCTCTAAGCTGCTGCAAATACAAATTGTGTTGTCACAATGATAAGAGATGATTGAAATAAGGTGAGTATTTGTGCTGCTTAAACCAGATTGTCTAATTCTATGACAACCTCTGATATTAAAGAAGAAGTCCAGCCTGAGATTGTTCGTCTTCTCCTCGGGGTCACAGGAGACGAATTTGTTTTGTACTCCTGTGACCGGTTTTCAGCAGAGCGCGGTCTGAAGTCGACGGGTCTGAAGTCGATGGGTCTGAAGTCGACGGGTCTGAAGTCGAGGGGTCTGAAGTCGTCGGGTCTGAAGTCGGTGGGTCTGAAGTCGATGGGTCTGAAGTCGACGGGTCTGAAGTCGTCGGGGCTGAAGGAGATCGGTCTGAAGTCGATGGGTCTGAAGTCGATGGGTCTGAAGGAGATCGGTCTGAAGGAGATCGGTCTGAAGTCTATCGTTCTGAAGTCGATCGGTCTGAAGTCCTGTCTCTGGTGACGTCACACAGATCAGCCCAGGCGCCGCGTCATCCCAAAACTGAGAAAAAACCCTAGTTAGACTTACCGGTAACGGTATTTCTACGAGTCTTTCAGGACAGCACCTGGAGAGAGCGCAGCTCCACCCACTTTTCCCAGGAAACACTGCAGTCAGTTTTTTCTTTAAAGACCGGACACTTCCACCATGACCTGTTCACAGAGTACCTCCAGCCATGCTGAAATTAGATAAGCAGTACATAGCAATAACACCACATGTTACAAACCAATTAGGGCGGGTCATCAGTGCTGTCCTGAAAGACTCGTAGAAATACCGTTACCGGTAAGTCTAACTAGGGTTTTTCTCCCCTTGTCTTTAAGGACAGCACCTGGAGATGATAAAAGAGTACTTGCTCTAGGGTGGGACCACCGCCTGCAGGACCTTCCTGCCAAACGATTGTTCCGCTGCTGATAGCAAGTCCAACCTCTAGTGGCGGGTGAAGGTGGAGAAGCTTGTCCACGTGGCCGCTTTACAGATCCGACCTGGAGAAGCCTTTGCTCTTTCCGTCCAGGACGTTGCTATGGCCCTTGTTGAATGGGCCATTACCCCTGTTGGAGGATCAGCCCCTGAAGCTTTATAGGTTTCACTGATCGCCATTCTTAGCCATCTGCCTATAGTGCTTTTGGAAGCACAATGACCCTTACGCGATCCAGAAAAAAGAATAAAAAGAGAATTTGTCTTCCTAAACTCTCTCGTGATCTCTAAATAATGAAGTAAACATCTTCTCACATCCAGAGTATGAAAAGCCTCCTCTTTAGAGTTGGATGGTGTAGGACAAAAAATAGGTAAAACTATCTCTTGTGCCCTATGAAAAAAGGTTGCGACTTTTGGCAAGAAACCCGGGTCAGTTTTCAGCACTACCCGGTCTGGAAATATAAAACAAAAAGGTTCTATTATAGATAGAGCTTGCAACTCACTTATTCTTCTGGCTGAGGTAATTGCTACCAAAAGAACTAGCTTGAGCGTCCATAATTTTAAAGTCGCTTCCTGTGGGGGCTCAAAAGGTGTTTTGATCAACCCTTGTAGCACCAGTGATAAATCCCATTTAGGAAAAGATTTGAAAGGTACCGGCCTAAGCCTGGCCAATGCTTTGAAGAATCTAACTATAAATGGTTCTTGAGATAACTTTCTCTCAAGAAACACCGACAAGGCAGCCACCTGGACTTTCAGGGTACTGGCTGCCAGCCCCATCTCCATACCCTCATTGAGAAACTCTAATATTGAGGGCAATTCCTGTGGTGAACATTTTTTAGTCATGCACCAGGAATTAAACCGCTTCCATGTCTTAAAATAAATACCCCTGGTAACCTTTTTTCGGCTACTTAACAGGGTTGACACCAGCTTATCTGAGAAGCCCCTTCTTCTTAGAAGCTGCTCTTCAGTAACCACCCTGTCAGCTTGAGCTGGTCGATATTTGGATGCTGAAGGGGTCCCTGGGTTAATAGATACTTTCGAAGTGGAAGAAACCAATGTGGTTCCACTGCCATCCTCTGTATGGTTGCAAACCAAGGCCTCTTGGGCCAAAAAGGAGCCACTAGGATCATACTTGTGGTCTCTCGTAGTTTTTTTAACACCAAAGAGATCATTTAAAAGGGGGGAAAGGCGTAGCACAATAGGAAGTTCCATGGTTTGGCCAGCGCTTCCAATCCTTTTGCCTGATCTTGCCTGTTTAGTGAGTAATAGGCCTTCACCTTTGAATTCTTGTGGGATGTGAACAGGTCTATCTGAGGAGCTCCCCATTTCTCTGTTAATTTTTGGAATACCTCCTTGTTTAGACTCCACTCTGCCTCTAATATCCTCTCTCTGCTTAGAAAGTCGGCTACTAGATTCAGCTCTCCTTTTAAGTGTACAGCTGTTAGGGACTTTAAGTTGTTTTCCGCCCAAAATAGCATCTGAACGGACAAGGCTAGCAAGACCTTGCTTCTCGTGCCACCCTGTCTTGTAACATATGCCACTGCTGTGGCATTGTCTGATAGCACTTGAATATGGTGACCCTTGACTATTTTCTCGAAAGCCCATAGTCCTAAGAGAATAGCCCTTAGTTCCCTCCAATTGGAGGATCTCCTGGCCTCCCTGTTCGTCCAATTCCCCTGAGCCATCTGTCCTTCCAGGTGGGCGCCCCAACCCCAGGAACTCGCATCCGTTGTTAATCTCCTCTCCTGGGGAAAACACCAGAGCAGGCCCCTGTCCAGATTGGAGTGACTCCTCCACCACCAGAGCTTCCTCTGAACTCGGGGGGATATTGTTATCATTTTTTCTAGGGACTCTCCATAGGACCAATTTTTCAAAATGGTCTGTTGAAGATCCCTTGCATGTAAATGTGCCCACTGTACTGCTGGTATCGATGCAGTAAGGAGCCCCAAGACGGACATCGCTGCCCTGATAGAAATCGGCAGGTTTGTCTGAGTCTTTTTTACAGCATACTGAAGTTTTACTATCTTTTCCTCTGGGAGGAAGATTCTCTCCTTTATGGAATCGATAGTGTAACCTAGAAACGTTATTGTCTGCAATGGAATCATGTTCGATTTTTCCCTGTTTATTAACCAACCCAGGCTCTCCAGATGACTCTTTGTCCTTTGCAGATCCTTCTCTAAAATGTTTTATTTTGCAATTAAAGATGCATACAGTTCACAATGATAAATTCATGAGATTTCGGGTGGGTTCACACTTGTGCGAACACAGACATTGCATGTGATTCGCATTGCATTGCTGTGCAGATCACATGCGATGTCTGTGCAATCTGCAATGCAAATTCAGCCTTACAGTTTGTATGGCTGAATGTGAATTGCATTCAGACCAAAATGGTAAAGAACCTTTTTTATGGTCCGCACTGGAATTGGATCGCATGAGTGTTCACACCTATACGATCTGATTCCTGTACTATGTCACAACTCACACTATCATCTGCAAACTGATCTGGGGGTGTCATTACCTTACATTGAGACCCAGAGCGGTTTGCAGAGGACAGTGTGAACTGCCTGCAAGTTACATGAGATGTGGGAACTCGCACTGGAATCATGCTTGTTCCCGCATCGCACAAGTGTGAACCCAGCCTAAGTACTGCCATCCTACCTCACCTACCACAGGTTGGCACCAGCGAGGGGCTTTATATATGCTCCTCTGCTACAGAATGTTTGTAAATCCAACAAGCTGACTGTTGGCTGTCAGATGGAAGTGATCAGGTGACTGTAGAGACAACTGATCACTGCCACCCTCACATTCTCCCATCATGTTTCTTGGGCTTCTGCTGCCACTGGTGGACCAATGACCATATGGTAGGTGCTGCTGGGTGGAGGGGATGGAAACCAGCAAACATCTATTCATTGGTCTCCCCATCTAGTAAAAATCAGGTAAGAAAACATTATATCTGTGATGGATCCATCCAGCACCCAGGTTGGGTGCTTCCATCAAGATATATATCTTCCTCCAGTCTGGGCCCAGGAACCAGGTAATATAGCAGAAGATCGCACCCAAGAATCCAGCTGACACTAGCTTAGGTTCTCTGGAATTGAACAGAAATACAAGTTTTTATTCATTTCAGAAATAGGGGCAGTCCCCACGTGAACTATAAAGCAAATATGACATATGCACGGTATATGGAAATACTGTCAACTGACAGACTTGTTCAATAAGTGGAAGCACCAGATCAGGCCAGCGAACCAGCTTATCACTTTTGAGGAATGGTGTGTGAACTTCTCAGAGCCGGGTCATATGTTGTCAGGAATGTATAGGCTGGTTCTGAGTGCCCAAAATATGACAACTCCCAATGGGAAAGGGAACTGGGTTATAATTTTACATCCAAACTAATTAAAAGGCTGATGGGATTGACACACCATACTTCGAAAGGTTCCCATATACAGGAGATGTCTTATAAGTTCCTGACAAGATGGTATCGTACACCGGCTCGATTGCCTCAGATATATCCATTGGCAGATGTTAATTGCTGGAGGGGATGTAACCAAAGGGGTTCATTTCTGCATTTATGGTGGCATTGCCCAAAGATTAAAGTTTTCTGGGAGGAGAAAGCTCCTTGGACCCATAGAATTCTCCCCATTACATTTTCTTTTTCATGGGATGCCATCATCTGCTAGGTGTTACATAGTAGGTGAGGTCGAAAAAAGACACAAGTCCATCCAGTCCAACCTATGTGTGTGATTATATGTCAGCATTACATTATATATCCCTGTATGTTGCGGTCATTCAGGTGCTTATCTAATAGTTTCTTGAAACTATTGTTTCCCCCCCGCTGAGACCACCGCCTGTGGAAGGGAATTCCACACCCCCAACACTCTTACAGTAAAGAACCCTCTACGTAATTTAAGGCTAAACCTCTTTTCTTCTAAATTTAATGAGTGGCCACCAGTCTTGTTAAACTCCCTTCTGCGAAGAGAGAAGTGTTACTCCTCATTTGTTAAATGCAGCTAAATTATTGATACCTAAATTTTGGAAACAGTCTGGATGTCCCACTATAATGGATTGGAAAAGGGAGGTAGAAAAAATAATGGAAGCGGAGAGATGGATACATATGGTTAAAGACCAACAGAATAAATGTAAAGATACATGGGCAGGATGGCTGTATTACTCCTCAGAAATAGGGGTGGATTAAACCCTTTTGGGGGTAATGCTGCATTACGGATCGGATAGTCTGGGGGGAAATTGGGAGGAGGTGGGAGTCTTTATTTTATCTCCCCCGGGAAGCACAGTGGAGAGATGATTGATGTCATTAAAGGAAGAGGATAATTTATAATAGTAAATTAGGCACGGGATGGGTAACACGTAATGGAATCACATAAAGAAGGGTAGATTGAAATGAAAGGTGGAGAGGTATAAAGACAAAATAGTAGGGGGAGGTTATATTGAATTATAACTCAAAAAGAGGTTTCACCAAAAGTGGACTGAGGCGTTGCCACCATCCCATACATAGGTGTGTAAAGAAGGGTCCCCCAAAGAGGGTTGGGACTTTGAAGGCAATTAGATATAGGTACAAAAACATACAAGGAAAAGAGAGCGCACGGCAGCCCTAGTGTAATTCCATTTTAATGATACACATGTCAAAACAAACAATAGAGGATTGCACTCACAAGCATGGGACTTAGATTGCATGTACAGCAGGATGTATGTCTCCCTTCCTGGCCTGTATAACTGGGTTGGCTCCCAAGAACGAGTGGTGATGGTATGAGAAGTCACTGCAGACTCTTTATCCTCATCTCATCAGGCTGTGTCTGCTGTAGGGCACGCGCACGGTCTAGCTGATGCTGCGTGACGTCACTCGTGGCTGGAGAGGAAGGACAAGGTGAGTGAGATGTCCTTCTTCTCTGGCCACGAGTGATGTCATGCAGTGCCGGCTGGACCATGCGCGTGCCCTACAGCAGACACAGCCTGATGAGACGAGGATACAGAGTCCGCAGTAACTTCTCATACCATCACCACTCGTTCTGGGGAGCCAACCCAGTTATACAGGCCAGGAAGGGAGACCTACATCCTGCTGTACATGCGATCCAAGTCCCATGTTTGTGAGTGCAATCCTCTATTGTTTGATTTTGCATTGGTGCCATTAAAATGGAAATACACTAGGACAGCCGCGCGCTCTCTTTTCCTTGTATGTTTCAGATTAAGTCCGCCACCCAGTGGATCTTTGAGAGAGCTGCAGCAACTAGAGCAAGAGAACTTTTCTATATAGACTATGAACATTTGAGAGTTGGTTGTGGGGTCGGCGCTTTGGTTTTTTTGTGTTTGGACATAGGTACAAAAACCAAGTTTATAATAACGTAATTTATTAATTATTATGATAAAAAGTCAATGTATGTATGACATTACAATTGACTGGTTAAGAACAATATCAAAGCATAAACAAAACATAAATGATAGATACAAAATGACACTGGTATAATCTTCTGGTTGGAAATTAACCCCGACGCGTTTCAGGATTTTATCCTTTCTTCAGGGGCATTCCTTTGTGGAGAACAGTATACATCTATGATAAAAACATACATTAACATTGAGACACATAGAAATAAGGAGCAAATAGTGAGCATCGCTGAGGACAGAAAAGCAATCAAAATCTCCCACTAACCACCAAAAATAGAAAACAAATGTAACATGGTATCAAAGAGAGGACGATTCACTGCTGGATGTCACCTAAAAGTAGAGGGAAGTAAGATCCAAACATCAAGAGACAAACACCTGGGACCAGATACTGATTGGTAAGAGTGGATTCAGCTGGTAGCTGTCAAGAGGCAACCAAGGCCAGGTGTTTGATTTGCAGGAAGCCCATACATGAACAGATAATTGTTCAAGAAAAGGGATAGTATTACCTGTTTGGTCAATAGAATAACAAAAAATAAATAAAAATAATAAATTGTAAAGCATCTAAGTTTATCTATATTCAAAATGATATATGTATGGTAATGTGAACTGTCATAAATGGCATAGATTGAGTGACAGTTAGTCACCAATCTAGACTAGAGGCATCTAATTAATATCCTCCAGTCAGGGCATAAAAAATCAGGACCTATATAGTCCAAATAGCATTATTATGTTCTGTCTCATATAAATTTAAAAACAGCCTCCAACAAGCAAACAGTAACATAGTGAGCTTGATATATGGTGCTGAAGGCCAAGAAAATATCAGAGTAGTAACCTAAAAACAATAACTGCTCTAATACAATCAAGGCAAACACATACTACTGCAAATTTGCCAGAAAACAAAAGGAAAAGAAAAGAAAATAGGTTCAATACAGAAGAAAACAAATATAAATCTATATACCCAGGGGTGCCAGAAACCAGCGTATAAGGGGATCCTTCCATCAAGGAACAGCAGTGCTAATGACCATCTTTAATAGGGAGCTTTTTATATGGGCTGAAAAGACGCCGGCATCTGCGCAATACAGTCCAGACATCAGCTGCAATACATTTCAATGATGGGCAGTGTGTGGTAACGTCGGAGGAGGCGTGGGTGGCATCCAAAGCGTCAAGCCATACGGCGGCTATATGTACAATGACGCAATGCGCATGAGTACAAAAAAGTCATGGAAACCACATTGCGCTGGTAAACAAGTGGGAGTGTCAGTGACGTGAACGGCAACAGAACAACCGCCGTATGTCTAGAACTGGCACCTAACATGCCGGTACTGAAACCTAGTGACATCAGAGCCACGTAGGAGAGCGGCACCAAGAGGTCACACTAATGAAGCATTATCATTACACTATGCAAAATCACCAACAAAGACAAGGGATGTCTTCCTTGAAGCAAAAGTCGGCCGGGCAAAATTTCTCTAAAACATGCAAGTGCAAGAATAAAGCAGCGTGCTTGCAGCAAACTCATAAAATACATGAGGATAGAAGGAATTATCATTATTAATTTCCAAAATAAAAATGGCTGGGTTTATCGAATCATTCTACAAAAATAGCCCCATTAAAAGTGACCAATAAATACAATTCAATTCAGGTCACATGATATGAAAAGTGTAAGTGGTGGTAGAAAACATGCATTGGGTAGATGAGTAGATAGAACGCTAATCCATCCTCAAGGGCCGTCACCATCAGCAGACACAACACACCACAACATCCCCTCCTAGTCAATCTCACTAAAAAAGAAGGAATAATCAGATTCAATGTTTCATAACAGCATATTGTAATCTTACATTCGACATACATTTTGGTGTTACATAGAGGCCGGGTTCACACTAGTGCGACAAACGCTCAGACATTGGGAGTTCGTGTCGCATGACGTGTGAAAACCAATGTTTCCCTAACTGGTCCGACACAAGTCGTTCCAACTTTAGAAATGCTCCCTGTACTACTTTGGTCCAACTTCGATCCTACTTTGGCCCATTGACTGTCATTGAAGTCAGATCAAAGTCGGATCGCCGTCTCGCATGATCCGACTTGTGCTCAGATGATCTTGAGGGGGAACTCCGCACCAAATTTTAAATAAAAAAACGGCATGGGTTCCCCCTCAAAGAGCATACCAGGCCCTTCGGTCTGGTATGAATTGTAATGGGAACCCCCTACGTAGAAAAAACGGCGTGGGGGTCCCCCCAAATCCATACCAGACCCTTATCCGAGCACGCAGCCCAGCTGGTAAGGAAAGGGGGGTGGGATGAGCGAGCGCCCCCCCTGAATCCTACCAGGCCACATGCCCTCAACATGGGGGGTTGGTGCTTTGAGGCGGGGGGCGCCCTGCGGGCCCCTCACCCCAAAGCACCTTGTCCCCATGTTGATGAGGGCAAGGGCCTCTTGCCGACAACCCTGGCCGTTGGTTGTCGGGGTCTGCAGGCGGAGGGCTTATTGGTATCCGGGAGCCCCCTTTAATAAGGGGGCCCCAGATGCCGGGCCCCCCACCCTATGTGAATGAGTATGGGGTACATCGTACCCCTAACCATTCACCTAGGGAAAAAGTGTCAATAAAAATACACAGTACACAGGTTTTTAACCGGTTCAATACAGGGCATTTTCACCCCCTTCCTTCCCAGACCAATTTTTAGTTTTCAATGCTGTCGCATTTTAAATGACAATTGCGCAGTCGTGCGACATTGTACCCAAACAAAATTGATGTCCTTTTTTCCCCACAAATAGAGCTTTCTTTTGGTGGTATTTGATCACCTCTGTGGTTTTTATTTTTTGCGCTATAAACAAAAGAAGAGTGACAATTTTGAAAAAAACACAATATTTTTTACTTTTTGCTATAATAAATATCCCATTAAAAAAAATTAAAATAAAATGTTTCCTCAGTTTCGGCCGATACGTTTTATTTGGTAAAGAAAAAAATCGTAATAAGCGTAAATTGTTTGGTTTGCGCAAAAGTTATAGCGTCTACAAAATACGGGATAGATTTATGGCATTTTTGAAAAATTTGTATTTATTTATTTTTTTACTAGTAATAGCGGCGATCTATGATTTTTTTCGTGACTGCGACATTATGGCGGACACATCGGACACTTTTGACACATTTTTGGGACCATTCACATTTATACAGCGATCAATGCTATAAAATTGCATTGATTACTGTATAAATGTGGCAGGCAGGGAAGGGGTTAACCACTAGGGGGACACAAGGGGTTAATTATGTTTCCTAGGGGAGTGACCCTAACTGTAGGGGGAGGGGACTCACAAGGGGAGGGGAGGAGACTGATCGGTGTTCCTCTGTACTGGGAACACAGATCGGTCTCCTCTCACCTGACAGGACGTGGATCTCTGTGTTTACACATACAGATCACGGTCCTGCTCGGCTGTGGTTATACTTTTCATGTGTCTCAATGCCCTTTTGTGACACTCTAGTTCCGTTTTGCTAATATAGAAACTCTGGCATTGGCATTGCAACATAGAGATTACACAAGAGGTTTTGTAATTAGCAAAGTGCCGGGGTTTGAATATTTTGCCATTAGGTAAGACAATGTGAGGTCTACTGATGACTAATGTATTTGTACTAATCTTATATAAATGGACCTCTAAGCTGCTGCAAATACAAATTGTGTTGTCACAATGATAAAAGATGATTGAAATAAGGTGAGTATTTCTGCTGCTTAAACCAGATTGTCTAATTCTATGACAACCTCTGATATTAAAGGAGAAGTCCGGCCTGAGATCGTTCGTCTTCTCCTCGGGGTCACAGGAGAGGAATTTGTTTTGTACTCCTGTGACCGGTTTTCAGCAGAGCGCGGTCTGAAGTCGTGGGTTTGAAGTCGACGGGTCTGAAGTCGGTGGGTCTGAAGTCGATGGGTTTGAAGTCGGTGGGTCTGAAGTCGGTGGGTCGGAAGTCGACGGGTCTGAAGTCGGTGGGTCTGAAGTCGATGGGTTTGAAGTCGGTGGGTCTGAAGTCGGTGGGTCGGAAGTCTATCGTTCTGAAGTCGATGGGTCTGAAGTCGATGGGTCTGAAGTCGGTGGGTCTGAAGTCGACGGGTCTGAAGTCGGTGGGTCTGAAGTCGATGGGTTTGAAGTCGGTGGGTCTGAAGTCGGTGGGTCGGAAGTCTATCGTTCTGAAGTCGATGGGTCTGAAGTCGATGGGTCTGAAGTCGGTGGGTCTGAAGTCGATGGGTTTGAAGTCGGTGGGTCTGAAGTTGGTGGGTCGGAAGTCTATCGTTCTGAAGTCGATGGGTCTGAAGTTGATGGGTCTGAAGTCGGTGGGTCTGAAGTCGGTGGGTCTGAAGTCGGTGGGTCGGAAGTCTATCGTTCTGAAGTCGATGGGTCTGAAGTCGATGGGTCTGAAGTCGGTGGGTCTGAAGTCGATGGGTCTGAAGTCGATGGGTCTGAAGTCGATGGGTCTGAAGTCGGTGGGTCTGAAGTCGGTGGGTCTGAAGTCGGTGGGTCTGAAGTCGGTGGGTCTGAAGTCGGTGGGTCTGAAGTCGATCTGTCTGAAGTCGATCTGTCTGAAGTCGGTGGGTCTGAAGTCGGTGGGTCCGAAGTCGGTGGGTCTGAAGTCGGTGGGTCTGAAGTCGATCTGTCTGAAGTCGGTGGGTCTGAAGTCGGTGGGTCTGAAGTCGAGGGGTCTGAAGTTGATGGGTCTGAAGTCGATGGGTCTGAAGTCGATGGGTCTGAAGTCGGTCGGTCTGAAGTCGATGGCTCTGAAGTCGGTGGGTCTGAAGTCGATGGGTCTGAAGTCGGTGGGTCTGAAGTCGATGGGTCTGAAGTCCTCTCTCTGGTGACGTCACACAGATCAGTCCAGGCTCCGCGTCATCCTGAAACTGAGAAAAATGTTTCTCATACTTCTACTTTATGTGAAGATAATCAGAGGGGATTAAATATATTATAGAAAAACTCTCATATAAAAACATCTTCATATGACAACAACCCCCTTTATACACTTCATGACAAAAATAAAAATTCCAAAACATGAAAAACAGCAATAAAGTGAAAGTAGTGCTCCCTCATAAACTATGTGCTACAGTTCAAACAAGTGTCAGTGTTTAGGGCCCGTCACCCTTATAAACGATGTGCTTCACTGAAAAAGCTTCCAAATAGTCGGCAGTTTATATCCAAAACCATAAAGAAAAAAAAGGTGCAAGTGTTGGGGGCTCTTCACCCTTATAAACTATGTGCTCCTCCACCAGATAAAATGTTGGCTCTCCATGGGAGTGACTCTCATCCTTCACTCTAATAATTCTTCTTTTCCCTTTTATAAGAAGAGAACTTTTATCTCGGGGGATGGGAGTTCTTCAGACTTGGGAGATGTAAAGGAGATTGTACAATCAGATTGTAACGTGTGTGAAGAGATTTATATAAAAACAAGTCTTTGCCATCAGTGGTCACATATCTGAGATGACAGATTCTTCGAGGATCCCTCAGCCCGGCTTCACGTCAGTGCGGCTTGGAAACTCAGCGACTTTCCAGGCCAAACATCAGTGCGATTCGCACCGCCGATTTCATGGCGACTTGTAAATTCATTGAACAGAAATCCATTCAATTGGCAGTGAAATCAGTAAAAAGTCATCCAGGAACCTTCTTCAGAATTGCTGCAACATGAGGAGTGTCAGCGATAGAAATGGATCCATCGCCTGCAATGGGGTGTCGCTTGTCATGCAGTTTGGAGATGACAAATCACATGAGAAGTGTCCCCGGTGTGAACGGGGGGCTCACCGACCTCAAGAGGAACCCTGGGGGAGAAAGTCTTCTCTAGATGATCCCACCAATCCTCATCATTGTCTCAGTCCAGCTGGAAGAAGATGGTTCGGGCCGGGATCACATAGGTGTGAATTGGATGCGGCTTTCATTACATGTCAAGTCACATGACGTGTGAGTGTGACCGGCTCTCAATGTCCGGGGCGGCCGCGGTGCCGAGTCCAGAAGGGTCCGGTGCGTTTTTTGGGTCCGGTTCAGGTGAGAATTCAGGCAACAATATTCAGACCCGAACGGCACCGGAACCGGTGAAGAGAAACGCACCGGACACTGGGCTGAAAACCACGGCTGTACATATGTGAACCCGACCGAAAACCTCCCCCGATAATCCTCAGGGGAGGTCCTCATTTTATGGAGAGAATTCATAAATCGCACAGAGATCACCAATCAGACGTCTGACATGTGACTTCCTAATCCATAGAAAAGAAGACCTTTCTAATACAATCCATAAAATAATCCCATTATTTCCTCATCTCCACTGAAGGGGGTGACTGCATAGTTGCCAACATTGCAAAAAAAAAATGAGAACACTTTTTTTGTTTGTAGACAGAGCCGTACAATAATTAAGGTCGGGGCATTCTTTTGTAGGCGTGACTTATAAAAATTCATGTGCGGCTCGCTAAGCGCTCCGTGGCGAAAAATGGGTGTGGCTTACGTGAAATAGTGGGCATGGCTTAAATGGGCGTGGCTCAAGAGGGTGTGATTAGAGTCTGAGATGAATGAGGGATGGAGAGGGAGAGGGGGAGAGGGGGGAGGGAAATGACGGGACAGCAGCCCCAGATCCTACACAATAGAAATCTGTGTATTCTAGAAAGTTTAATAATCAGCAAAGATGCTCCAAACACCTGGTGTTAGCACTTCAATCATCCCGGCACCATGGTTGTTATGGTGTCAGGATGATTGAAGTGCATTATTTCTATTATTACATTGTAATATAAAATTAAATCATTCAACTCACCGTAATGCTGAATCAGTGGGATCCCTGAGCGTGTCACCTGCCACATCGCCTGCCACCAGCAGAGTCCGTCCTTGCATCAAGTGCCCCCGGCAGAGTCAGTATAGACCCCCTCCATCAGTGCAGATCCCCTCAGTGCAGATCCCCTCCATCAGTGCAGACCCCCTACATCAGTGCAGATCCCCTCCATCAGTGCAGACCCCCCTCTATTAGTGCAGACCCCCCCTCAGTGCAGCCCCCCCTCTATTAGTGCAGCCCCCCTCAGTGCAGCCCCCCCTCTATTAGTGCAGCCCCCCCTCAGTGCAGCCCCCCCTCAGTGCAGCCCCCCTCTAAAAGTGCAGATCCCCTCAGTGCAGCCCCTCCTCTATTAGTGCAGACCCCCCTCAGTGCAGCCCCCCTCTATTAGTGCAGACCCCCCTCAGTGCAGCCCCCCCCTCTATTAGTGCAAACCCCCCTCAATTAGTGCAGCCCCCTCTCAGTGCAGCCCCCCCTCAGTGCAGCCCCCCCTCAGTGCAGCCCCCCCCTCTATTAGTGCAGACCCCCCTCAGTGCAACCCCCCTCTATTAGTGCAGACCCCCCCTCAGTGCAGCCCCCCTCTGTTAGTGCAGACCCCCCCCTCAGTGCAGCCCCCCTCTATTAGTGCAGCCCCCCCTCAGTGCAGCCCCCCCTCTATTAGTGCAGATCCCCCTCAATTAGTACAGCCCCCCTCAATTAGTGCAGCCCCCCCTCAATTAGTGCAGCCCCCCATCTATTAGTGCAGACCCCCCCTTTATTAGTGCAGACCCCCCTCAATTAGTGCAGCCCCCCTCAATGCAGCCCCCCCTCAGTGCAGCCCCCCTCAGTGCTGACCCTCCCCTAATCCAGGAGCGGCCGGTGTTCTGCCGAGAAAGTTCCCCTCGGCAAGTAAGGACCCCCTGTACTGCGCAGGCGCAGCGCTTGTGCAGTACAAGCCAGTGGAAATAGCCGCTCTGGGGAACATTTTGTGCTCCCAGGAGAGTCTGTCCTCGCATCAGGTGCCCCCGGCAGAGTCAGTATAGACCCCCTCAGTGCAGACCCCCCTCCATCAGTGCAGACCCCCTTAGTGCAGATCCCCTCCATCAGTGCAGATCCCCTCCATCAGTGCAGACCCCCTCCATCAGTGCAGACCCCCTACATCAGTGCAGACCCCCCCTCTATTAGTGCAGCCCCCCTCAGTGCAGCCCCCCTCTATAAGTGCAGACCCCCTCAGTGCAGCCCCCCTCTATTAGTGCAGACCCCCCTCAGTGCAGCCCCCCCTCAATTAGTCCAGCCCCCCTCTATTAGTGCGGACCCCCCTCAGTGCAGCCCCCCCTCTATTAGTGCAGCCCCCCCCTCTATTAGTGCAGACCCCCCTCAGTGCAGCCCCCCCTCTATTAGTGCAGACCCCCCTCAGTGCAGCCCCCCTCTATTAGTGCAGACCCCCCTCAATGCAGCCCCCCCTCTATTAGTGCAGACACCCCTCAGTGCAGCCCCCCCTCTATTAGTGCAGACCCCCCTCAATTAGTGCAGCCCCCCTCAGTGCAGCCCCCCATCTATTAGTGCAGACCCCCCCTCAATTAGTGCAGCCCCCCCTCAGTGCAGCCCCCCCTCAGTGCTGATCCTCCCCTCATTCAGGAGCGGCCGGTGTTCTGCCGAGAAAGTTCCCCTCGGCAAGTAAGGACCCCCTGTACTGCGCAGGCGCAGCACTTGCGCAGTACAAGCCAGTGGAAATAGCCGAGCTGGGGAACTTTTTGGCAAGACACGGCGGCGCCGTGTCTTCAGTGGAGAGGGGAGGGGCCGTGCAGCTAAAGAAGCCGATTCATTGGCTGCACGGATCGAGCCCCCTTCCTCTCTCCACTGACTGAACACTAGGGGGAAGATCGAGCGGCGGCGCTGGCCGCCATTTTGCTGGAGCCAGCTGCTCCAAAAATTTAAAAAAACAACATTCCCGATTTTCCTTATGGAAAATTCAGATTCGGGACAGCCTCCAATCAGGACGAGGGTCCCAAAATCAGGATTGTCCTGGGAAAATTGGGACTGTTGGCAACTATGTGACTGGATCCTCGGGGCCCAACCTTCACACACATGGGGCCCTTTGGCCCTTGATGAGGGGCCCTTTGCAGACCCCCAGCAGTCGGTAGCGGCGGTATTCATCTGTAAAGAAGACATCATGTCGCTGATTTCTCTCATGTCACATGTCTGCAGTCTCTGATCATCTCCTCCAATAGGATTGAAGTCTCTGACAGTCTTCTGTCATATACTGAATAGAATGTGTGGCCCCTGGGGAGGTGTCAGGGGACACAGTTGGGGCCCCTATACATTAGAAGATGACAAGCACTGAACGTGTCACTGAGAAATCCTTCCCCCCCACACACAGAGCAGGAAGTAGAGTTCCCCCTTCTAGTGTTGTGTGGAATGTGTCCCCCCCTCTTCCCTCCTCTTATTACTGTCCAGTGTAGATTGCGGTGTATTCCCTGTCAGGGAGCCCCACACACGCTCTATACACACTCCTATACAAGTCAATGGCTGGGCCTAAACTACCTCACCACAGCTGTGCGCCCACATTTCTCCTCCCCCCACACACGCTCTATACACACTCCTATACAAGTCAATGGCTGGGCCTAAACTACCTCACCACAGCTGTGCGCCCTCATTTCTCCTCCCCCCACACACGCTCTATACACACTCCTATACAAGTCAATGGCTGGGCCTAAACTACCTCACCACAGCTGTGCGCCCACATTTCTCCTCCCCCCACACACGCTCTATACACACTCCTATACAAGTCAATGGCTGGGCCTAAACTACCTCACCACAGCTGTGCACCCACATTTCTCCTCCCCCCACACACGCTCTATACACACTCCTATACAAGTCAATGGCTGGGCCTAAACTACCTCACCACAGCTGTGCGCCCACATTTCTCCTCCCCCCACACACGCTCTATACACACTCCTATACAAGTCAATGGCTGGGCCTAAACTACCTCACCACAGCTGTGCGCCCACATTTCTCCTCCCCCCACACACGCTCTATACACACTCCTATACAAGTCAATGGCTGGGCCTAAACTACCTCACCACAGCTGTGCACCCACATTTCTCCTCCCCCCACACACGCTCTATACACACTCCTATACAAGTCAATGGCTGGGCCTAAACTACCTCACCACAGCTGTGCGCCCTCATTTCTCCTCCCCCCACACACGCTCTATACACACTCCTATACAAGTCAATGGCTGGGCCTAAACTACCTCAGTCACCACAGCTGTGCGCCCTCATTTCTCCTCCCCCCACACACACTCTATACACACTCCTATACAAGTCAATGGCTGGGCCTAAACTACCTCACCACAGCTGTGCGCCCACATTTCTCCTCCCCCCACACACGCTCTATACACACTCCTATACAAGTCAATGGCTGGGCCTAAACTACCTCAGTCACCACAGCTGTGCGCCCTCATTTCTCCTCCCCCCACACACACTCTATACACACTCCTATACAAGTCAATGGCTGGGCCTAAACTACCTCACCACAGCTGTGCGCCCACATTTCTCCTCCCCCCACACACGCTCTATACACACTCCTATACAAGTCAATGGCTGGGCCTAAACTACCTCAGTCACCACAGCTGTGCGCCCTCATTTCTCCTCCCCCCACACACGCTCTATACACACTCCTATACAAGTCAATGGCTGGGCCTAAACTACCTCACCACAGCTGTGCGCCCTCATTTCTCCTCCCCCCACACACGCTCTATACACACTCCTATACAAGTCAATGGCTGGGCCTAAACTACCTCACCACAGCTGTGCGCCCTCATTTCTCCTCCCCCCACACACGCTCTATACACACTCCTATACAAGTCAATGGCTGGGCCTAAACTACCTCACCACAGCTGTGCACCCACATTTCTCCTCCCCCCACACACGCTCTATACACATTCCTATACAAGTCAATGGCTGGGCCTAAACTACCTCAGTCACCACAGCTGTGCGCCCACATTTCTCCTCCCCCCACACACGCTCTATACACACTCCTATACAAGTCAATGGCTGGGCCTAAACTACCTCAGTCACCACAGCTGTGCGCCCTCATTTCTCCTCCCCCCACACACGCTCTATACACACTCCTATACAAGTCAATGGCTGGGCCTAAACTACCTCACCACAGCTGTGCACCCACATTTCTCCTCCCCCCACACACACTCTATACACACTCCTATACAAGTCAATGGCTGGGCCTAAACTACCTCAGTCACCACAGCTGTGCGCCCACATTTCTCCTCCCCCCACACACGCTCTATACACACTCCTATACAAGTCAATGGCTGGGCCTAAACTACCTCAGTCACCACAGCTGTGCGCCCTCATTTCTCCTCCCCCCACACACGCTCTATACACACTCCTATACAAGTCAATGGCTGGGCCTAAACTACCTCACCACAGCTGTGCGCCCTCATTTCTCCTCCCCCCACACACGCTCTATACACACTCCTATACAAGTCAATGGCTGGGCCTAAACTACCTCACCACAGCTGTGCACCCACATTTCTCCTCCCCCCACACACGCTCTATACACATTCCTATACAAGTCAATGGCTGGGCCTAAACTACCTCAGTCACCACAGCTGTGCGCCCACATTTCTCCTCCCCCCACACACGCTCTATACACACTCCTATACAAGTCAATGGCTGGGCCTAAACTACCTCAGTCACCACAGCTGTGCGCCCTCATTTCTCCTCCCCCCACACACGCTCTATACACACTCCTATACAAGTCAATGGCTGGGCCTAAACTACCTCACCACAGCTGTGCACCCACATTTCTCCTCCCCCCACACACACTCTATACACACTCCTATACAAGTCAATGGCTGGGCCTAAACTACCTCAGTCACCACAGCTGTGCGCCCACATTTCTCCTCCCCCCACACACGCTCTATACACACTCCTATACAAGTCAATGGCTGGGCCTAAACTACCTCAGTCACCACAGCTGTGCGCCCTCATTTCTCCTCCCCCCACACACGCTCTATACACACTCCTATACAAGTCAATGGCTGGGCCTAAACTACCTCAGTCACCACAGCTGTGCGCCCACATTTCTCCTCCCCCCACACACGCTCTATACACACTCCTATACAAGTCAATGGCTGGGCCTAAACTACCTCACCACAGCTGTGCGCCCACATTTCTCCTCCCCCCACATCTTTCTAGTCAGGTAGTTGTGTGATGATTGGCGGCTGTGTGCGGCACCTGTGGGCTCCCTGGAGGGTGAAGAGGTCACATTTATACTACAGGAGTCCAAACAAGGCCACACCCTCTTATTATGGGATGTATGACATCATAATAGGGGGAGGGGCCATTTATACTACAGGAGTCCAAACAAGGCCCAAAACAAGAGAGGACGGCGCCCTCTAAGTGCAGCGTGTATCATACAACACTTTTATTACAAGGGATTAAAAGAACTCAGCATTGTAAGGTGAGGAGTATTTATTGATTTGTTAGGGTGTTAATACTACTACTATTACCCCTGCTGATATTACTACTACTCCTACTAATACTACCTATACTACTAATACTACTACTCATACAGCTACTACTACTACTACATATACTACTACTATTCCTACTAATACTACCTATACTACTACTACCACTCATACTACTACTACTCCTACAGCTACTACTACTAATATTACTACTACTGCTACTAACACTACCTATACTACTACTCATACAGCAACTCATACTACTACTTATACTACTACTTCTACTAATACTACCTATACTACTACTACCCCTGCTAATTCTAACTATATTACTACTACCACTCATACTACTAGTACTACTACTACTACTCATACTGCTACCACTACTACCTCTACCCCTTCTCATATTACTACTACTCCTACTAATACTACCTATACTACTACTACTACTACTTCTACTACTACTCATACAGCTACTCCTACTACCACTTATATTACTACTCCTACTAATACTACCTATACTACTACTACCACTCATACTACTACTACTACTACTCATCCTACTACTACTAACCCTGCTCATATTACTACTATTTCTACTACTACTACTACTACTCATGCAGCTACTCCTACTACTACCCCTGCTCATATTACTACTACTACTACTCCTACTACAATCACCCCTGCTCATATTACTACCACTCCTTCTAATACTACTACTACCACTCATACTACTACTACTCATACTAATAATGCTACTACTACTACTTCTACTCATACTACTACTACTAATTCTACTAATACTCATACTACTACTCATTCTGCTACTACTACTCATTCTACTCGTTATTCTAATACTACTACTCATACTAATACTACTACTGCTACTCCTACTACTACTATTGCTCATTCTACTACCACTCATACTACTACTGATATTACTACTACTCATACTAATAATACTAATTCTACTACTCCTCAGACTACTAATCGTTCTACTACTACTACTCATACTAATACTACTACTCATTCTATTACTACTCATGCTACTAATTATTCTACTACTACTACTCCTACTAATACTACTACTCATACTACTACTGCTACTCATACTACTACTACTTCTCATACTACTACTATTGCTCATTCTACTACTATTACTCATTCTACTACTACTACTCATACTACTAATACTACTATTCATACTAATACTACTACTGCTACTCCATACTACTACTCATCCTACTACTACTTCTCATTGCTCATTCTACTTCTCCTCATACTACTACTGCTACTCGTACTACTACTACTACTACTCACACTACTTCTCACAATACTACTATTGCTCATTCTACTTGTCCTTATACTACTACTCATACTACTGCTACTTATACTAATACTACTACTCATACTACTACTGCTACTCATACTACTACTCATCCTACTACTACCTTTCATAATACTACTACTACTACTATTGCTCATTCTACTTCTCCTCATACTACTACTTATACTACTACTACTCATACTACTACTGCTACTGATGCTACTACTACTTCTCATACCCCTACTACTACTACTATTACTACTCATACAGCTGCTCCTACTTCTACTACCCCTGCTCATATTACTACTACTCCTACTAATACTACCTATACTATTAGTACTACTACTCATGCAGCTGCTACTACTACTACATATACTACTACTATTCCTACTAATACTACCTATACGACTACTACCACTCATACTATTACTACTCCTACAGCTACTACTACTAATATTACTACTACTGCTACTAATACTACCTATACTATTACTGCTCATATTACTACTACTCTTACTAATACTACCTAAACTACTACTACCAACTCATACTACTACTACTACTCATACAGCTACTACTACTACCCCTGCTTATGTTAGTACTACTACTCCTACTAATACTACCTATACTATTAGTACTACTACTCATACAGCTACTCCTACTACTACGTATACTACTACTATTCCTACTAATACTACCTATACTACTACTACCACTCATACTACTACTACTCCTACAGCTACTACTACTAATATTACTACTACTGCTACTAATACTACCTATACTACTACTTTACCCTGCTCATATTACTTTTTTTTAATATTCTTTATTTATACCCAAGGGAGGAGTAAATAATCCATTCCATGCTGTAAGTTGTTGAACTCTCAATATATTTACAATGGAGATATTTCTCTGCATATGACTCTGGAAATCTACATATTAAACTTTAAGCACCCCTATTATCTTCCCTATAAACCCTCTTCTCCTTTTCTTCTCTTTTTCCTCCTCTCCTGGCCACCAGGGTGTAACTCATTCCTCCCCCTTCCCCCTCCTATACCCATCCTTCCCTACTCCGCTCTCCTCGTGGAGGGAACCTCCATAATATTGTAAACTTCCCAGACAGGCGGACTCATTGCCCTGTAGTATCTCCCAACAATCTCTTTCCTTCCTCTGAATATACAAAGAAGTTCCATGTTGTCCACATTTCAATGTATTGCTCTTTTCTATCCTGTCCCGAGAACAGCAGATCTTCTATGGCCCCCACATTTCTTCCTTTATTCAGCCCATCCTGTAATTGATGGTGGTTTGGGGTCTTCCCAGCATCGGGCGATACACGCCTTGGCCTCGTTACCCAGATGACATAAGACCGACTTTTTATATGTCTGTAATGGGATTTGTGAGAGATGGAAGAAGGCCGGATCGTCCGGAAGTGGGAAGGGTGTAAACTTTTGGCCAATCCTTTGTACTTCCAATCAAAATTGCCTAATCTGAGGAAACGTCCCAAATCTATGGAGTAGAGTCCCCCGTCCCTGGCTGTATCTCCAACATTGATCTGAGGCTTCAGGAAAAAACCTACGAAGCTTCACCGGGGGGTAATACCACCTTGTCAGGAGCTTATCATTGAGTTCTTGGGTTGGTGTACAGACTGATGAGTCCAACCAAAGATATCTTATCTTCTGACCTTCAACTGGCCTAAAAATCCTATTTAGGTCCCTTTCCCACTTTCCTATTCCTGGAATCTCAAAGTTATCTGGGGGGAGGGGCAATTAACTGGTGTATATCTTAGATATTGTTGGGGGAAGGGGCTCTTTCTCTTCACAGTATAGTTCCAACCTTGTGGGTTCTCCTCTATAATTTATCGCTGGTCCCAATGACTCCAGGAAGGGGCGGAGTTGTAATGCCGGCCAAAAGTTTATTTCAAATCGGCCCCCCAGTTGTGTCAATGAGGGAACTGTAGGCCAAGCGTCAGATTGTAAAAAATGTGATCCCTGAGTATATCCCCCTCCCCCGAATACCCTGGAACGCCCCTTTCTCCATCCCTGGCCCAAAACTTGGGTTCCCAAATATTGGAAACAATGGGGGATGTATTGAGGAATATTTGGGGTTCTGACAGATTGTAAAACCTATTCGCAGTGTTGGGCCTATAAAAGGGAGTTTTTTAAGGGAGAGCGGAAGAGCTGCATAGCACCAAATCGCTCTTCGTAAGGGAACCGCACTAAATTCTTCTTCCAATTCTGTCCATAATTTATATTCTGTATGTCTCCACCAATCAATGATCCTCCCGACATGGACTGCCTGATAGTATTTACCTACATCTGGGACTGCCAGGCCGCCATATTGTTTCCGTATAGTCATACGGCTTCTACTCATCCTTGGTCACTTATTTCCCCAGATAAGTTTAGTAAAAAGCTTATTGACAAGGCAGTTGGAATATCTATCGGTAAGGCTTGGAAAAAATATAAAAATGTTGTCAGAATATTCATTTTAATAAAGTTACAACGGCCAAACCATGAATGGAGTCCATGTCGCCATTTATCTAATAGGGAGGGAACTGCCTTCTATAGCGGAGGGAGATTTACCTCGAAGGTCTTCTCTATTCTTGGCGGAATGTTTGTGCCGAGATATTTTAATGCCGTCCCAACCCATTTAAAGTTACAATTAGGTTGTATAGTTTGCTGTACCACTAGGGGGAGAGCCACGCCCATTGCCTCTGATGTACCACTAGGGGGAGAGCCACGCCCATCGCCTGTGATGTACCACTAGGGGGAGAGCCACGCCCATTGCCTCTGATGTACCACTAGGGGGAGAGCCACGCCCATCGCCTCTGATGTACCACTAGGGGGAGAGCCACGCCCATTGCCTCTGATGTAACACTAGGGGGAGAGCCACGCCCATCACCTCTGATGTACCACTAGGGGGAGAGCCACACCCATCGCCTCTGATGTACCACTAGGGGGAGAGCCACGCCCATCGCCTCTGATGCACCACTAGGGGGAGAGCCACGCCCATCGCCTCTGATGTACCACTAGGGGGAGAGCCATGCCCATCGCCTCTGATGTACCACTAGGGGGAGAGCCACGCCCATCGCCTCTGATGTACCACTAGGGGGAGAGCCACGCCCATCGCCTCTGATTTGGCGTAATTGATTTTTAAGTTCGCTAATACACCATATCCTTCAACTTCCTTCATCAGATTCGGTAGAGAAACGCGTGGACTAGATAGAGAGAAGAACAGATTGTCTGTGTAAGCTGAGATTTTATCATTATGATCCCCTATTTGGAGTCCCTGGATGTCTGGGTTTTGCCTGATTTTATTAAGTAGTGGTTCTAAAGATCGGGCGAATAACATCGGGGGAAAGTGGACATCCCTGCCGCGTTCCGTTTGATATTTTAATCGGCTCTGAGTGTACCCCATTAACTTTACCCCGGGCCTGGAGGGTGGAATACAGCCCGACAATCCAACCCAACATCTGCTCTCCCAGTCCCATATGCCTCAGCACACCAAACGTAAATCGCCAACTGACCCTATCAAACGCTTTTTCTGCGTCGGTGCTCAGAAAAATAGAGGCGGGTTTTTGTCTTATCGGCATGATGGACCAGGTTGGGTACCATTAATGGTGTTATCCCTCGCCTCACTGGTAGGGATAAACCCAACCTGCTCCAAATCTACCAACTGGTTCAATAGCGGCTGAAGATGCGGGGCGAGCAATTTGGTGAAAAGTTTTAGATCTCCATTCAACAATGAGATTGGGCGGTAGCTCCCGCACGCCGCAGGATCCTTTCCTTCTTTCGGAATAACCGATATATGTGCGCCATAAGTGCGTCCGGGGGGGAGAGCGGCCGCCCGTCCAATCTCATTGGAGGCCTTTGTCATATATCTGCCCAGTAATGGGAAAAAGTTCTTCTAATATTAGATTGTAAATCCATCCGGGGCCTGGCGCCTTCCCATGTTTGACTGTTTTTATCACTGCGCTTAATTCCTCAATCGTTATGGGGCCTCTAAGATATTCCGGTCCAGAGAGGACAACCTAAAGAGAGGTGCTGAGGAGAGATACTCCTCCATACTATCTGGAGATGACAACCTAAAGAGAGGTGCTGAGGAGAGATCCTCCTCCATACTATCTGGAGAGGACAACCTAAAGAGAGGTGCTGAGGAGAGATCCTCCTCCATACTATCTGGAGATGACAACCTAAAGAGAGGTGCTGAGGAGAGATCCTCCTCCATACTATCTGGAGATGACAACCTAAAGAGAGGTGCTGAGGAGAGATCCTCCTCCATACTATCTGGAGAGGACAACTTAAAGAGAGGTGCTGAGGAGAGATCCTCCTCCATACTATCTGGAGAGGACAACCTAAAGAGAGGTGCTGAGGAGAGATCCTCCTCCATACTATCTGGAGAGGACAACCTAAAGAGAGGTGCTGAGGAGAGATCCTCCTCCATACTATCTGGAGAGGACAACCTAAAGAGAGGTGCTGAGGAGAGATCCTCCTCCATACTATCTGGAGATGACAACCTAAAGAGAGGTGGTGAGGAGAGATCCTCCTCCATACTATCTGGAGATGATAACCTAAAGAGAGGTGGTGAGGAGAGATCCTCCTCCATACTATCTGGAGAGGACAACCTAAAGAGAGGTGCTGAGGAGAGATCCTCCTCCATACTATCTGGAGATGACAACCTAAAGAGAGGTGCTGAGGAGAGATCCTCCTCCATACTATCTGGAGATGACAACCTAAAGAGAGGTGCTGAGGAGAGATCCTCCTCCATACTATCTGGAGAGGACAACCTAACGAGAGGTGCTGAGGAGAGATCCTCCTCCATACTATCTGGAGAGGACAACCTAAAGAGAGGTGCTGAGGAGAGATCCTCCTCCATACTATCTGGAGATGACAACCTAAAGAGAGGTGCTGAGGAGAGATCCTCCTCCATACTATCTGGAGATGACAACCTAAAGAGAGGTGCTGAGGAGAGATCCTCCTCTATACTATCTGGAGATGAGGGTATTGATGTCAGATTATAAAGTGAAGAGTAATACTCTGTGAATCTCTGAGCTATGTCTTTAGGTAAGGAGATCCTCTGTCCATTTTCACCCTTTATATGGGGTACGTAGGCTGACCTTCCCTTTTCTTTCATCTTCCCTGACAACATTTTACTCCATGTATCTCCCAGTTCATACAGAACTTTCTTTTTTTTTTTTTTAACATCAAAAAGTTTAGTTGAAAGTTTAATACAGCTTACAATCAAAGCCATTTACGAGTGACAAATCAGTACAAAAACATATTGCTAATCTTTACTACATTGTTATTTACCATTATTCTTAACTAGGTTTAGTCAGTGTATTTCTCGATTGTTTAATATTTAACTTGTATTATAGCATTACTATATATTATGTAGTATCACATAGTACTTATTATTCACATCTGAATTCTGCTTTTACAGTCAGCTTTGATTTGAAAACCTAGAAATGGATAGAACAGATAGAAGAATAGAAAGGGTATAGGGGTAATAAGGGGAATGTAGGAAGAACTTGTTATACATTATGTTATTATTTCTTATTCATTTGAACTGTGCAGTCTGGTGGAGAGTGGTCACCATGGCTTATCTTCCTCTTGTACTTCTATGTTCAGTTTAGTTTTCACTGTGTCATTAACTCTTCATATGTCTTAGAGAATTTAAAAGCGAACCACGGAGACCATGTCTTTTGAAATTTCTCTGCTCTGTCTGTGGATTGGGCCAGGGTGTCTTTCATCTACTTTTTTTAGCCAGTTTTGTATGGATGGGGGGCTCTTAGTTTTCCAGTTGAGCGGTATTAAAGATTTAGCCGTATTGAGTAGGTGTTTTGTCAGTGATTTTTTGTACCTTTTAAGAGGGAAATTTGATATGTGAAGTAGACAACAAGGTGCATTAAGTTCAAGACTCGTCTCCGTGATTAGCTTCACAAGTTCCTTTACTCTGTGCCAGAATGGGCTGATTAGGGGACATCCCCACCAGATATGTAGCAGGGTCCCCCTTTCTTCCTCACACCTCCAGCACCTGTCTGATGTGTGAGGAAACCATTTCTTAAGCTTATCAGGTGTAGCATACCAGTGTGTCATTAGTTTGTGTGATGTTTCCTGAGTTTTAGTACTTATTGAGCGTTTGTGTGACATGATGCATGCTACTTTCCATTGTTTGTCAGTGATATCTACTTGTAATGCTTTAGACCAAACAGCTTTGAATCTGTCCTCTGTTGTCTCTTTAGACTCTTGCAACCAGGTGTAGGAAATAGAAGTCGCTCTGCTGAACTGTGTGCCTTGTAAGCAAATTTCCTCTAACTCTGATAATCGCCGGAAGAGTGTGGGTTTTCTTGTTTTGTTAGTTATATATCTGCGCATTTGAAAGTATACCCATAGAGGAAGCCCCTTGAGGTCATTATCTGTCTTGAGTGTAGCAAAATCCTTAATGTTGCCTTTATGTATACAATTCAGTGCTAGTAGAGGTGATCTACTAGTTGGGGTCTGTAGGGTCTTATTCTTAAGTCCTGGTGGAAAGTCAGGATTGTCCATCATTGGGGAAAGTGGACTGAGAACTGATGTCAATTCAGTAGTGTTAGCTATTTTCTGAAATAGGTTTAGTGTAGTACCTGTCAATGGGTGTTTTCTAATTTGCTTGTTGTGAGATTTCCAAGGTATCCAAGGGGAGAATTTTAAAGGGGTTTGGTACAGTGAGGCCTCCAACAAGACCCAGTCTTTAGATTCGGTATGGCAATGCCAATCTATCACCCTTGTGAGGTGTGAGGCAAGATAATAATTGTAAAAATTTGGTATGCCCATACCCCCTTGTTCTTTTGGTCTAGTGAGAAGTTGGAATTTGATTCTGGCTTTTTTGTGTCCCCAGAGGAATTCTAGCAGTACAGATTGCAAAGCCTTAAAGAAAGATTGGGGTATTTTAATATTGAGGGATCTGAGTAAATACAGCCATCTGGGGAGAATAACCATTTTTAATATCGCCGCCCTCCCGAACCATGAGAAGTATTTGTTGTTCCATTTTTTTAGGTCTTTCTTTATTTCTTGTAGTAAAGCAGGAAAGTTATGTTCGTATAGGGATGTTAATCTTGGTGTTAAATTTATTCCCAGATATTTGAGGGAGTGCGTTTCCCATCTAAAGGGGCAATTGATTTTGGTGTTATTCAGGTTTTCGTCAGATAGGGAAATGTTCATTGCTTCTGATTTTGTGTAATTTATTTTAAAATTTGAGAGATAGCCGTAATCGGTAAATTGTTTCATCAGGTTTGGCATTGTTATGTGTGGATTAGTTAAAAAAAACAGGAGGTCGTCGGCATATGCCGCGATCTTGTATTCCTTATTCGCAACTTCGAATCCTGTAATAGATTTATCTTGATTTATCATTCTAATAAATGGTTCTAAGGAGAGGATGAATAGTAGAGGGGACAGTGGGCATCCCTGTCTAGTACCATTTGTGATCAAGACCCTCTCCGATAGTGAGCCATTCATTTTCAACTTAGCTGACGGTTTGTCATAGAGGGCTGATATCCACATCAACATGCGAGGGCCTAGACCCACGTATTTGCACGTGTCTAGCATATAATCCCATGAGACACTAGCGAAGGCCTTCTCCGCATCCGTGGACAGGAGAAGGCCTTCACAGCCCCCATTATGTGCTGCATGTGACAACAAAAGGGCCTTGATCACATTGTCTCTAGCCTCTCTATTGGGCATAAAGCCCACCTGTTCTGGGCCTATTAGTGAGGGCAATATAGACCTTAGTCCGTTTGCCATCACTTTAGCCATAATTTTCAGGTCTAAATTTAGTAAGGAAATAGGTCTGTAGCTTGTGCACTCCGTGGGGTCTTTTCCTGGTTTTGGTATTACTGTAATATGGGCTGCTAGAAATTCAGTTGGTACCGGGGAGGTTGAAGTCAAGGCATTTAAAGCTTTTTGTAAGGGGGATGTTAAAATATTACTAAATGTTTTATAATAAATTGAGGTAAAGCCGTCTGGGCCCGGGCTTTTCCCTGGTTTGAGGTCTTTTATTGCTGACTCAATTTCTGTTTCTGTGATTTCTTCCTCTAAGGGGGATGTCTCCGTGTCTCCCAATTTGGGTATTCCACTCCTAATAAGGTAGTCTTGTATAGCTGTCCTTCTTATGTTGTGTAGGTAAGTTGTACAGTTCCGTATAAAATTGTTGGAATTGTGTCGCTATTGCTTCCGTAGTGACAGCTAATGTCCCTCCTCGTGATCTGATTCCTGCTATGTGATTTTTTGAGTTAGCTTCTTTCAGTGCTCTAGATAACAGCCTGCCTGTTTTGTCACCTGACTCATAATATATAGCTTTTTTGAAGAACAGCATTCTTTTAGATTTGTGCTCAAATATTTGTTATAGTGTCTTGCGGGTGTCAAGGAGGTCTTTAGCTGATTGTAGCGATAGGGAATGTTTATGACTATGTTCCAAGGCATTCATTTTATTTTATTTCAGTTTATTTATTTCTTGTTCCTGTTTTTTCTTTCTTTGGGCTCCTAGTTTAATTAGTTCCCCTCTAATACAACATTTGTGTGCCTGCCAGATTGTCATGGGATCCATTGTAGGGGTACAGTTGTGTCTGAAATATTCAGACAGTGTTGCAGTTATTTTGGGCATTAGTTCCATGTCTGTTATGAGTGAGGGGTTAAGTCTCCATATATTTGATCTGGGGGCTGGTGCGCTTAAATCTAACGTCAGGGATATCGGTGCATGGTCACACAGTACTTGAACTCCTATTTGGGCGTCTATTACGTTTGGTAAGTCCCTTTGAGTAATGAACAGTAGGTCTATACGTGAGTATCTGTTATGTGGAGCTGAATGATAGGAGAAGTCCCTAGTATCTGGGTGGAGGAATCTCCATGACTCTATTAATTGTAAGTGAGTTGAGGAGTGTTTTAATTCTTTTGAGGGCGCTATACTTAATGCAGGATTTCCCCGAAGAGGAATCAACTGCTGGGTTTAGTGGTACATTAAAGTCTCCACCTAAAATGAGTAGTCCTGATGTGAACCCTGTCAGTTCTCGTACTATTTTTTGGCAGAAGGTAACCTGGCCTGAATTAGGGAAGTAAACGTTCGCTAAAGTGATGGGTCTATCGAAGTATGTGCCCTTAAGAAATATGTATCTACCCTCTGGGTCTATGAGACTTTCTCATAGGGTAAATGGGGCATCTTTTACCCTAAGAGACTCGAGACTCCCTTGGTTTTAGCTGTGTCATTTGTTGCATGATATGCCTCTGTGAAGTAGGTATTGGTGAGTTTTGGGATGTGCCCTGTTTTAAAATGGGTCTCTTGGAGGAAAACAAAGTGTGGCTTACCCTTCCTTAGTTCCCGAAGGAGTGTTGACCTTTTCTCTGGGATATTGAGCCCTCTTATGTTGTGTGAGATCACTCTGGGGGATTTCCCCAATGCTGATTAGGCCATCGGTATAATTGGGTGGTTGAAGACAGTATGTGAGTCCTGAAATACATTTTTCTGAGATATCTGTTAACGACCAATCTCCACCGTAGTGTGGTAGTTGTTAGCTGGGTGGTGAGAAGGGAGAGGTACAGAGAGAGAAAAGGGGGAAGGAAGAGAAGTTAGTAGATAAAAAAGTAAATATCAGAGGTGAATTCACCTCCTAACAGAGTAAGTATATATACTTTAGTCAATTAACACACTGCACTAAAGTGACTAAGTAGTGTACCGGAGCTTATAAACCTGGCTCAGATACACTTTTGTGGGTACGTGGAAAGTCAGCGCCCGAAAAGAAAAAATTGAAAAACTTGTTTTAGACTAGTTAACTGGTAATTCAAATAAAACAGAGAAAAAAGAGAACGGCTCAGCTTCTTTAAGGCAACATTTGGGTTTGGGTCTAGGAAGAACTTCCCGTTCCAGAACCTGTCCCTTTAGTTCTCCTATGGATAGAGAGCATTGTCTGTAACATCCATGGACTCCCGTGTCAGGTAGCTGTCAACATTCAGGGAATAATGTCTGCATTTTCGTAAGTTGGAATAAACGAATCTGCTTGTCCGACCTGTGGTCTAATATTGCCTGTGTCACTTGATTTGTATTCCACCTTTTGAGAGTGTCCGGCATATGATACATAAATTTGTGGGTTATCTTTTGGTTTGGTTTCAAGTCGTGGCTTCTTAAGAAACAGTATGTAGTGAACTACTTCTTAGGCCTTAATTGCAGTGTACCAAAGTTAACCAAACATATGAACTTCAACTTGGTTACGTTTGCTTTAGCTGTGAACTGCGATGATTGACGTGGATCTTGTTGTGTCCTTGCATCTCTATATATGGGGAAATTGGTCTGCAGTGAGCATGTAACTCACTGCTCAATCTTTGGTGTAGGAGACCATTGGGAAGGTCCTGGTAGGAAGGGCTCTAGATCAGTTCAGTTTGTGAAACCTGGATGGTGTGGAACGTGATGCAGGGGTCCCCCTTATTGTTCCCTTTCCATGCTTCATTTTCTTAGAAAGTTGTTTATCCGGAGTAGACAAGGGAGAACCTGGAGGGCTTCTGGTGTGAAGGGGCAGAGTAAACTCCTGGTACCATTCAGGTAGATCAATCAGATCTAAGTCCAGGGCTGCACAGAAATCAGGGAGATCCTCTGGTGTGCGTAACACAAGCTGTTTTCCTGAGATTGTGGTTACAAGTGCAAAGGGGAAACGCCATGTGTATCTTATGTCTCTTTCCCTTCATTTATCCAGGAGAGGTCACAGGGCCCTGCGGTTCCTCAGTGTAATCTGTGAGAGGTCCTGATATAACATTATGTTTGCCCCATTAAAAATGATGTGGTCATTCCTCCTTGCTTTCCTCATGATATCCTCCTTAAGAGGAAAACTCTGTAAGCACATATTATGTCTCTGGGGGGAGCAGTATCCGGGCCTCTGGCTCTGAGAGCTCTGTGTCCTCTGACAAATTCTATGTCACAATCCTCCTGTCTCTCCAGCAGACTGTTAAACATTCGTTTCAGTGCAGGAATTATCTGCTCATTGTCTACCGACTCAGGAATCCCCCTCACCCTGATATTATTTCTCCTTCCTCGGTTATCCAGGTCCTCTATGTGCCGGTTCATTTCAATGTGTGTATCTGCAATCTTATCCAATCTGAATAGTTCTCTGTCTCTGTGCCTACCCTGCACTTCTACGGCCTCCATCTGGTCAGACAGCACTAGTAGATTAGACTTTAAGTCTGGAATGACTGCTGAGAACGTTGCTTTAATGTCTGCTGCAAAGCCAGACATGTCGGTGTAAGTGAGGGGTTTGTGAGAGCGAGTCCCGCTCCTACCTGCATCCTCCAGAGCGGATTGTGAGTCCTCGCTGAAGTCCTCTTCCTCCTGCTGAGCGCCCGCCATCTTGTGTCCCGCCATGCTGCCTCCATCCACGGGTTTAGCTTTGAGTAGCTCTGAGATGCTTCTGGTTGAAGTAGAGGCTGGGGTACGGCGTGTTTTGGGGTGAGAGGTCTGGTGAGTCAGTCTGCCCATCTCCTGACCCAGGTAAGCTGGAAAGAATGCTGTCGGCTGTGTCCGTTCACGGAGCTCCGCTAGTGTGCTGCCATCTCGATCACTCGCTAAGCCACGCCCCATACAGAACTTTCTTCCCTGACAACATTTTACTCCATGTATCTCCCAGTTCATACAGAACTTTCTTCCCTGACAACATTTTACTCCATGTATCTCCCAGTTCATACAGAACTTCCTTCCCTGACAACATTTTACTCCATGTATCTCCCAGTTCATACAGAACTTTCTTCCCTGACTGTATTGCTGCTTTGGCTTTGTATGGAAGGAGGTCGGTCATTGGTCTCCTCAGATGTACAAAGCTCTTTCCCTACAAGCGGTGTCTGGACTTTCTTGTGTTGTGACTCCAAGATCTGAATTTCTTCTGATAATTTTACTATTTGTGCCTCCCGTGATTTCTTCATTCGGGAACCATGTTTGATCAACACTCCCCTCATTACTACCTTGTGTGCCCCCCATATCATGCCCGGGTCACTCCCCGGGGGGTCATTCCTCTTAAAGTATGCTTCCAATTCTTTTACTACATCTTCTCCGACTTCAGGGATCTGCAGCAAACTTTCATTCCAGCGCCACTCCGGGGAGGGAGCGGAGAGCCGGACAGGGAGATGTGGAGCATGACGGGGGCCCATGATCTGACCACGTTATGTTTCCTATAGTCACTTCACATACCGAGGATAATAAATAGTGAGGCCCCAGGAAGAGATCTATGCGGGAGGAGCGATGGTGCGGGTTGGAAAAGAAGGTGTAATCTTTTCTCCCCTGCGTGTAACACCCGCCGTACATCCACCAGCTGCATCTCCTCTACCTTACAAACAATACTCTTCATAGTGCCACTTGTAATGGAAGAGACCCCTGAGGATGTGTCTACACGAGGGTCCAATGGGGTATGAAAATCCCCCCCACCATCATTTTCCCCTCCGCAAATTCTCACAATTTACTCCAAGTTTTACTTCTAAAAATATCTTGGTGGGTATTTGGTGCCTTCACAGTGGTCAGTGTAACCTTCACACCCCCAATGTGTCCCTCTAAGAAGAAGAAGAGTCTATTTATATCCAACTGTTTATCTATGAGAGAGACCAGGAAATATCACAATGTACTACAACCCTCTAGATGTCTGATTGTGTGCCTGGTATGTACAGGGAGCACATCTACTCTGAGGATACTACAGGAGTCCGTCTTATCATGTGTTTACTACACGAATGTCATATACTGTGTGGGGTACCCTGCTCATATTACTACTACTACTAATACTACTACTACTCATACTACTACTACCACTACTACTCCTGCTCATATTACTACTACTACTACTACTAATACTATTACTACTACTACTACTACTACTACTACTACTACTACTACTCATACTACTAGCCCTGCTCATATTACTACTCCTCCTACTAATACTACTACTACCACTCCTACTACTACTCATACAGCTACTACTACTAATACCCCTGTTCATATTACTACTACTCCTACTAATACTGCTACTACCACTCCTACTACTACTACTACTACCACTTCTACTACTACTACTACTACCACTCCTACTACTACTAATACTACTACTACGACTCCTACTACTACTCATACAGCTACTACTACTCCTGCTCATATTACTACTCCTTCTACTAATACTACTACCACTCCTACTATCACTACTACTACTACTACTACTACTACTACTACTACTACCACTACTCATACAGCTACTACTACTACCCCTGCTCATATTACTACTCCTCCTACTAATACTACCTATACTACTACTACCACTCCTACTACTAATACTACTACTACCACTCCTACTACTACTACTCATACAGCTACTACTACTACCCCTGCTCATATTACTACTACTACTACTAATACTACCACTCCTACTACTACTACCCCTGCTCATATTATTCCTCCTCCTACTAATACTACTACCACCACTCCTACTACTACTCATACAGCTACTACTACTACCCCTGCTCATTTTACTATGCCTCCTACTAATACTACCTATACTACTACTACCACTACTACTACTACTCATACAGCTACTACTCCTCCTACTAATACTACCACTCCTACTACTACTACTACTACTACTACTACCCCTGCTCATATTACTACTCCTCCAACTAATACTACTACTACCACTCCTACTACCACTACCCCTGCTCATATTACTCCTCCTCCTACTAATACTACCTATACTACTACTACCACTCCTACTACTACTACTACTCATACAGCTACTACTACAACCCCTGCTCATATTACTACTCCTCCTACTAATACTACCTATACTACTACTACCAATCCTACTACTACTCATACAGCTACTACTACTACCCCTGCTCATGTTACTACTCCTCCTACTAATACTACTACTACTACCACTCCTACTACTACTACTACTACTCATACAGCTACTACTACTACCCCTGCTCATATTACTACTCCTCCTACTAATACTACTACTACCACTCCTACTACTACTACTACTACTACTACTACTACTACTACAGCTACTACTACTACTACTACCCCTGCTCATATTACTACTCCTCCTACTAATACTACTACTACCACTCCTACTACTACTACTACTACTACAGCTACTACTACTACTAATACTACCACTCCTACTACTACTACTACTACTACTACTACTCATACAGCTACTACTACCCCTGCTCATATTACTACTCCTCCTACTAATACTACTACTACCACTCCTACTACTACTACTACTACTACTACCCCTGCTCATATTACTCCTCCTCCTACTAATACTACTACTACCACTCCTACTACTACTCATACAGCTACTACTACTACCCCTCCTACTAATACTACCTATACTACTACTACCACTACTACTACTACTCATACAGCTACTACTCCTCCTACTAATACTACCACTACTACTACTACTACTACTACTACTACTACCCCTGCTCATATTACTACTCCTCCTACTAATACTACTACTACCACTCCTCCTACTACTACTACTACCCCTGCTCATATTACTCCTCCTCCTACTAATACTACCTATACTACTACTACCACTCCTACTACTACTACTACTACTCATACAGCTACTACTACTACCCCTGCTCATGTTACTACTCCTCCTACTAATACTACTACTACCACTCCTACTACAGCTACTACTACTACTACTACTACTACCCCTGCTCATATTACTCCTCCTCCTACTAATACTACTACTACCACTCCTACTCCTACTACTACTACAGCTACTACTACTACTACTACTACTCATACAGCTACTACTACTACTACCCCTGCTCATATTACTACTCCTCCTACTAATACTACTACTACCACTCCTCCTCCTACTACTACTACTCATACAGCTACTACTACTACTACTACCCCTGCTCATATTACTACTTCTCCTACTAATACAACTACTACCACTCCTACTACTACTACCCCTGCTCATATTACTATTCCTCCTACTAATACTACTACTACCACCCCTGCTACAACTACTACTACCCCTGCTCATATTACTACTACTCCTACTAATACTACTACTACCACCCCTACTACTACTACTACTACCCCTGCTCATATTACTACTACTCCTACTAATACTACTACTACCACTCCTCCTCCTCCTACTACTACCCCTGCTCATATTACTACTCCTACTAATACTACCTATACTACTACTACTACTACCACCCCTACTACTACTCATACAGCTACTACTACTACTACTACCCCTGCTCATATTACTCCTCCTCCTACTAATACTACCTATACTACTACTACCACTACTACTACTACTCATACAGCTACTACTCCTCCTACTAATACTACCACTCCTACTACTACTACCCCTGCTCATATTACTACTCCTCCTACTAATACTACTACTACCACTCCTACTACTACTACTACTACTACTACTACCCCTGCTCATATTACTCCTCCTCCTACTAATACTACCTATACTACTACCACTCCTCCTACTATTACTACTCATACAGCTACTACTACAACCCCTGCTCATATTACTACTCCTCCTACTAATACTACCTATACTACTACTACCACTCCTACTACTACTCATACAGCTACTACTACTACCCCTGCTCATGTTACTACTCCTCCTACTAATACTACTACTACCACTCCTACTACTACTCATACAGCTGTTACTACTACTACCCCTGCTCATATTACTACTCCTCCTACTAATACTACTACTACCACTCCTACTACTACTACTACTACTACAGCTACTACTACTACCCCTGCTCATATTACTACTCCTCCTACTAATACTACTACTACCACTCCTACTACTACTACTACAGCTACTACTACTACTACTACTCATACAGCTACTACTACTACCCCTGCTCATATTACTACTCCTCCTACTAATACTACTACTACCACTCCTACTACTACTACTACTACTACTCATACAGCTACTACTACCCCTGCTCATATTACTAATCCTCCTACTAATACTACTACTACCACTCCTCCTACTACTACTACTACCCCTGCTCATATTACTACTCCTCCTACTAATACTACTACTACCACCCCTACTACAACTACTACTACCCCTGCTCATATTACTACTCCTCCTACTAATACTACTACTACCACCCCTACTACTACTACTACTACTACTACTACTACCCCTGCTCATATTACTACTCCTACTAATACTACCTATACTACTACTACTACCACCCCTACTACTACTCATACAGCTACTACTACTACTACCCCTGCTCATATTACTACTCCTCCTACTAATACTACTAATACTACTACTACCACTCCTACTACTACTACTCATACAGCTACTACTACTACCCCCACTCATATTACTACTCCTCCTACTATTACTACTACTACTACTACTCATACAGCTACTACTACTACTACCATCCCTGCTCATATTACTATTCCTCCTACTAATACTACCTATACTACTACTACCACTCCAACTACTACTACTACTACTACTCATACAGCTACTACTACTACTACTATTACCCCTGCTCATATTACTACTCCTCCTACTAAATACTACTACTACCACTCCTACTACTACTCATACAGCTACTACTACTACTACTACCCCTGCTCATATTACTACTCCTCCTACTGATACTACCTATACTACTACCACTCCTACTACTCATACAGCTACTACTACTACCCCTGCTCATATTACTACTCCTCCTACTACTACTACTCATACAGCTACTACTACTACTACTACCCCTGCTCATATTACTACTCCTCCTACTAATATTACCTATACTACTACCACTCCTACTACTACTACTCATACAGCTACTACTACTACCCCTGCTCATATTACTACTCCTCCTCCTACTACTACTACTACCACCACCACTCCTACTACTCATACAGCTACTACTACTACCTCTGCTCATATTACTACTCCTCCTACTAATACTACTACTACTATCACTCCTACTACTACTCATACAGCTACTACTACTGCCCCTGCTCATATTACTACTACTCCTACTAATACTACTACCACACCTACTACTACTCATACAGCTACTACTACTACCCCTGCTCATATTACTACTACTCCTACTATTACTACTACTACCACTCCTACTCATACAGCTACTACTATTACCCCTGCTCATATTATTACTACTCCTCCTACTAATACTACCTATACTACTACTACCACTCCTCTTCCTACTACTACTACTACTCATACATCTACTACTACTACTACTACCCCTGCTCATATTACTACTCCTCCTACTAATACTACCTATACTACTACTACTACTCATATAGCTACTACTACTACCCCTGCTCATATTACTACTCCTCCTACTAATACTACCTATACTACTACTACCACTCCCACTACTACTACTGCTACTCCTACAGCTACTACTACTACCCCCGCTCATATTACTACTCCTCCTACTAATACTACCTATACTACTACTACCACTCATACTACTACTACTACTCATACAGCTACTACTACTACCCCTGCTCATATTACTACTACTCTTACTAATACTACCTACACTACTACTACTAACTCATACTACTACTACTACTATTCATACAGCTACTACTACTACCCCTGCTCATGTTACTACTACTCCTACTAATACTACCTATACTACTACTACCACTCCTACTACAACTCATACAGCTACTACTACTACCACTTCTCCTACTAGTACTACTACCCCTGCTCATATTACTCCTCCTCCTACTAATACTACCTATACTCCTACTACTACTACTCATACAGCTACTACTACTACCCCTGCTACTACTACCCCTGCTCATATTACTACTCCTCCTACTAATACTACTACCACTCCTACTACTACTCATACAGCTACTACTACTACTACTACCCCTGCTCATATTACTACTACTCCTAATAATACTACCTACACTACTACTACTACTACTACTACTACTACTACTCATACAGCTACTACTACTACCCCTGCTCATGTTACTACTACTCCTACTAATACTACCTATACTACTACTACTACCACTACTACTACTACTCATACAGCTACTACCCCTGCTCATGTTACTACTACTCCTACTAATACTACTACTATTTCTACTAATACTACCTATACTACTACTACCACTCATAATACTACTACTACTACTACTCCTCATACAGCTACTCCTCCTCCTACTACTACCCCTGCTCATATTAATACTATTACTGCTACTACTGCTACTACTACCCCCGCTCATATTACTCCTACTCCTACTAATACTACTACTACCACTCATACTACTACTACTCATACAGCTACTACTACTACTACTACTACTACTACTACTACCCCTGCTCATATTACTACTACTCCTACTAATACTACATATACTACTACCAACTCATACTACTACTACTACTACTACTCATACAGCTACTACTACTACCCCTGCTCATGTTACTACTACTCCTACTAATACTACCTATGCTACTAGTACTACTACTCATACAGCTACTCCTACTACTACATATACTACTACTATCAATAGACAAGCTGCAGAAAAGCGTGTTGTGCGTTTTTACCGCCTTTTGCCACGATTTGCATTTTTAAATCTGCCCGACAACAAATTAAAAAAAAATAAAAATAAACAACTAAAAATGCAAATTGCTGTAAAAAAAACGCAGAAATCTCAGTAAAAATCACTGCAGAAACGCTGAGAAGCGACATGAATAGATATGAATGGAGGCGGAGCCCCGATCACACCGGTGTGACTTGTCATGTCATTAGACAGTTCCAGATCACATGACAAGTCACATCCTATTGTCAGCAATGGAACCGATCGAATCTCTGTGACTTTGTGCCTCGGCACTGATTGGAAGAAGAAGGTCCCTGCAGTATTTGTGGTGATTTCCGGTGTGATTTCCATAGACATCTGTGTATGAAGAGGATCAGATCTCAGACAAGTATCACCTGGAATTGTGCTGAGCGGATACTATGAAATCCGGAGACTTCAAGTGAAATCTCACAATATGAAAGTCACATCAATGTGAACCACGGCTTAAAGTGATCGGAAAACTATTCATTCCAATTATACAAATCAAATCCAAAACATTTTCTGTATAGATAAAAAAAAAAATATTCTAAATACATTTTATTCCTTTTTATAAGTGATCACATTCCCTCTATTCTCAGCTGCAGAAGAGCTGGGGGAGGAGAAGCAGCAGCACACTGGTCTTCCCAGTGAATGACTGTGCAGGGGGAGGTGTCAGGACAAGTCTGATCATTGGAGGAGAGCACACTGAGCTCCCAGCATAGCCAGAGAACTGACCATGGTGAGCTCTCCTGCTTAGCGTGGTCAGTTTTTAAAGTGGTAGTAAACCACTGGCTTATTTTTAAAACTGCAAGGCAATGTGATAATGTGCTAGTATGGAGCACAGAGTCCTGACCTCAGACCCATAGAACAGCTTTGGGATGAATTGGAAAAGAGACTGCGAGCCAGGCCTTCTCATCCAACATCAGTGCCTGACCTCACAAATGTTCTTCTGGAAGAATGGTCAAACCTTCCCATAGACACCCTCCTAAACCTTGTGTATGGCCTTCCCAGAAGAGATGAAGCTGTTATAGCTGCACAGGGCGGAGCCAACTCAATACTGAACCCTCCGGACTAAGACTGGGAGGTCATTAAAGGTCATGTGTGTGGAAAGGCAGGCGTCCCAATACTTTTGGTAATATAGTGTGTGGAAAGGCAGGCGTCCCAATACTTTTGGTAATATAGTGTGTGGAAAGGCAGGCGTCCCAATACTTTTGGTAATATAGTGTGTGGAAAGGCAGGCGTCCCAATACTTTTGGTAATGTAGTGTAGATTTGGTGAATCTAAGGTTGATTGTATGGACAGATTGTAAGGTGTATGGTCATCTTTAGATTTACCAATCGCCATGTAAGGTGAGGATTGGTCTAAATCAGGATCGGTTTCCACTAATGTGACTCTAAAGTCGCACAATTATAAAATGTGAATTTCCGCTCTCGGAATCAAAGTATTGCGGCGCCTATTCAAAGTGGCAATGATTTGATCGGGTTCTATTGAAATCGAAGGGCTGTGACTTGTCACATGACTCGGGGTGTCCAAAGTCACATGACAAGTCTCACTCGTGGAAACGAAGCCTTCATGTTACATTTCTATCCAATCAGACGATCTCTCGCTCTACAAAACTGATACTAAATCTATAAGAGATCGATCGATTGTAAAGTGTGTGATGTGCTGACATAGGGGGGAAATAACGGGACTTTGTCCATGCTTCCTCTCAATCAAACACCCGCTAAAAAGATTTATTATTATCCAATAGAAACAAAGCGGAAAGCCCCTCGGAGCCCGATGTGGGTGGGGCAGACACCGGTGCGGCGTGGCCCCTCCCCCATAAAACGGACATGTCAGACAACTGTGCTAAATGGGAAAATTGTTACAAATTCTCCATTGTTCTTTTTTCCTCCCAGTAGAACACAGATCGATCGCTTTCAGGTCACAAGATCTGCCGGATTTTATCACCAAATTGTACAAACACCGCGCACGTAATAATACAAAACGTGACTTCCCTTCCCCCACCAGACCAACGCCGGGCGCTCTCCTCTCCGCTCTCCTCTCCTCTCCACTCCCCTCTCCTCTCCGCTCTCCTCTCCTCTCCTCTCCACTCCTCTCCTCTCCACTCCTCTCCTCTCCTCTCCTCTCCACTCTCCTCTCCTCTCCTCTCCTCTCCTCTCCTCTCCTCTCCTCTCCGCTCTCCTCTCCTCTCCTCTCCTCTCCACTCCTCTCCTCTCCTCTCCTCTCCACTCCTCTCCTCTCCTCTCCTCTCCTCTCCTCTCCTCTCCTCTCCTCTCCTCTCCTCTCCTCTCCTCTCCACTCCTCTCCTCTCCTCTCCTCTCCTCTCCTCTCCTCTCCTCTCCTCTCCACTCTCCTCTCCTCTCCTCTCCACTCCTCTCCTCTCCTCTCCACTCCTCTCCTCTCCTCTCCTCTCCACTCCTCTCCTCTCCTCTCCACTCCCCTCTCCTCTCCTCTCCACTCCTCTCCTCTCCTCTCCACTCCCCTCTCCTCTCCTCTCCACTCCTCTCCTCTCCTCTCCTCTCCTCTCCTCTCCTCTCCGCTCTCCTCTCCTCTCCTCTCCTCTCCTCTCCGCTCTCCCTGAGATCACCTTCCAGTCTGAAGGAGGGGTGTGGCTGAGCGATCGAGAGGCGTGTCCTCATCCCTTTATCTCTTTCATGGGAGGATTAGTCACAGCGCAGTGCCAGACTCCACCACTAGGGAGCAGCACTGAGCTCATTTCATACAATTCCATCAAATTCCTTCCAAATACAACTCCTGTGTAAAAGACGATCGCTCCTTGGAACATGCCAGTTTGCGGGCGCTTTCCCTGTGCAGATTCCCCTCCCCCTTCCTCCTCTGCTCTCATAGAGCGTGTGAACACCAGAGAGATCACAGTGGGGGCTGGTAGAGGAGCGTTGTCAGGAGCGGCACTTCTGTATTTCCGAGTGACATTGGCGAGCAGCCGGCATGTGACCGTTATCAGAGGGGGGTGAACTCCGGCGGGCAGCGAGGGGCTCAAGAGGCGGGCAGTGCAGGGGCACCAATCAGTGACATGCCCTGTGTCTCCGCCCCTTTTATCACACATTAAAGACGGCTCTGATCTCCACTTTGAAGCTCGTATTGTATAGAGGGGCCGCCATCCACGTCTTCTGGGCTCACTTTACCATCTGACTCCTCTTCTTCTTCTGATAATCCCCTCTGGTAAACAATCTCCCTATTTTTGTATCTTTGGGGATCGCTCCCTATTCCTTCCTTGTCTACAGACGTCACTAGAAGACTCGCCCCGCCCCCGGCCCCGCCCCCGGCCCCGCCCCCGGCCCTCTACTCATTGGAGGAGATTCCCTGCAGGACAAGCCATTGGCTGTACTGAGCTTCATCTATGAAGAGCTGAGAAAACCATGTCTAGATCAAGAGCATTATCAACGCCTGACTTCCAATGACTCCGCTATGTAACCCGCGCGTGCGTGGGCTCCGCAAATCATCCAATCTTTTCCCACCAATAAAGGTCTTCTAAATCTTGGAGTTTTTTCATCTTGATCCATCCAATGCTCCCCCCGGCCCCCAGTTTTACTTCCAGAAACCACGGAACTCCCGGCCTCCTTCACGCCGTGCTTTTTCCCTCGCTGGAGGCCGATCGTCATTTATTAATACAGGTTTTCCAAGAAGAAGATTTACTGAGATTATTTTTATTTTGTTAGGAAATTCATGTTCTCTTTATAATTAGAATTGAGGATGTTCCTAATCTTAGAGAAAGATCATCAGCCTGGCACTGAGGAGCCGCCAGCGTTCCCTAGAAATCCCCTGAGAAGGAAAAGAACGATTGAAAGTTTAGAAGAGGAAGATGATTGAGAGATTCTGATTGGTCACACAAGGTGGTGTTTATGTGGAGAATGTCGGCCCAACAACAGAAGAATGGAAATGCTGCCAGTCATGGAATGAGGTGGAGTCTTTCTTCAGACATTGGACTTCCATGTGTAATAAACAAGGAAGAATCCAAGGAAAGATGTCCGACCAAAAGAATTCTTCTTCACCAAATCCACATGGAATCTGAAATCCTCACAAAGAGTCAATTCTCATGATAATCGCTACATTTTACTTACATTTTTATTAACATTTATAAAACCCTTTTTACGCACTTGGCGTATTGCGGGCGCTATAGCGTTATAAATAGCGCCTTCAATACGCCCTCAAACATCCGATCCATTTCTCACAGTCCTGCCGGCACCATTTTTTGGAGCGTTGAAGGAGCGTTGTGTTTAATACCCCTCCCCCGCTCCTGCCCATTGAATTCTATGGGACAGTACGACTATACCGCTGGGAATGTACCGCTGCAGCAGCGCATTACAGGGGCGCTTTAAACCCTTTCTCCTCCGCTAGCGGGGGGCATTTAACCGCCACGCTGGCGACCAAAATGCGCCTCCTATCCGCCAATAACGTAGCCGTGGCCAATAGCGTCATTTTACCGAGGACACTATGGGGGTCTCAGTGTGAAAGGGGTCTTATTATTGGAGAAAATCATCATTTTTATATTGTTTTTATAATAAACATGTTGTATTCTATTTTTCTTTATTTCAATAACATAACATGTATAAAATCATTATGCTTCATCTTTTATATGAAATGTTTACAATTATAAATCAAATAATAAAATGTCTATTTTGAAGCCCTTCTGGCCGGCTGTATGTAGAAAGACGTCGGGGGATGGGTTCTGTTCTGCTGATTGGACGTCTATTTTAGTCCATCATTATAACATAAGGGAGACGCAGCGCGGCCAAAGCGAGTGCCGAGTGTCAGTCGGACATCCCGCTCCTCAGATTGTGGTAAGAAGCCTCTGTCATCGCCTTATTGTCACGTGATTGGCTGTGACAAAGTGCAGTTCATCATCTCGTGGACCATGAGGTCCCGTTATACGCCATTTATCTTTTCACACTGACAGGGAGAGCCAATCGGATGTTCTCCCTATATGAGGGCGGTTCTCTGATCATCATCATCACATTGACTATCAGCACAGCCCCCTCCTATGTGACACACCCCCTTCTAAAAGTTATCAGTCAGCGGCCAATCAAAACACTGCTAAAAGTCACCATCAAAGTGCCAATCAGTGCCGACCAGAGTGCCTGGAATTGCCCATCTCAGTGCCCTGCAGTAAAACATGTCAGAACTTCAACATCAGTGATGGGCATCAGTGATCGCTGTCAGTGTAAGTCAGTACCGCCCATCTGTCAATCAGTGCCGCCTGTCAGGGCCCATCACAGCCGCCTGTCATTGCCCATCAGTGCCACCTGTCAGGGCCCATCAGTGCCGCCTGTCATTGCCCATCACAGCCACCTGTCAGGGCCCATCAGTGCCGCCTGTCATTGCCCATCAGTGCTGCCTGTCAGGGCCCATCAGTGCCGCCTGTCATTGCCCATCAGTGCAACCAGTCATTGCCCATCAGTGCCGCCAGTCATTGCTCATCACAGCCGCCTGTCATTGCCCATCAGTGCCGCCTGTCATTGCCCATCAGTGCAACCAGTCATTGCCCATCAGTGCCGCCAGTCATTGCTCATCACAGCCGCCTGTCATTGCCCATCAGTGCCATCTATCATTGCCCATCTCTGTTGCCTATCAGTGCCCATCAGTGCTGCATAACATTGTGGTCTATTGGTGCCCATCAGTGCAGATTATCATTGCTCCTGAATTCTACATATCAGTGCCGACTCATCAGTGTCCATCCTTTGCTGCCTCATCATTGCCCATCAGTAAAGCCTCATCATTCACCGTTATTCAACGCAAAATCAACTTTATTTATATCTAACAAATAAAAAAAAATTATTATTCCAAAGAATATAAAATTTTTTAAATTTTATCAAAAAATAAAAGCATTAAGGTAATGAAGTTCCATCATAAAATATCTCTTTGTGGGTAATAAATGATGAAATGTTGGATTGTGTGGAGTGTTACCTGACAATTGTCATCTGAAGAGCGACAGAGCGGAGAGAATAACATTGTCATGTGTGGGGGAGGGTGAAAGTTACTGGTATATAAGAGGTTCATATAAAAAATATTCATTTACCTCACAAGAATCTTCATCACAATAATAAAGATACAAATATATTGATGTTCTATATGTACAATAGTAAAATATGTCATATTATTATTATAAAAGATGCCTGAGAAGAGGAGCCTCCAGATCCTTCACAAATAAGACATAGTGATGGATGAGCAAGGGATGTGATGAATGGATGGATGGAGATGGGAGAAATAAGACATAGTGATGGATGAGCGAGGGATGGGATGAATGGATGGATGGAGATGGGAGAAATAAGACATAGTGATGGATGAGCGAGGGATGGGATGAATGGATGGATGGAGATGGGAGAAATAAGACATAGTGATGGATGAGCGAGGGATGTGATGAATGGATGGATGGTGATGGGAGAAATAAGACATAGTGATAGATGAGCGAGGGATGTGATGAATGGATGGATGGTGATGGGAGAAATAAGACATAGTGATAGATGAGCGAGGGATGTGATGAATGGATGGACGGAGATGTGAGAAATAAGACATAGTGATGGATGAGCGAGGGATGTGATGAATGGATGGAGATGGGAGAAATAAGACATAGTGATGGATGAGCGAGGGATGTGATGAATGGATGGATGGAGATGGGAGAAATAAGACATAGTGATGGATGAGCGAGGGATGTGATGAATGGATGGATGGAGATAGGAGAAATAAGACATAGTGATGAATGAGCGAGAGATGTGATGAATGGATGGATGGAGATGGGAGAAATAAGACATAGTGATGGATGAGCGAGGGATGTGATGAATGGATGGATGGAGATGGGAGAAATAAGACATAGTGATGGATGAGCGAGGGATGGGATGAATGGATGGAGATGGGAGAAATAAGACATAGTGATGGATGAGCGAAGGATGTGATGAATGGATGGATGGAGATGGGAGAAATAAGACATAGTTATGTGTGAGCGAGGGATGTGATGAATGGATGGATGGAGATGGGAGAAATAAGACATAGTGATGGATGAGCGAGGGATGTGATGAATGGATGGAGATGTGAGAAATAAGACATAGTGATGGATGAGCGAGGGATGTGATGAATGGATGGAGATGTGAGAAATAAGACATAGTGATGGATGAGCGAGGGATGGGATGAATGGATGGATGGAGATGGGAGAAATAAGACATAGTAATGGATGAGCGAGGGATGGGATGAATGGATGGATGGAGATGTGAGAAATAAGACATAGTGATGTGTGAGCGAGGGATTGGATGAATGGATGGAGATGGGAGAAATAAGACATAGTGATGGATGAGCGAGGGATGGGATGAATGGATGGATGGAGATGGGAGAAATAAGACATAGTGATGGATAAGCGAGGGATGTGATGAATGGATGGATGGAGATGGGAGAAATAAGACATAGTGATGGATGAGCGAGGGATGGGATGAATGGATGGAGATGGGAGAAATAAGACATAGTGATGGATGAGCGAGGGATGTGATGAATGGATGGATGGAGATGGGAGAAATAAGACTTAGTAATGGATGAGCGAGGGATGGGATGAATGGATAGATGGAGATGTGAGAAATAAGACATAGTGATGTGTGAGCGAGGGATGGGATGAATGGATGGAGATGGGAGAAATAAGACATAGTAATGGATGAGCGAGGGATGTGATGAATGGATGGAGATGAAAAAGGTTTGAGGGATAGAAGAGGGAGGAATGTGAAGGTCGGATCCATGAAAAGATAATATTCGGTAATGTTGTGGGGGAGGGGCGTTGTTGGTATTTTGTAGGAGGAGCCACACAATGCTTTTTATAGCATATAATAAAGACAGCGATATAAATAGACATCACTGAGTTTATATAGAAATCTTACAATTTACAGTCATTGTGGAGACAACTCTCAGGTTTTACTCACCTTGAGGTTGCTGCTCTCCTTTCCACCAATCACCAGGCAGCAAGGGGGCGGAGTCCAGGCGGGGCAGTGAAGCTTAGTAAATTAAACTAAGCCAAGGGAGGCGGAGCTGTGGTAGGACACGCCCACTAACCCATAGCTCTTTTCTCCAGCTCTGACGTAGAGAGGGTCCTGACATTCTCCTGTAGTCCTAGGGAGGGGCGACCACCACACTCCACACCGGGGAGAAAACCGCGCATGACAGGGGGGAGTTACACCCAGAAGAACAGGAAGTGAGGATTTCTAAGAAGAAATGAGGACATTTCCAAGACAAATGGAAGGATGAGGTAAGTGAAGGAGGACGGCACTGAGGTAAAGGAAGATATGAAGGAAACAATAATTGTACCTTTACAATCACTTTAAGGCGATCGCACCTGAGCATCGCGGTTTTCAGCGTTTTTTTCTGGCGTTTTGTCGCACTTTTGTATTTTTTTGTACGGAGTTTTCAAAGCGTTTTTGAGCATTTTTTTTATTAGCCAATAGAGGAAACTATCATCTGTTGTATCATTTGTAACCAGATATGTGAGATTTGTAGCTTTTCCAATAGATTTTATATATTTTTTAAAATTATTATTCATTTATTATTATTTTTTTGTTATGGGAAGGGGTTAGAGTTATGGTTACGTGTTGGGATTAGGATTATGGTTAGGGGTTATGATTAGGGATAAGGGTTAGGGGTTAGGATTAGGGGTCAGGAGTAAGTGCCGGTTCACACAGGGGCGACTTGTCAGGCGACCTAGTCGCCTGACAAGTCGTCTCCCGTTCTGTACAATGGAACCGTTCTAATAGGAGCGACGCAAGTCGCTCCGACTTAGAAAAAGGTTCCTGTACTTCTTTTGGGGCGACTTGAGGCGACTTGCATAGACTTCTATACAGAAGTCGTTTTGCAAGTCGCTGTGCATGTCGTGTGCAGGTCGCCTCGGTGAGGCGACCTGCAAGTCGTGCCGCCCCTGTGTGAACCGACCCTAAGGGTTTGGTTTGGGGTTTGGGTTGGAGAGTTAATATTTTATTTTTGAAATAATGCATTCAAATTTAACTAAACACATTCAATTTTAGGCGACTAAAATACAACTAAAACAATTCAAATGACTAAAATAAGACTAAAACTAAAAATGACATTTTAGTCAAAAGACTATAACTAAAATGAAATAGAAATGTGATGAAAAAATGAACACTGGTGACCAAAATGCTGTACAGTAAAGTTTTCCCATTTGAAATATTTTCAGAAACCTATACTGCATTTTGGCCACTAGATGGAGCTGACAACACAGACATTGATATTTTCCTAAAATTACAGAGACTTTTTTCAGCTGGTACAAATGTTTTGGACATACATTCTGCAATTATTGAAACTTATATATATTTTTTTCAGTGAGGAATAATTTCATGGAAGACAGACCCCTATACCCCTGCCGGACTGCCTCTTTAAGAAATTGGATAGTATTATCACCTCCTTTATTTGGAATGGCAAGACTGCTAGAGTAGCGAGAACAACCCTACAACTACCCATTACTCTAGGTGGCCTGGCACTACCCTCTTTTATAAAATATTATTGGGCGGCGGTTCTGGTCACTGTTAAATGTCTCTGAGGAGCCAGCCAACCCTGCATCTACCCTAGAGGCGGCACTACTTGGATCATATTCCGAATTGAGGAACCTGATACATAGGGGTCCTAGGTCCAACCCTTGGGTGACCCCCCTATGTGTACAACTCTTCGAGTGTGGGATACTGTTGCTAGGAAACTTGGGAAACCCCATGCCTGGTCCCCACATACTCCACTCTGGGGAACCCCCCGTCTGCCCCACTTCCGTTCCATCCCAGATCCGATTATTTGGGCCAGATATGGGATCATGACTTTGGAGGACATAGTGTCCCAGGGGCAGTTGATTACTTTTGATGCTCTTAAATGGGATCGGGGACTTCCGAATCAGATGTTCTTCCCATATATCCAACTGCGCCATGCTTTTCACTCCCAATTCCCCTCCCCGGTGAGTTTGGAGATGTCTGAGGTGGAGGATACGCTCCGATCCCCAGATGGTGTGAGAACACTGTCTATCTTCTACAACAAGCTTGCTGTTCTCCACACATCCAAGGTATCTCAATTATTCTTGGTCTGGCAACGAGATGTTCCAGATCTAACGGACGATGACTGGGCGGAGGGAATTCAGCAATATCTACCCCTGACGATCTCGTCACAAGATAGATTTATCCAGCTGAAATTCTTACACCGCGCCTATTGCTCCCCGACAGGTTTGGTGAGAATCTACCCTGACCGAACGTCTAACTGACTAAAAAAAGCTCGGAAAATGCTGGTTTTTATCATTTGGTCTGGTCCTGTCCTAGTGTAGTGGAATTCTGGAAGGCAGTCTTGGCTGACATGAACTCTATAGGAAAAATAAATGTTCCATATAGCCCTATCCCCATCCTTCTGGGCATATGCAACTTCTTAGAGGCCCCTCAGAGGAAAAAAATGTTTGTTTTCTACACGACACTGTATGTGAGAAAGGCAATACTCCTACACTGGAACCAGGCTCAACCGCCTACTAGACAACTTATACAGACAATGGTTAACACAGCCCTTCCACTATATAAATGAACTTACCTAGGTAGAAACTCCCCAAAGACATTTGATAAAATCTGGGCAGAGTGGGTGAAGGCAAAACATCTGACCCTTGGATAAACAAACTAGGAGTCCTATTACCCCTTGAGTCGCTTAATATTCCTGAACCAACCAAAACCTAATCCTATTGTTTATGTCACTGGCTAGACAGGAGATGAGAGGTTGGCAACCCCCCTCCTTCCTTCTCTTCCCAAATAGCACTGTGCCTTTGAACTAGCTGTACCCATTTAGACTACTGTTAGAAATCAATATTTATGAATGGTTGGGTCTTTGAGAACAATGGACATGGATACATTTATATCATTTATTACTCTTCTATGTATAGAAAAAGTGAAGTTTTATATAAGATCTTTATATATACTTATGAAAGTATATATTTTGTTATAAGCTTCATAAACAGTTCTATGTAGAACTCTCATATGGTATCAATTAGTCTCACCTCCCCCATCGTAAGAGATAAGGTTACATCCTTTTCCAAAGACACAAAGTTCCAGTATGTTAAGAATAGAAGCTGTTTCTTTACATTACTATATTTCTTGATTAGGATATTAATAAGAACACTGTATTTTAAATGTATATATACTGATATGTAGTAGGATTTTAGATGTTTAAAGGAAACGTGTATATTGTATAAGTTAAATGATTCTTATTTTAGCTACTCTCACATAGTTCATAGCCCCACCCTTAGGAATATTAGATTGAGTGACACCCACCTTTTTAGAAAGGTGGGAGGGAAATTGCTCATTCAAAGTTCCCGGTTTTTCTGTGGGACTATAAGGAAAAAACAAACCTTTAAAGCAGCCTGAATAGGAAAAGGGTAGGGGTTGTTTTTTTAGGAGTAGAAAAGCTTGTAACAGGGGACAAAGGCAGACTTTCACTCCAGCTCTCCACGAGGACACGCTCACACACATACATCTCCAGACATTGCTGATATTTTTACACACAGACATATCTGATTTAATCTTCATTGTAAGAATATAATACATTATTGATACTTTGACATTGTTTTTGTAATATTTTGCTATTTTTATTATTCAATCAATTTTTGAGTTTTTACACGAGAATTGAACGGATTTTCTTGGAACGTTTCTCATCAATATGAATTATTGAAATATCATTATTATTACAGTAATAACACAAATTCAACAACTACTGGAATACTTGTTTATTGCATTTACTGTTTATAATATGTACCTGTTTGGTTTATACCCCTGTTGTCGGATTTCTATCTGTGAAGATTTGTAACACTCTTCCAATGTCTGTTCATTTGAAAACTTGAACAAACTATTTGTTAAAAAAATTCATGGGAATTATAGATTGATTCTCTGATAATTGATTTTAACAGGATTTAAATCATTCACATAGTCACATATCACTTTACAGGATACAGACATTATGTATTTAGGGAAGGATCACTGTAGATGCTGAATGTAAAATCGATTGTATCTCTGGGAACATGGAGATGATTATCTATCCAGCTGCAGCCATCAGTCATGTAAAACTAGTGCTGGGCTCTCTTATTAGACATCCCAGCATGCATTGGAAACCCCCTGACATTCATCATCACCCACTTCACTGGTATTACCATCCCCCAATCATCACCATGAGAAAATTATATGAACCCCTCCTCTCGGGACTGGCCCTAATCCCTCTTTAAAGAACAATGGGGTGGCCCCTAAAAGTTGCACATCTAGGTGTCATGGAGTAGTGAATAGAGTGGTAACCTCAGCCTGGACTCCAACCAGGCCACGCCCCCAACGCATTTCACTCCACACCCGGAGATTAGTCATGGGGAACCCATCCCTCTTTACTGTTTCTCTCCTTTCTCTCCCCCTATCCCCTGTTTCCCACTCCTCTCTCTCTTACAACTTTCTTATTCCCACTAATTTTTATTTACTAGGGACCTATCTTTCTAGTGTAGCGCTCCCCCCACAGAAGCCGCTGGTGAATAAAGGTATCCTCCACCCTACACGGCCTGACACAGAATCTTCCACACATGCTGGAGACAAGAAATCAGTCCTTGCAGCTTTGGTTTATTTTATTAGGGGTCTTGCACTTGGATAGGATTGAGGGCAGTGGTGGCTGGTGCTTCATCTTTTTTCAGAAGGGGCGGCAAACAAAATGGCCACCATCCCCCATTCGGTCGGTCAGTCAAACCCCCCCACCCATCGCTTGCTTGTTCGATTGCCCACCAGCCCTGAACTTACCCCATCTAGGCCGCGGGTTGCTTCGGCTCCTTCCTGCCTCTCCTCCTCGGAGGCTTCACCTTGTGTTTCCTCCTCGGTGGCTTCCTTCTCAGCGGCCAATATGGCTGCTTGTCCTGTTGGCCAATAGGGTCTTAAGACCTACTTGCTGATTGTCCAGGAGGAGAAGCAGGAAGACAACAGTGAATGTTAAAGCGGAGTTCCACCCACATTTTCAACTCCTCAGCATCCCTCACTAATCTGTGCACTGTAAACGAATTGGATTTTTTTTCTCAGCACCTTCTGTATATATGCTGTATTCATTTTTCACTTCCTCCTCCCTGGCTGCAGCCCCGCGTGTCATTTCCACTCTGCAATGCCTCCTGGGAGATGTTTGTCATCAATAGGCATTGCTGGCCCATAGCATCGTGTTATTTGCAAACTGGAAATGACGCGATGCAAGGCGGTGGCCAGTGACATTTTTAAAAAGGGTAACCAGGCTTTTGTTGCCATGGTTACCAAAGCTTCTTATACACAGTGATGGGCTGTGGGGGAGGCGGCTGGAAAATCTCAGCTCTGATTACATAAAGAGCCCGGGGGAGGGGACAGTCCATTACTAATCATTTATAATAGAGGAATATGATGGGGCACTTTTGGGGCAATTTGATGGGGGTAATAGGATGATGTAATTTTGATGGGGCAGTTTTGATGGGATGGGACAGTTTTGATTGTGGCAGTATGATGAGGCAATTTTGATGGGGCAATAGGATGGGGTAGTTTTAATGGGGCAATTTTGATGGTGGTAGTATGATGGGGCAATTTTGATGGTGCAGTTTTGATGGGGCCATTTCCACTTACCCTGTGGAGGGGTTAAATTCTCTGGCAATGAACAGTCTCATAGCTTTCCCAAGCAAAACATCCCTTTTCAGACTCTATTATAGGAATACACAGATGGGCATGACAGTATGTATCCTCTGATTTTCAGCTTCCAGCTGTGGCGGGGGAAGGAGACAGTTCTGGTGATGACCCCAAATTGGCTGAAGGGGCCTTGGTACCCTCTGCTCATCCTTATGAGTGTCAAGGATTGACTCCCTCTGCCAGTAAGATCAAATCTTCTCCAAAGTCCCATTCATCCAGCATCCGACAGGCTCAGGCTGATGGCCTGGGTCTGGAGAGGCAGAGGTTAATGGATTTTGAATGCTCGGTGAAGATTGTGAATACTCTTATGAAGACAAGAAAGGACAGCGCTAACCGTGCCTATAGTAGTATATGGAATAAATTCCAAGTATTATTGCTGATCAAGATTTTACACTGGACTCTTCAGAAGTCTATTTTGAAATGTCTGCAGGCATGACTTGATTTAGGTCTATGAGTAAGTATGCTATAGGCACACATTTCAGCTATCTCTGCCTTCACCAGCATACAGTGGGCATCCAACACTTACTTATACTGTTTTTCAAGATGCAATTTGGTTGAAACCTTAAATTGTTTCCAAAATGAGATCTCCCATTGCTGTTGGACATTATTGCATCAGATGCCTTTAATCATTCTGTGGTACCTCTCACTGAAAACTGCTTTACTGGGGGCAAATACATCATCCAGAAAAGAGTCAGCATTGGTGGCCTTGGAGTTTAAAGAACCCATACTCGCGTACTTCCCAGACAGGGTGGTACTCATGCCAATACTCAAATTTGTGCCTGAACTGACCTTCAGAGTTCATATCACACAAGAGGTTGTCCTCCTATGTTCCTTTTGGGGAGTACTGAAGAAATTAGCCCATCGGATGTGGACCAAGCTTTAAAATGTTTAATCAAGGCGACTTCAGCCATGAGGAAGTCAGAGCATCTGTTTGTCATTCCAGGTGGAACACATAATGATTTTACGGCTTTCAGCAAGATTATTGCCTCTTGGTTGGTAAAGCTCATCTCCTTGGCCTACAAGATGAAAGGGTTGGCTGCACCAGGAGAATCACGGCACTCTTCACTAGAAGGGTCTCGACCTTGAGAGTGGCAGCAGGCGGAGTGTCTGAAAGTATCTGCAAGGCAGCTACATGGGCACCAAAATATTCATATTCATGGCTTAATGACAGTTGAGTTAGGCAGAGGCGTCCTGCCTTCTGTTTTTAGTCAGAATAGAGGAGTGTGTAATATTATCCCTCCCCTGTTTTGTCTAGTTAGTTCCCAGCTGTGCTGACATGGAGCCGTCAGGAAAACGGAGAATTGAATTCAAATACTTACTGTAATTTTCCTTTCCTGACGAGCTCCTTGGCAGCACAAATCCCACCCAGCTTGGTAGGACTAGTTATAGAAAGCCTAGGCTGTAGGTGATCTCAAATGTATATAAGTTATGTCCTGGAGGCATGGGGGGCGGAGCCTATACCCAGCTGTGCTGCCATGGAGCTCGTCAGGAAAAGAAAAATTACAGTAAGTATTTGAATTCAATTTTCCATTTTTTATAGTTGTGCTGCAAGTAAGTGTCCCTGCATTTGGTTACCACCATTACCATTTTTTAACTTCTTTGGCTAGCCGCTCTTTTTCCACCTTCTTTGTTATACTTAGCCATACTCAATGTAACAGTTCAGTGATTCTTAGAACTTCAGAATCATGGCAGCTTTACTTTATTCATGTATTTATTGCATGCATATAATCCATGTTACCATTATGTTTTGATGCTGCTTTATTGCCCGTAAATTATCCAAAAAGTTGTTTTAAGCCTCTGTTTGTCTTTTTAAACCCACAAAAAAACAAAAAAAACAAACCTGCAAGACAAAGGCATAATGAGCTAGTATACATAGCATACTAGCTCATTATAAAATACTCACCTTAGATCAAAGCCCCCGCAGCAGTCTCAACACACTGCTCTGCCCGGCGACATGTCTCCTGGAGTTATTTCTGAGTATCGTGGGCTCCGGTGCTGTGATTGGCCAGAGCCGCAATGACGTCACTCCCGTGCATGTGCGCGGGAGCTGCCGGTAACGGCACGTCAGCTGAAGCAACGGCACGAATGAGCCGTTGCTTCAATGCGCATGCGCCGATGACGTTGGCACATGCTGATACAAGGGATATCTCCTAAACTGTGTAGGTTTAGGAGATATCCACGGTAGCCACAGGTAATCCTTATTATAGGCTTACCTGTAGTGAAAAGTGGTTTGTAAGGGTTTACAAGCACTTTAAAATCATGTACAGTCATTTCTGTGCCAGGGCCGTCCTCAGACAAATGATCCTTGTGATTGCCTGTCTGATTGATGGTGATGCCATCACTGAATGGGCTCCCGATCACCTGACACCCTCACACTCCTTGGATTGGTTATACCAATCACATGCATGTATCTCATACACCTTGCTACACACAAATAAAGCCGTCTGTTTCAGACAGAAGACAGACTACCTGGAACTTGTGAGTGTGTCCCTTGATGACAGGACATACATTTCAATGCTGTCATTGCATTTGGTTACTATGATTCAGGGGCGTAACTGGAAATCACAGGGCCCCATAGCAAAATGTTGTATGGGGCCCCCCTGCAAACCCCCACCCCCACCCCCCCACAAAAAAATGAATTAATGCCATTGAACCACAGATTACATCACTCGCATATATTAAGAGCTTTAAAGTGCTGGTGTCAGTGCTCCCTTATCTCAGTGCTGGTGTCAGTGCTCTCTTATCTCAGTGCTGGTGTCAGTGCTCCCTTATCTCAGTGCTGTTGTCAGTGTTCCTTTATCTCAGTGCTGTTGTCAGTGTTCCCTTATCTCAGTGCTGGTGTCAGTGCTCTCTTATCTCAGTGCTGGTGTCAGTGTTCCCTTATCTCAGTGCTGGTGTCAGTGCTCTCTTATCTCAGTGCTGGTGTCAGTGCTCTCTTATCTCAGTGCTGGTGTCAGTGTTCCCTTATCTCAGTGCTGGTGTCAGTGTTCCCTTATCTAGTGCTGGTGTCAGTGTTCCCTTATCTCAGTGCTGGTGTCAGTGTTCCCTTATCTCAGTGCTGGTGTCAGTGTTCCCTTATCTCAGTGCTGGTGTCAGTGCTCCCTTATCTCAGTGCTGGTGCCAGTGCTCTCTTATCTCGGTGCTGGTGTCAGTGCTCTCTTATCTCAGTGCTGGTGTCAGTGTTCCCTTATCTCAGTGCTGGTGTCAGTGTTCCCTTATCTCATTGCTGGTGTCAGTGCTCTCTTATCTTAGTGCTGGTGTCAGTGTTCCCTTATCTCAGTGCTGGTGTCAGTGTTCCCTTATCTCAGTGCTGGTGTCAGTGTTCCCTTATCTCAGTGCTGGTGTCAGTGCTCCCTTATCTCAGTGCTGGTGTCAGTGCTCCCTTAACTCATTGCTGGTGTCAGTGCTCCCTTATCTCATTGCTGGTGTCAGTGCTCTCTTATCTTAGTGCTGGTGTCAGTGTTCCCTTATCTCAGTGCTGGTGTCAGTGTTCCCTTATCTCAGTGCTGGTGTCAGTGCTCCCTTATCTCAGTGCTGGTGTCAGTGCTCTCTTATCTCAGTGCTGGTGTCAGTGTTCCCTTATCTCAGTGCTGGTGTCAGTGTTCCCTTATCTCAGTGCTGGTGTCAGTGTTCCCTTATCTCAGTGCTGGTGTCAGTGCTCTCTTATCTCAGTGCTGGTGTCAGTGTTCCCTTATCTCAGTGCTGGTGTCAGTGCTCCCTTATCTCAGTGCTGGTGTCAGTGTTCGCTTATCTCAGTGCTGGTGTCAGTGCTCCCTTATCTCGGTGCTGGTGTCAGTGCTCTCTTATCTCGGTGCTGGTGTCAGTGCTCTCTTATCTCGGTGCTGGTGTCAGTGCTCTCTTATCTCAGTGCTGGTGTCAGTGCTCTCTTATCTCAGTGCTGGTGTCAGTGCTCTCTTATCTCAGTGCTGGTGTCAGTGTTCCCTTATCTCAGTGCTGGTGTCAGTGTTCCCTTATCTCAGTGCTGGTGTCAGTGCTCCCTTATCTCAGTGCTGGTGTCAGTGTTCCCTTATCTCAGTGCTGGTGTCAGTGTTCCCTTATCTCAGTGCTGGTGTCAGTGCTCTCTTATCTCAGTGCTGGTGTCAGTGCTCTCTTATCTCAGCGCTGGTGTCAGTGTTCCCTTATCTCAGTGCTGGTGTCAGTGTTCCCTTATCTCAGTGCTGGTATCAGTGTTCCCTTATCTCACTGCTGTTGTCAGTGCTCTCTTATCTCATTGCTGGTGTCAGTGCTCTCTTATCTCAGTGCTGGTGTCAGTGCTCTCTTATCTCAGTGCTGTTGTCAGTGTTCCCTTATCTCAGTGCTGGTGTCAGTGCTCTCTTATCTCAGTGCTGGTGTCGGTGCTCTCTATCTCAGTGCTGGTGTCAGTGTTCCCTTATCTCAGTGCTGGTGTCAGTGTTCTCTATCTCAGTGCTGGTGTCAATGCTCTCTATCTCGGTGCTGGTGTCAGTGCTCTCTATCTCAGTGCTAGTGTCAATGCTCTCTATCTTGGTGCTGGTGTCAGTGCTCTCTATCTCGGTGCTGGTATCAGTGCTCTCTATCCTGGTGCTGGTGTCAGTGCTCTCTATCTCGGTGCAAGTGTCAGTGCTCTCTATCCTGGTGCTGGTGTCAGTGCTCTCTATCCTGGTGCTGGTGTCAGTGCTCTCTGTCCTGGTGCTGGTGTCAATGCTCTCAATCCTGGTGCTGGTGTCAATGCTCTCTATCCTGGTGCTGGTGTCAGTGCTCTCTATCCTGGTGCTGGTGTCAGTGCTCTCTATCTTGGTGCTGGTGCCAGTGCTCTCTATCCTGGTGCTGGTGTCAGTGCTCTCTATCTCAGTGCTGGTGTCAGTGCTCTCTATCCTGGTGCTGGTGTCAGTGCTCTCTATCCTGGTGCTGGTGTCAGTGCTCTCTATCCTGGTGCTGGTGTCAGTGCTCTCTATCCTGGTGCTGGTGTCAGTGCTCTCTATCTCGGTTCTGGTGTCAGTGCTCTCTATCTCGGTGCTGGTGTCAGTGCTCTCTATCCTGGTGCTGGTGTCAGTGCTCTCTATCCTGGTGCTGGTGTCAGTGCTCTCTATCTCGGTGCTGGTGTCAGTGCTCTCTATCCTGGTGCTGGTGTCAGTGCTCTCAATCCTGGTGCTGGTGTCAGTGCTCTCTATCCTGGTGCTGGTGTCAGTGCTCTCAATCCTGGTGCTGGTGTCAGTGCTCTCTATCCTGGTGCTGGTGTCAGTGCTCTCTATCCTGGTGCTGGTGTCAGTGCTCTCTATCTCGGTGCTGGTGTCAGTGCTCTCTATCCTGGTGCTGGTGTCAGTGCTCTCTATCTCGGTGCTGGTGTCAGTGCTCTCTATCCTGGTGCTGGTGTCAGTGCTCTCTATCTCGGTGCTGGTGTCAGTGCTCTCTATCCTGGTGCTGGTGTCAGTGCTCTCTATCCTGGTGCTGGTGTCAGTGCTCTCTATCTCGGTGCTGGTGTCAGTGCTCTCTATCTCGGTGCTGGTGTCAGTGCTCTCTATCTCGGTGCTGGTGTCAGTGCTCTCTAGCCTGGTGCTGGTGTCAGTGCTCTCTATCTCGGTGCTGGTGTCAGTGCTCTCTATCCTGGTGCTGGTGTCAGTGCTCTCTATCTCGGTGCTGGTGTCAGTGCTCTCTATCCTGGTGCTGGTGTCAGTGCTCTCTATCTCGGTGCTGGTGTCAGTGCTCTCTATCTCGGTGCTGGTGTCAGTGCTCTCTATCCTGGTGCTGGTGTCAGTGCTCTCTATCTCGGTGCTGGTGTCAGTGCTCTCTATCTCGGTGCTGGTGTCAGTGCTCTCTATCTCGGTGCTGGTGTCAGTGCTCTCTATCCTGGTGCTGGTGTCAGTGCTCTCTATCCTGGTGCTGGTGTCAGTGCTCTCTATCCTGGTGCTGGAGTCAGTGCTCTCGATCCTGGTGCTGGTGTCGGTGCTCTCTAGCCTGGTGCTGGTGTCAGTGCTCTCTATCTCTGTGCTGGTGTCAGTGAGGGAGGTAGCAGCGGAGAAGCCAATCAGCTGGCATTGCCATTGCAGGATGCGGAGCACTTTGCCCACCATGGCAGAGGTTCAGCCCTGGACTGGGACCTCCCAACCCCCCCCAGTGGAGCCCTGCATAGGCAGGGGTAAGGGCAGGGTGGAGGGAGGGGTCAGGGGCTGTCAATCACAGGTGGACACACTAGGACATTGGCACAGGACTGAGCTGTCCTTACTGTTAGTGACACATGATCAGGAAGAATGGAGTGGTGGGGATGGGGCAGGGGTCTGGATGTAAAAACCAGTCTGTGGCTGAGGGATGCTGCAGGAACATGGATAGGGGGTGTCTCTCTCTCATAAAAAAAATGTTGTTGGTCGCTGGCTGCAGAAAAGGTTGTGGCATGGTGGTGCTTTGCCTACCCCTGCAGCTGGAGCTCCTGATTCCCGCCCCCCCTACACACACACTAACAGTTCCAGAGAGGGGCAGCCCAGACACCTCTTATCTCCTACCTTCCCTTCAGTCGGATCGGCTCCATACAGCGCTCGTGAGGCCTCCTCCGCGGTGCCTTCCTCTCCTCATCAGCCAGATGCCTCCTCTGGGGTGTTCGGAAACTGCCGCTCTGCTGGGCACTCCAGTGGTAGGGGGGATGACGGCTGGGGAGGGGGGGCGCGATCTGTGTCTCCCAAGCAGAGGGAATTGTGCTCACTGCTCAGTCTGCTGGAATCTCCTCCCCTTCTCCTCCGTAAGAGAACACAGCGCTGGCCCCGCCTCCTCCCCAAGACAGCCACGCTCCGATCCTCTCTCCACTGCTTGGAGCTCACAGGCAACCCGCTGCTGGCCGGAGCTTAATGCCGAGCCTGTGGCGACATTTTTTAGCCTAATTGCCGAATTAGAGAGCCACCTGTGCCGGTCCGTACACGGCTATGGGCCCCATAGCGCATGCGTGTGTTGCTAGGGCGGTAGTTCCGCCACTGCTATGATTACCATTTTTTAACATCTTTGGCTAGCCACACTTTCATTCTTGTATTTATTGCATACATATTATCCATGTCACCATCATGTTTTGCTGCTACTTGCTTGCCAGTAAATTATCCAGGGAGTTATTTCAAGCTTCTGTTTGTCTTTCTGCCAAACAATACACTTTCTATAATCATGTCTATTTTTTATGCCAGGGCCGTCCTCAGACAAATGATCCTTGTGAGCGCCTGCACAGCTACAGCAATGTTATTCATACTTTCTATATATTTTTTTTCATCTCGCCTGTCTTCACTTTTTGTAGAGTCTGTTTTTTGGACTTAAACTCTGCCACCCTACCTCTAGGGGCATTTTCCCCTCCTGCTGGCAGAGCTCAGATACAACGGGACAATTTGGAGAGCTTTAACCTCATGATCCACGTTTTTATATCTGTCAATGGTAGCCACCATGTGCGTATTTTTCAGATAAAAATGCCATTTTGATGTTATGTTTGCTATTTGTCATGCCTGCTTTTACTTTCTATATACCATATTTTTTCTGATACTCTGTTATTATATTACCAGATGTCACAGCTTTCTCTGACCATCCCCCGAAGATGGAATTTAAGTGTATATTTCGAAACATGTTAGGATTTCTTTGATATGTGTGATATTTTCGTCTATTGTTAGATGGTTTTTATCAATAAAATGTGTACTTTTTATTATACTTCTTTACGCTTCTTTCTGGTTTCATACCTATGCCTATAAAGTCTCAGGGGGCATCTCCTTTGTTTTTTTGTTAGTCCTTCCCTGGTTCAACCCCTCTGGTGGTTTTGGAACAAGGCACAGTTCGCTGGCTCGATGAGAAACTCTGGTTGCCAGGCACAACGGCCAGCAGTTTAACCATGGGCAGATATCCCGGACCACACCCCCAAATGTAGCGCTACCCCCGCAGGAGCCTCTGGTGAATAAAGGTATCTCCCACCCTGCACGGCCTGACACACAGAATCTTCCACACACACACTGGAGACAAGAATCAGTCCTTGTAGCTTAGTTTTTGTATTTTATTAGAGGTATTGAACTTGGATAGGGTTGGGGGTATTTATGGGATGCCCACTTGATCAAGGTAGTAGCAAAACTCTTCAGGGACCCAACTATATACAGCCTGTACACACTCTTCTTCTTCTACCTCCAGCACATTCTTGTAGAACTACAACTCCTAGGACCAGCTGACACTGTTTGGATGATGAAAAAAAGACTCAGTTAGATCTGTAGCAACCACCCTTTATGGGCAGGGACCAAGGGCCTCTCTAGTAGTGTAGCAAAATGTCCTAGTGCCCAGCTGTCCTCCTCCTCCTGTGGTTACTGATCCCAGTATTACCTCTTCAGGCACTGCCAGCCCACCTGGCTGCAGCTACCCCTTCCACTTGCCCTCCTGACTAAGACTTTATAGTCTTCCCAGACTGACTCTGCATCTATCCCAGACTTCTCTCACTCAGTCCTCTCATGGAATGCTTCTCAGTCCTCTTGGCTGCAACACTCACCAGCCCATTTGGCTGTCTTCTTTCCTGGAGATTTGCCTGGCAGTGTTCTCCTGCTGTCTTCCACTTGCTCCTGTGCCTCTGGACAGGACACCCTAATGCACCGTAAAGAAGGTTCCTTCTGTGCCCAGGCCCAAGGTCACCCCCCAGACTGAGGGGCACCCCTCCTGGGCCACTGACAGCCTAACATTTCTTCTCCATCTTCCACCCAAACTCCACACTGCCCCAGCTGATCTGACCCAGAGTATTTGAGGGGGCCTTCCCCTTGCCAACCCATCTGTTGGGGATTGGTCAGGGCCCTCATGAATACTTCAAACAGCTCCTCCCCTCCCATTCTTCTAGAATCTTCCACTAGTTTCTAGAAATAAGGCAAGGTCTTAAAGATGTTGCCTGCGAGTCATACCAGCCTCCCTGAGTCACTCCCCTGACCCAGATTAACCAAAACACAGGCTTGGCTCTCAGCCAAACCTGCCAATTTACCTACACTTAAAGTGTTACTAAACCCAGCAATATAAAAACAAATCATCCACCCCCCCACAATGCACACAGCTTCTAAATCTTCTTTTTATATCCAAATACTGCAGCTATATACCTTTTTATATACCTTTTTTTCCTTTTTCTTCTGTATATCGTGATAAACTGCAGGGTCCCAGCGATTCTAGAGTGTTCATGTAGGAGAAGATTCCACTCTCCTCTGACCAAACTTCCTCTGTATCAGTATACCCTCACCTGCCATCTAGCCAGTGCTGATTGGCACTGTGCCAATGACATGCTCAGTGCTAAAAAAAAAAATTTCAGCATAAAAGACACAACTGAGCATGTGCAGGTTGGCCACTGCCTATGTGTTAGCTGGCCTTCCCAAGATAGACAATGAAAGAAGGGGAGGATATTTGAACACAGGATAAAACAGACTTTTAACAGTGCACAGGATTAACCCCTAAAGTTCCACAGTGAGTATAACAAGCATGCTATTCTGCACATACAGACAGGTTTTACTGTTGTGGGTTTAGTAAAAAACCTATTCTACTTCTAGCCCACTAGAGGGTGCTACACTAGCATTGCCTCCCTAGTATATACTGTATATATTTGACAGGATATCATCTGTGACAACTCTACAAGACCCATGGTCCTACCTAAGGGTGGTGATCATCTCCCCTTTTCTCTGGTTTTATTCCCCGGAGATCCGAGTATCCTCATTGTTGCTTCACACTTGGCTTGCTCTCTCTTGAGCTTTAATTAGTGAGAGGTTACGCAGTGATCCTTCTACCACACCTATCTAATTATTCTACTCTGCTACCTATAGCTTTTTACATCTGTAAGAAATGAGATGTTGTATGATCCTCCTGAATGTACCCCCCATGCCAACCTTATTTCTTTAACCACCTCAATACAGGTCACACCCCCTTCCTGCCCAGGCCATTTTTCAGCTTTCAGCGCTGTCACTTTGAATGACAATTGCGCGGCCATGCCACACTGTAACCATGTGAAATTGTTATCATTTTCTTCACACAAATAGAGCTTTCTTTTGGTGATATTTAATCAATCCTGGATTTTTTATTTTTTCCTAAGAAAAGAAAGACCAAAAATTTTAAAAAGTTTTTCTTAATTTCTGTTAGTAAATTTTGTAAATAAGTAATTTTTCTCCTTCACTGGTGGGCGCTGATGAGGCGGCACTAATAGGCTGCACTGATGGGCACTGATGAGATGGCACTTAAGGGCATTGATGAGGTGGCACTTATGGGCACTGATAATATGTGGCACTGATAGGCAGCACTGATGGGTGGCACTGGTGGGCACAGATAGGCGACACTGGTGGGCACAGATAGGCAGCACTGGTAGCCACGGATAGGCAGCACTGGTAGCCACGGATAGGCGGCACTGATGGGCAGCAGTGATGGGCATTGATGGGCAGCACTGATAGCCAGCACTTACTGGCATCACTAATGGCCACTGATTGCTGGCACTTGTGGGCACTGATTGCTGGCACTTGTGGGCACAGATTGGTGGCAAATGGGGGCACTGGTTGGCACTGATTGCTGGCAGTGGTGGGTAATAATTGCTGGCACTGGTGGGCACTAACTGTAATCAGGGCACTGATGGTCAGTGCCCTGATTACATACCTAGCTGTCCCCTGTGAGGAGATGCCACTGATCAGCTCTCCTCTCCTCACACTCTGCAGTGTGAGGCGAGGAGCGCCAATTACCGGCATCTCCGTGTTTACATGTGCCCAGCTTTGATTGGACACAGCTGAGCACATGGTTAAAGAGCCACGGCTCTTTACACAGTTTGGGGTCGTGCCGTGCCCTAGCACCATGGCGCAGCCGCGATCACCCCTGGGGCACGTGAAAGCAGTCGTTTTGGGAGGACATCATATGACGCCCACCCAGAATGAGACCTGCACCACCCAGCCGTCATTTGATGGGGGTGGGCGGGCGTCAAGTGGTTAAGGGGTGCATCCCACTCATTGCATTATGGGAGATCCTGTCTTATCCTCTCTATCGATGGCAATTTTCTCTTTTGCTCCTTATCTATGTATACTTATTCTATTCTTCAATAAAATGTTTGAAGAAGAGAAAATATATGAAAGCTTCACCAAAATTCTAATCAGCCACTCAACTGGTAAGAATTATTACCCCCCAGTACACCATGATAATTGTATTACATGTATGACCATCTCAGCCGCTTTATCTACTCCATAGGAATCCTCACATTACAGGGAGATGAGAAATGTCTTTATTTTACAATGTATCACCAGCCAAGTTCTTAGGAGTAAGGCCCCTTTCACACGATCACAACGATCGGATCCACCTGTCCATTTTTCGGGCCACTCATTGACTTCTATGGTGAGACGGATGTCAGCGGATCTGTGTCCTCTGACACCCACCTGGCATCCGATCTGACAAGATCTGCTGGAAACAGATGTATAGAGATACGTTCACCATCCGTCCAGCTGGTTGGATGGGATTGGATGGAAATGGACAGGCGGTCGGTTTTCATCGGATCTCCCCATAGAGGAGAGCGGGACTCTTACAGGTCAGTCTCTGCACAGTGAGCGGATCCGCCCGTGTGAAAGGGGCCTAAAAGTTCAAATGACATTTTATTTATTACAACTTTATTCCACATTAAATTGTATCAAAACCCCTGAATGTCCCTCTGATCTGATCTGCAATATATGGTCTGCGCTCCATTAAATGTTCCTAAATAATATCACTGCACTAATAGCTGCTTCTCTATTTTGAATTCCATTAAAATATAGAATGTCACTCGGTCTTTTAGAAAATGAAATCACAATTCCTGCTGTGTATGTAATGATGAATACATAGACTGATGATATACAGTAAGATTATCATAAACTTCCATCCCATCCCCCATTGGGATCCCACCAGCACTGTTCAAGGGCTCCTCTGTCCCCTGATTTGGCCGCTCCAATGTGGGTGACACGGAGTCCGTGTGGAAAGGCCAGCAGTGACACATCGGAGGGAGACTCCATTCAGAAAATAAGGATCCCCCCACCATGGGGGAGGGGGAGACGGCTGTGTAAGATAAATACCGGGATGACAGACAAATGCCGGCTGTGTTCCCTGAGTCAGGTTATATATGAAATGTTCAGTTTTTATCTTCTTCATTACAAAACAGAATCCCCCATCCTGTCCTGGTGTATTAGTTCATCTGTGATGATCCATTCTCCTCTTGGGTCGGGTTTGCTCAGATTTATATCTCATCCTCATCCAGAGCAATGTCCCCTCCCCCCTGCTCCATTCGCAGCAATGTCCCCTCCCCCTCCTCCATTCACAGCATTGTCCCCACCCCCTCCTCCATTCACAGCAATGTCCCCTCCCCCTCCTCCATTCACAGCAATGTCCCCTCCCCCCTCTTCCATTCACAGCAATGTCCCCTCCCCCTCCATTCACAGCAATGTCCCCTCCCCCTCCTCCATTTACAGCAATGTCCCCTCCCCCTCCTCCTTTCACAGCTGTACCCAAGTCTCCTCCTCCTCCATCACGTATAAATCTTCATTTCTGGTCGAAGCTTTTCCAGATTTCTTAGTTCTCTTGATTCCCCTGAGAAGGAGTTGCAGTAAATCCTAGAAGAGAGGATATAAAGAGTCATCAGAACTGAGCAGAATTCTCTCACACTATTTCCCAGCATCCTCCAGGATATCTATTAACCTCACCACACACATTACAGTCTGATTGTACAATCTCTGTTTGATCTTCCAACAAGTATGTAGAGTAAGGATCTGTCTGATTGTATAGAGACTGATATGATAGTTTAGGCAGGTCCTCATATTACATCTGTGACGGGAGGGCTCATGGAACTCAGAATCCCTTGGAAAATAGGGGATGCCCTTGTTTCAGCTCCCCATACATCTCTTATGTCTAAGTCACCCTGTGCTATCCTGGCACAGGGTGAGTGAGAAAATATATCTTGGACTACTTAAAGTGGGACAGTAATATTTGTCCACAATATCTCCCAGGATGTATGTAGAAACTATTATTGGTTTGTTTGATTCTGAACTCAACGTGTTAATTGAGTGAGCTGATCACATTAGCCTCCAGGACTGGCTAGGAGACAGTCTAGTCTGGCTTACCACAGGTTCTAAGGGTATTCCACACATTGTTGTTTGTTTTAATTAACCCTGTGTTGATGTTTATGGTAATGTGTATTGAATAGTCACCTAGTCTGGGTAAATGATTTAGTAAACTAGCTCATGTTAATTAGGTTACAGTTGTATTGTTAGAGAAGGTTCCAACGGCATATAAAGTCTTGTAATTTTGATTCTAAATAAAAATAGTCCATGTTAGCAGTGAAACAAGTGTCGCCTTGTTTTGTGCTCAGAGCGGTTGGAATATCTGATATCTGAGTCCAGACTGGGAGGAAGTGGTATACTGACGGAAGCACTCAAGCAGAGTGTGGGACGTTCCGTGACAACATCGTTCTGGAAGATATAAACAGTGACGTCACTAAGGTCAGTGTCACCTGGTGCGGTAAAACATGGTGTCACCCCCTCTTCTGTCTAGGCTGCCCAGCGCACCTGCAGGCAGTGCATGGTCACGTAGTGCACCCAAAACTGGCCCTTGTAAATGATAGTATAGGGGGATATAGTGGTAGGGTAGTATAGGGTGGTATAGTGGCAAGCTAGGGTGGTATAGTGGCAGGCTAGGGTGGTATAATGGCAGGTTGGGGTGGTATAGGGCAGGTTGGGGTGGTATAGGGCAGGTTAAGGTGGTATAGGGCAGGTTGCGGTGGTATAGCACAGGTTAGGATGGTATCTGGCAGTTTGGGTGATATAGGGTAATTTGGGGTGGTATATTGACAGTTTGGGGTGGTATAGGGCAGGCTGGGGTGGTATATGGCAGTTTGGGGTGGTATATTGGCAGTTTGGGGTGGTATAGGGCAGTTTTGGTGGTATATTGGCAGTATGGGGGTGATTTGGGGTTGTTTATGGTAGTTTGGGGTGGTATAGGGCAGTTTGGGGTGGTCTGTTGGCTGTTTGGGGGTGATTTGGGCTGGTTTGCATGCCTGCAGATGAAGACAGACACCCGAGCGGGGCTGCTGTGTCCTCACCTCTTTCTCCTTCTTCAGCTGCGGGATCAGCCAGAGTGAAGGAGTCTGTGGGAGGAGTGGAAGAGGCAGCCACACCCCAGCTCTGCCCACCAACTCCGGCTGCCTCAAGAGATATTGGAGGTCTCGAGTGACAGCTTAGACTGAGTGTAGAGTGATACAAGCACGGCTGGGTGCCCTGCTTGAACTGCTAGCTTCAAGCAATATAGTGCACTGTGTAGCAGCGCTGGCCCTGGTGTCACCCCTCTGGCTTACCAACTAAGAAGTGACACTGCACAATGGAGGATGATGGGAGATATCAGATTATAGAACAGGAAATATTCCTCCTCATTGGTCATTTGTCCTGTGATGTCCCAAACCCACCAATCACAGTCACACTTCTCTTTCTTTCTCATCCAATGAGGGACACAGCAGTTCAGATAAGTTTGGGTTATACTGCCATCTACAGGAGAATCTGACACTGGCAAACAAAAAAATTATGGGCCAGGCCAGGATAATCCCTCCTACTCCCAGCATGCCTCAGTTTTTTGCTAGTGTCCTAGGAGGATGGATGTCTTTTCTCTACTGATGAGAAAAGTTTAAAGCGTTATTAAACCCAAAAGCAAACATTTCTTATATTGCAGCTCACCAATTCTTAGATGTAATAGCTGTAAAAGATTTTCTTTTTTTGGCTTTCTTCTATTTTCATTTGGTGAACCAGCCAGCAGGTCTTTTCAAAAGCACAAAATCTCCAGCAGAATGTATCAGTTTACATGGATGAGACAAACCATTAAACACTGGCAGTGGTGATTAATATGATCAGCTTTTATTTATTCATGCAAAACTTTTATCCCCCAAAAACTGTTTGCTGTAACTGACTATAAAGTGTGAGCTGGAGTTTGGCTTCAATTTGTTAGTGTATCTAAATCTGCTAATACATTTATCACAACCATTCAGCCGACTAAAAATGCTACTGTGCCTCCTTTTCTCATTCCTCCAGAGTTGTGTCTCACTAATACAGGAGATGTCTAACTGGCCAGACCACCAGGAGATAATAGAGGGAAAAAAATGAATGCAGCCACCACATATAATGATTGGTCAGCTGTGATATGACATTTTTGGCTTTGGGTTTAACTTTTTTGCATCTTTTTTCCTTCCATTCAATAAAGATTGTTGTAGATTATTGGTGATGTGATGTATAAATACAGATAAGTGGCTCCTCCCCATGAGACTGGAGATGTGTGAAGGATGTGTGATCCCCGGTGTCTGGTCTCTCTCACCTTCTGTCTGCAGGAATTCTATTACTTTGCTGATCTGAACTCTCTCTACAAGCTTGAGCTGTTTCCTGTCCTCTGCTCTGTACATTCCAGCTTTGGAGATCTCAGAGTCCATCCACTGTCCATGTTGTACTTCTTATTATCTAATCATCAGTCAGATTTACATGTCACAACCATCACCAACAATTCCATCTTCTGTGGAGGATTATCAGCAATCAATGCTGGAGACTAGAGGGGACTTCCTCAGACTGCACTTGTACTTTACCATAGTACCAGTACTGGTATGGGGGATGGGTGTTGTATGGAAGGCTGGGGGGTGACAATGCTGTCACCTTTTATTCTCATAGGGGGTTATTTTTGATAGGGGGCTTCAGTCCATTATCCACTATTAATACAATTATTTAGTACATGAGTGTAACCATTTGAGAAAGAGTTTGTTAAAAAGTGGTGTGCCCCCTCCATGGAGTCAGCAGTATGACCCATCACTTGAAGTATCTGGATCTAATCCTAGAGTATTTCATAGAGTATTTCTTCCTCGGGTGAAACTTCAATCTCTCTGCTCCCAGACCGGGATCCTTCAGTCCAGGAGTCTTTTATGAGGGGCTCACCCATAAGTGCAGCTAGATCTCTTATAACTATGAGGTGTAAATGTTTTATAAGAGTTCACAATGTCCTTAGTGGTGGTTGTTGATTTTTGAAGAATTTTGGATTGCACATGGTGTTTCACTTTTGCAATATAACTATACAAATCGCTAATTGTGGTATGTGTTTATATTCATTAACTGCAGTTTTACAGAAGGTTCCTAAAGTGTTATAATAGATATACATCTTATATCTTATACCAGGTTATTTTGTGGAGTGCGCACTGGTGGACTTTAAGGCTCCACACTTGAGTGATCCAAATCTGGGGCGGAACCACCACAATTCTGCCCACAATTAGAAATTGTGGCAAATCACGGGACGCTTGTGTGATGCCAATACTTCTTAATAGCACTCCAATCGTGGTGCAATTTTGCCACAAGATAAATCGTACTGCAATTGCGGAAAGTTGCAACACGTGAAGCAGGCGCTTCCTTTGAGCAACAGCATCGCGTGTTGTAATTTGCTGTGATTGCAGCAAGATTTATCGTGTGACCATCATGGCAAAATTGTGCCGTGATTGGGGTGCTATTAAGAGGTATTGGCATCGCACAAGCATCCTGTGATTTGCCGCAATTTTGATTCGCGGGCAGAATCCCAGTGATTCTGCTCCAGATTTGGATCGCTGAGATGTGAATGGAGCTGAATGTAAAAATGTGGGTGTGTTTTCTTTTAAGGGAATAAAACTTCCCTCATGTCTCACTTTGGCCGGCTCCCTTCATCTGTGTGACTGATCCCCCAAAGCCTCTTGTCTCAAGCACTCTGGCAGATATATGAAAGAATGTATCAGTCGCACTCCACTCTTAGCTCCTCTTGCCATGTTTGATTGTCAACATGACGACTGCATAGAACAATGTCTCCACCTGAGAACCAACCTTCCTTGACACATTTCCCCACTCCTGGCTTGCTGACAGTGATAGGATCCACAGAGAGTGAAGACAGACTATAGGGGCCAGAACCACATTGTCATTGTATAAGAGGGATGAGTCTTGAGCAGAGCTATGGATTTGGCTCTAGCAGACAGTCACACAATGATGTAATAAAGTACAATGCAGAGCTAATGGTCCTACATTGTAGGTGAGGATGGTGAGGAACCACTCATAAGCTGGGGCATCAAATAGAAAAGGAAAGCTCTGAATCCTGTCAGAGTGTAGAATAGGGTAAATATAATTCCATATTCCTCTATAACTCTGCTTTTTGAACCGAGGGGCCTAACTGCAAGGGTGGATGTTTTTACTGCATGGAGTTGGGTCTTATGGGGATTTAACACATTATGATGTTTGGGAAAATGGGCTACACATTCAAAGTTTTATAGTAGACAAGGTTGAAAAGAGACAAAGATCCATGAAGTTCAAACTTTGAGTGTGAGTTATATGTGTTTGATCCAGAAGAAGGCAAAAAGCCCGACATGAATAGTCTAATTTTCTGAGGAGGTGAAAAAACGTCCTTACTTATTGGTGATCAGAAAAATTCCTCCAACCTTCTATCAAATGTAACAATTTCCATTAGACTGTATTGTGCCGACTGAGGAAAATATCTCCTTTTTTTAAATTCATTCACCTCTCAGCTAATACCACAACCTGGGGGAGGGAGTTGCTCATTTGCACTGCTCTAATGCCCCGTACACACGATCGGACATTGATCGGACATTCCGACAACAAAATCCATGGATTTTTTCCGACGGATGTTGGCTCAAACTTGTTTTGCATACACATGGTCGCACAAAGTTGTCAGAATTTCCAATCGCCAAGAATGAGGTGACGTACACCACGTACGATGAGACTAGAAAAGGGCAGTTCTGAACCAAGCATGGCACCCTTTGGGCTACTTTTGCTAATCTCGTTTTAGTAAAAGTTTGTTGAGAGACGATTCATGCTTTTTCAGACTTGTGGTTTTCAGATCGTTTTCTGCTGTTCAGTTTGTGCTTGTGGGTTTGTATCTACTCTTCAGTGCGTGCAGTCAGTTCGTATTGGATTATTCAGTGCGTTCTTGTCCGCTCGTTGCTGTTTTTCAGGTCGCTCTTCACAGGCCTTGCTGTTCTTCAGTGCGTTCTGTTACTTCGTTCTGAGCAGTCGACCGTTTTCTAGCCATGTTGCGTATACATACTCCTCGTAGAGTTCGTGCTGTGTGGGGGCTTGGTGTTGAGGTCCTTACCTTGACACAAGTCCAGTCCATGAACAGGGTGGGGAGGAGTTCATGGACCAAGAATTGCTTGCTCCAGCATGACCAGTTCTGTCACATGCCTTTGCTCCGTGAGATCCGTGACAATAATCCTGATGATTTCAGGAACTTTCTCCGGATGACGGACCCCGTATTTCACCGTTTGTTGGCTTTGCTGACCACTTATATCAGCAGGCAGGATACCTGCATGAGGCAAGCCATCACTCCGGAGCAGAGGCTAGTCACCACCCTGCGGTACTTGGCGATGGGGAGAAGCCTACAGGACCTCAAGTTCTCAACAGGCATCTCCCCCCAGGCTCTGGGGATCATTATCCCGGAGACCTGTTCTGCCATCATCCAAGTCCTGCAGAAGGAATATATTAAGGTAAGATTTATCCTTTAATATCACATTTTATTGTATTTAATGTTTGATAATATATTGTATTTCTTTCCTCATTCCCTAATTACCATGATTGTAATATGCTGTGAATGTCCCCTTTGTTCTCATGCATGATGGATTTTTATGTAATTTTTTTGTCCTTCATGCATATTTGCCTTCACTTACCTCCCCAGCATGGTCTCCTGGCCCTATATTCACCTCATGTAGTCACAGTGTATTTTGTCAGCTCCATAGTAGTGCTTTACCCTAAAAACCCCCTAAAATGTTTAAAAATGTGATTTGTGCTTTAAATTCAGGCAGAGTGCCAGAGGCTTTTTTTGGGTCCCAAAATCATTAGGAACACTCCCTCCCCCAACTGCTAAGTCAGCTGATACCAATTCTCTATCTATCCTCAATCATCGATCTGCTGACTTTGCCAGACCCATACACACTATACCCATCTCTTTTGTGGTCAGATGTATGGATGAATTCCCCAAAGCATGTAGTGCAAGGGCCTGCCTGTATACTTTCAAATGGTTCCTTTTTAAAGTTTTTGTATCCTATTATTATCTTGATAGGTAATAGCAGAATGTCCAAATGTGCTAAAATGTGTACAATGTGTATTTATATCTTTGTATTATGACACTTCTTACCTGTCCAGTGGGCTGCCAATAGTGTAAGTAAGGAGGGGCTAGCCAAAGTAATACACATTATTTAGGCATTCATCTCTCAATGAAGTGGAGAGGGTTAACTGTCCAAAACATCTCCCCCCTAAAATGTTAGAAATGGCCCATGAGAGGGGGGGAGGGGGAACCTGATAGGTGGACCTTATACCTTGGTCTTTCAAAACTCCCTAAAATAAATGTTATACTGATGTTGGCCAAGAATGTTTGTGTCTAATCTGCTTTCCCTGTTTAGGTGCAAAATGATTTTTTTTTTCTTGTTTGACTCCACAGTTTCCTTCCAACCCACAGGAATGGCAGACTGTGGCCTCCCACTTTGCCCAGCGGTGGGACTTTCCTAACTGCGGAGGGGCAATTGATGGGAAACACGTCCACATCGTCCCACCACCCAACTCGGGGTCATACTATTACAACTATAAGGGGTTCAATAGTATTGTGATGTTGGCGGTGGTGTCGGCTACTTATGAGTTCCTGTATGTGGACGTGGGTAAGAATGGCCGGATGTCCGATGGTGGAGTCATCTCCCACATGGAGTTCTACAGGCGTCTCCAGAATGGCAGCTTGGACTTGCCACCTCCAGAAGACAATGTGGAAGGACTCCCATTTGTCTTCATTGCGGATAAAGCGTTTGTGCTGGGGGACCATCTTATGCAGCCATTCCCGATGAGGACCCTCACCCCGGACCAGAGGGTTTTTAATTACCGGCTGGCCAGAAGAGTGGTGGAGAACACATTTGGAATCATGGCCAGCCGGTTCCACCTATTTCTTACACCCATACACATGGTGGAGTACAAACTGAATCATATCATCCTGGCATGCTGTGTTCTACACAACTTTTTAAGGCAAAATTCTGCCAACTATGCTGCCTCAGTTGGGCCTGAGACCGGAATTCATAATGAACCAACCCTGACGGCGCTTGAAAGTGGCCGTCCTGGCTTGCCCCTGCTGAGTGCCCGTGAGGTCCGTCTTAGATACCTTGATTACTTTGTGGGTAGGGGGGCCATCAATATGCCAGACAATGTCTGAAACATTTTTAAAATAAAAAAAACATTTTAACTACTAAAATCTTTGGTGACATTTACTGCTTGTGTTTCTTTTAACTGACCCTGACAGAACTGTGGTGAGTCCTGAAAATGGCGCGATTGTGTAACATTACAAAGCACTGTTGGGTGTTATTTACTAAAGGCAAAGACACTTTGCACTACAAGTGCACTTGAAACTGCACTGACACTGCACTTGTAGTGCAAAGTGCATTTTCCCTTAGGAAATAACCCCCATTGTCACAGAAAACACCAATTTGAGCACAACAAAAGTTTTGGAGCGTTGAAACAATAACCCACACATTCTTGAGTATCAATCTTTTTAATACCAGCACAATCACATGTGCATTTAGAAAAGGTTTTTAGAACAAACCAACATGTTTGTTGTATAACAATTTTTTGGGTCCATTTAAGGTAAAACAGGCATGTTTAAAACCAACAAGAAAGACACAAATCTGGAACTTACAAAGTTCAACTTTTAAAGAAATTAAAGGCAATATCAGACATGAGTATTTATAAACTGTGTTTGATATTGCATTCAGATGGGGTGAAGTCACACCTGGAAAAGCCAAATTTTGAAGGTGCACACAAATTAACGAATGTCAACATGTGCTACCTGCCATCACGGGGGATCAAGGGACGTGTTTTGGGGGTGCAACCCCTTCCTCCCAGCTACTTTGTTATTGAGGAAGGGGTTGCACCCCCAAAACGCATACATTGATCTCCCGTGTGCACACTGTGTGCATCTTTAAAATTTGGCTTTTCTCGAATATGTCAAAAAATGTGATCCCAAAAAGCACAAAAAAGGGAAGAGATTTGGAGTTGTTTTAAACTCTCCCTAAAAAATCAATGATGTTCTTAATTTTTTTTGAACATCATTGATGTTTTTCTGGATGTTTTCCAAGTCCCTATTACACCCCATGATCTCCCCGATCAGGATCTGTGCCCTTTCAGAGGTGAAATGACCTGGATCCACAACATCACGATCACCTAAAAAGATAGAAACAAAAACACACCATGTATTATAAATATGCCGGAATCCATCTCTTACCTGAGCCTGTGGGCAGGCACTCACCTGATGTGGTGACTAGTTCCACCACGTCTCCTTCCTCCTCCTCCTCATGTTGGCTTTGTGGGATCTCCACTTCTTCCTGAGGTGGGGTGTCTGTGGTCTCCTCGGATGAGGGGTGTCCTCCAAGTCTTTTATTCCCTATGTAAAAAAAATAGGTATACTTAGCACACAGATATTTGATGGCAGAAACAGGAATATGAAACATTGTTTGGAAGTGGTACAATTGTCTATTTTGCCAGAGTTCCAAGATGAAGAAATATTTTTTTCCTTTGTCAAGCTTGAATACTTACCTGTTTTGTGCAAGCTTCACAGAAGTCACCCCTATAGTATCTACTGAAGTACCTGTGTGGGACTCCCTAATAAAAAGGGTGTTCTTGTGTCCCAAACTAGTGCTCCAGTGTCAAGAAGTGAAAACTGCTGCTGAGTGTCTTCTCCTTACACAGAATCTAGTTTGCATTTCATTCTAGTTACCAACCCATCTACACATCCAAATTATTTTAAGAGAAGTAGGCCATAAAAAATGTATTCAAATGCATATGGCCAAAACAATGGTGTTTTCTATGCCGAACGAACAATGTTTCCTACGAACGAACAATGTGCCCATGAACATGAAAGTTGCCATTTTAAACTGTACAACAGTAAAGAAAAGCACATGGAGCAGCACGAATGTCATAAAAATAAAGAATAGGAGCACAGCACAACTACTTACTTTTTTGCAGCACTCTCCTGATCCTTCTGTACTGCTCGTGCTCCCTTAATTTGAGGTCTGACCACCGCTTCCTGAGCTGATCTTTCGATCGTCTTACCCCGAAATTCTTCTGCAGACTTTTGACCACTTTTGCCATTATCTTGGCCTTTCTGACATTGGGTTTGGGGTAAGGTCCATACTTCCCGTCATAGTCGGTCCTTTTCAGTATGTCAACCATCTCCATCATCTTCCCAAAGATGTATTTGAGGCTCTGGGCTTTCCTCCTCCTCATTGCTGTAATTATCAGACACCTACTGTGTCTCCACCATGTGCTCTTCCCCCACTGCGCTGAATGAGAAGGGGTGGGGAATAGACTAGAAAGAACGTCAGGGCAGGCAGAGTTTCACGCATGTGCAGTGTATATAAAGTGTAACACGCGTGCGTAGTACATACGATCTGTGAGCAGAGGAAGGAGTATCGGAGGCGCCAATCGTGATAACGAAGGTAAGATCTAAAATTGGGCCTGTACTGCTTCTAGATTGAGGCCTATATTGTAACAAGATTAAGAGAGTTTTGCATAACATTAGGGTATGTCTTGTGTTGTGTCTTGCAGATAAAATGGATGGCTTCAATGACCACAATTTCCTCCCCCTGTTCATAGACAAATACAGGGAGTTGCCCTGTCTCTGGCAGGTCAAACACCTGCATTACAATCATAAACAAAAGAGGCAGGCAGCGCTGGAGAAACTGCTGGAGTTGGTGAAGCCGGTGGTCCCCACAGCAACCATCACCTATTTAAAAGCCAAAATTGGTGGCCTGAGGAGCACTTATCTTAGGGAGCGCAAGAAGGTCACAGATTCCAAGAGATCCAGAGCTGCAGCAGATGACGTTTATGTCCCCAGGTTGTGGTACTATGAGAGACTGCGATTTCTGTCAGACCAGACTGAAGTCAGGGAATCCCTCTAAACACTTCCTTCCACTCTTCCTTCCACCCTATCTTCCACCCCAGCTGAGGCTTCTGATGTCTAACCTGGGACTTCCAGCCAGGAAGAAGTGGAGGAGCCCAGCTGGAGCCAGGTATAGCATTCTTCTACAGATTTCTGGTCAATAAATAAATTATGTTTACTAGATGTTATTATTGATCACTAATTGCTGATTTAATAAAGTGTTTTACATATCAATAGACAGTAGTGTGCAAAAATAATTGGGACAAGAATGAAAAATGCTGGGCTCAGAATGATAATCTGTTATATTTGTTAACATTCAATTTGCAACAATCATGAGGTGAAAATTGTGTGTGATTGATGAAGAAAAAAATAAAACTATGTCCTTTTTCATACACAGGAAGACCTCAGCCAGGACGAGGCTGTGGAATGTGCCACACAGGAGGAGGCTGTGGAATGTGTCAGCCAGGAGGAGGCGGGGGTTAGTGGCAGCCAGGAGGAGGAGGGGCTAAGTGGCAGCCAGGAGAAAGCCGGGCCCAGTAGGAGCCTGACAGAATCGCAGGTTCCTCCCCTTCAGCTTCCAACCAAAAGACCCAGGAAGGGGAGTCACGTGCAGGATTCAGCACTCAGGCTGATTCAGGAGGCTTCTGCGTCCCTCAGAGCCACCCCCACTCCTGAAGAGGCCTTTGCCTCCATGGCTGCCACAAAACTGCAGGGCATGCAGGAGGGTCAACGCCAGCTGTGTGAGGACCTTCTTTACAAAACACTAACTAAGGGGGTGAGGGGCAAAATCACACACAAAACCCACCTGTGTGAGTTGGACCATCCTCCTCTTTCTCCTCCTTCTGCCACAACTCCACCACCACACACTTAGCGTGGATAGGAAGCGTGGAAGGAAGACCAGAGAGTGATGACCTGGGTTCAGTCTAGTCTGGCAAAAGATGCAGGCTCTTGTATGACCACAGCCTGGGGTCACAGATGTCATCTGCTGCTTTCATGATCTCTGGGACTTCTGGACCAGACTGCACTCCCTTAGATATGGACTCCTCAGGCCACCAATTTTACTGTAAAATAATTGATGTCTGCCCTGGGGGCCAAAGGTTTCACCAATTTCTGCTGTTTCCTCCCTCTTTGTTTGGTTCTGATCCCTTAATAAAGGATATTTTGTTTCAATTAGACTCGCCTATGTGTGTTTCCCTTCAAAAAGGACAGTTTGTTTATGAGGAGGCAGGTACATTTGTAAACTACAATGTGAAATTAACAAGGGACACCAACACCAAGCAATCTCCTTGAGATTAAATAATACAAGATAATAATGGTGTTGTGGTAACTTGACACACAAAACACACACAAAAATATTCAGGATGTAAAATCAAAAAATAAAAATAATTAACAAGATCAGGCTTGAAAACAATACAAACCAAAAAAAAAAAAAAAACAGGCTTTAAAACAATACAAAACAAAAAAATAAAAATACATATCTTTTTGGTCAGATGTGACAAATCTAAATATATTGATGAAATCACGATAAATAATAAAGAAAGAAGTTTGTGAGAAGTCTGTGTGAATATGAGCAGCAAAACTACTTCCTTCTTCTAGCATTATAAAGAAGAAGAGATAGCGCTGCATTGAACAATTCAAAACATTGCAGCCTGACGAAAGTGCTGTATCCATTCCGAATGCTAATTTTACCAGACCGAGCAGTTCCATCTCGGAATTTCTTCTGAGCATGCGTGGCACTTTGTGCATCGGAATTGTCCACACACGGTCGGAATTGACGCGATCGGATTTTGTTGTCGGAAAATTTTATAGCCTGATCTCAAACTTTGTGTATTGGAAAATCTGATGGAAAATATCCGATGGAGCCCACACACGGTCGGAATTTCCGACAACAAGCTCTGATCGCACATTTTCCGTCGGAAAGTCCGACCATGTGTACAGGGCATTACAGTAAAGAATCCCTTTCACGGTTTAAAAATTCAATCTTCTTCCATCTAGTTTTAAATCATGGCCATAGAGGTCAGAGAGCTTAGAGTAAACAGGTTGTTACAGTTTATATAATCACCTTTTATATACAGTATTTATACATTGTGTCATATTCTTCTTTACTTAAATTATAATTGTTAATATTGCCTGTTAAGAAGATCTCATACGCTACTCTAATAACATCCTGTACTACTTCAACTTTACATATTAGACATGTGCAGGATGAAAAAATTCGTTTAGTTTAGTTTCGTTTGGATTCGTTATTTAACTTAATTCATTTAGTTAAATTCGTTGCATTCATTACATTCGTTTTCGGAATTCGTTTCGTTTCATATTCGAATTCGAAAAAATTCGACCGCATTCGAAAAAATTCGACCGTATTCGAAAAAAAAAACTATCAAATTCGAAAAAATTCTAACACATTCGAAAAAAACTTTCAAATTCGAAAAAATTCTACCACATTCGAAAAAAACTATCAAATTCGAAAAAATTCTACCACATTCGAAAAAAACTATCAAATTCGAAAATATTCTACCACATTCGAAAAAAACTGTCAAATTCGAAAAAAATTCTACCACATTCGAAAAAAACTGTCAAATTCGAAAAAAACAATAACTGAATTTGAAAAAGTAAACTATATATAACCATTTTGCGAAATTTGAAATTCGTATAGAATGAAATCGAATTCCAATAGAAAAGATTAGGATAGAATAGAAAGTATAAAAGAATAGCATAGAAAAACAATAGATCAGAATAGAAAAAAATATAATATATTGTATTCTAAGCTTTTCTATTTGAATTCGAATTCATTCTGTACCAAATTCCAATTTTGGAAGATGGTTAAATATATATATTATTTTTTTTTCTATTCTGTTCCATTGTTTTTCTATGCTATTCTTTTCTATTCTATTCTAAACTTTTCTATTCGAATTTGAATTAATTCTATGCGAAATTCGAATTTCGGAAGATGGCTTCTGAAATTAGAATTTCGTATAGAATGAATTTGAATTTGAATAGAAAAGAATAGACTAGAAAAACAATAGAACAGAACAGAATAAAATATAATATATATATATTATATCTTATTCTATTCTGTTCTATTGTTTTTCTAGTCTATTCTTTCTACTCTATTTTAATCTTTTCTATTCAAATTAATTTTATACGAAATTCGAATTTTGGAAGATGGTTTTATATATATATATATATATATATATATATATATATATATATATATATATAAATATTTTTTCTATTCTGTTCTATTGTTTTTCTATTATTTTCTATTATATTCTGATCTTTTCTATTTGAATTCAAATTCATTCTATACAAAATTCGAATTTCAGAAAATAGTTATATAGAAATAGAATGAAATCAAATTCTAATAGAAAAGAATAGAATAGAAAAACAATAGAACAGAATAGAAAGAAATATTTTATATATATATAAAAATAAATAAAACCATCTTCCGAAATTGGAATTTGGTACAGAATGAATTCGAATAGAAAAGATTAGAATAGAATATTTTATATTTTTTTCTATTCTGTTCTATTGTTTTTCTATGCTATTCTTTTATATTATTTTCTGTTCTATTCTAATCTTTTCTATTTGAATTCATTCTGTACCAAATTCCAATTTCGGAAGATGTATGTGTGTGTATATATATATATATATATATATATATATATATATATTTTTTTTTTTTTTTCTATTCTGTTCTATTGTTTTTTCTGTTCTAGTCTTTTCTATTAGAATTCGATTTCATTCTATTTCATTCTGTTTCTGTATAACCATTTTCGGAAATTCAAATTTCGTATAGAATGATTTCGCATTCAAATAGAAAAGATTAGAATAAAATAGAAAAGAATAGAAAAACAATAGACCAGCATAGAAAAAAAATAAAAATAAAAAAAATATATATAAATATATATACCGTATTTATCGGCATATAACACGCACTTTTTTCCCCTTAAAATCAGGGGAAAATCATGGGTGCGTGTTATACGCCAATCCCTTGCGATCCTGAGCTGACAGATCTTCAAAATCGCCGACAGCGATTTGAAAATGGCGCCGAAATACACAGAGCCAGTCCTTGGCTCTTCTCGGCCACTTTCGGCTTCACTCGAGTGCCGCCCGAACCTAGCCGAGTGTACTCGGCTAGGTTCAGATAGCTCCGCTCACAGTCACGCCCATCCCGGGCGGGACTACGAGTGGAGCCGAAAGTGAACGAGAGCCGCCGAGAAGAGCCGAGGACCGGCTCTGTGTATTTTGGCGCCGGCGGCACCATTTTCAAATCGCGGTCGGCGATTTTGAAGCTCAGGATCGCAGGGGATCACAGGATTTTCAAACTGCGAGCTGCAAGGCTGCACTGGGGCAAGGCTGCACTGGGACAAGGCTGCACTGGGATAAGGCTGCAATGGACACTGGGAAGGCTGCACTGACAAGGCTGCACTGACAAGGCTGCACTGACATGGCTGCACTGGGGCAAGGCTGCACTGAGAAGGCTGCAATGATGGGCATTTAAATGTAAGTTTTTTTCCCTTAAACTTCCCTCCTAAAAGTTTTTTTTTCCTTAAAATTCCCTCCTAAACTTGGGGTGCGTGTTATACGCCAGTGCGTGTTATACGCCGATAAATACAGTAATTTTTTTGTATTATTCTCTTCTATTGTTTTTTTATGCTTTTCTTTTCTATTATTTTATATTCTATAATAGTTTTTTCAATTCAAATTCATTCTATACGAAATTCGAATTTCGGAACATGGCTTCTGAAGTTTGAATTTCTTATAGAATGAATTCGAATTAGAACAGAAAATAATAGAAAAGAATAGACTAGAAAAACAATAGAACAGAATAGAAGAAAATATAATATATATATATATATATATATATATATATTATATTTTCTTCTATTCTGTTCTATTGTTTTTCTAGTCTATTCTTGTCAATTATTTTCTATTCTATTCTAATCTTTTATATTCAAATTTGATTTCGGTCTATATGAAATTCGAATTTTGGAAGATGTTTTATATATATATATATATATATATATATATATATATATATATATAAAATTTTCTATTCTGTTTCATTGTTTTTCTATGCTATTCTTTTCTATTCTATTCTAAACTTTTCTATTCGAATTTGAATTCATTCTATACGAAATTCGAATTTCGGAAGATGGCTTCTGAAAGTGGAATTTCGTATAGAATGAATTCGAATTTGAATAGAAAAGATTAGAATAGAAAATAATAGACTAGACAAACAATAGAACAGAATAAAATATAATATATATAATTTTTTGTATTCTGTTCTATTGTTTTTCTAGTCTTTTCTCTTCTACTCTGTTCTAATCTTTTCTATTCAAATTCGAATTCATTTTATAAGAAATTCAAATTTCGGAAGATGGTTTTATAATATATATATATATATATATATATATATATATATATATATATATATATATATATATATATATATATATATATATATATTTATTATACCTATATATATATTATACATATACACACACACACACACATATATATATATATATATATATATATTATACATATACACACACATATATATATATATATATATAAAACCATCTTCCGAAATTTGAATTTCTTATAATATGAATTCGAATTTGAATAGAAAAGATTAGAATAGAGTAGAAGAGAAAAGACTAGAAAAACAATAGAACAGAATAGAATAAATTATATATATTATATTTTATTCTGTTCTGTTCTATTGTTTGTCTAGTCTATTATTTTCTATTCTAATCTTTTCTATTCAAATTCGAATTCATTCTATACGAAATTCCACTTTCAGAAGCCATCTTCCGAAATTCGAATTTCGTATAGAATGAATTCAAATTCGAATAGAAAAGTTTAGAATAGAATAGAAAAGAATAGCATAGAAAAACAATGAAACAGAATAGAAAATTATATATATATATATATATATATATATATATATAAACATCTTCCAAAATTCGAATTTCATATAGACCGAAATCAAATTTGAATGTAAAAGATTAGAATAGAATAGAAAATAATAGAAAAGAATAGGCTAGAAAAACAACAGAACAGAATAGAAGAAAATATAATATATATATTATATTTTCTTCTATTCTGTTCTATTGTTTTTATAGTCTATACTTTTCTATTATTTTCTGTTCTAATCTTTTCTATTCAAATTCGAATTCATTCTATACGAAATTCAAACTTCAGAAGCCATGTTCCGAAATTCGAATTTCGTATAGAATGAATTTGAATTTGAATTGAAAATACTATTATAGAATATAAAATAATAGAAAAGAAAAGCATAAAAAAACACATATATATATATATATATATATATATATATATATACATATTCTATTGCTTTATTATTTTATATTCTACCTTATTGTTTTTTTTAGAAAAACGTTTTCTATTTTTTTTTAATTTGATTATGTTTTCGAATTCGATTCGAATATGTTTTCGAATATGTTTTCGAATTCGATTCGAATATGTTTTCGAATTCGATTCGAATATGTTTTCGAATTCGATTCGAATTCGTTCGTTTTTTTTCGGATTCGTTTAAATTCTTTACTTTTGTCATTCGGAAATGACAATTGCATCCGAATTTCCGAATAATGAAAAATTCGTCCGAATTTCGATTCGGAACGAAACGAAATGCACATGCCTATTACATATGATTACATCATACGATCGGTTTCTAAATACTGATACTCTGACTTTCTTGTACCTGTTTTGATACACTTATGGTTGTTTATGATATTGTATTATATTTTACAGACTAAAATCAATAAAAAACATAAAAGATCCTGTTCTATGGAACTTCAAAACTGATCCATCAACTCACCCCGAGACCAGAACAATTAAGGGTCTCTCCACCTCTCTGCTCATTATCTTATCTAGTAATACAGAATTGTATTTATTTTTATGTAGATCAGATTACTTTATAAAACTCCAATGAATATAATAAAAAAAAAAAAATGGACTACAGACCCCAATATTGTCATCCATGTGAAGAGACGGTATTAACACCATACACAGGATGAGCACAGAATACCACTATAATCTCCTTGTGTATGGAGCACGAATGGTATCAGCAGACCGTGTGAGGCCGGAATCAGCATTGCTAGTGATTGGACGGGATGATTTTTAATTGATATTCTATTTATCTCTGCTGATAAGAGCTATGTACTCATAGGAAGTAATGGGGAGGTCCCCTGACACTTAATAGCAGATGGTCATCTCAGATGACAGGAAGCTCATATGAGGCTCTGATTGGTCATTGCAGTAAGATCAGCTTTCCCCATGTATGATCACCTACAATCACATCTATATTACAACTTATTGGACTTCATAGAATATCGGATTATAACAAGGTTACAGGAAAAGACTATTTCATGGCTGATAACAGAGTGTGATAAGATCCAAGAATTAGGCTGCTCGGTTCCATGTTGCAATGCAGTGCTAACAAATAAGAGCGTACACAGAGCTACTGAACACGTAAAGAGTTTACTGTAATATAATTGTAACAGTGTGAATTCAGTATTTAAACTCAGATATCACAAATGAAAATGATAACAATACATACACTTCTAAAGTCAAACTCAATGGTTGCTGGAGAATAGGGATGAGCCGAACACCCCCCTGTTCGGTTCGCACCAGAACATGCGAACAGGAAAAAAATTTGTTCAAACACGCGAACACCGTTAAAGTCTATGGGACACGAACATGAATAATCAAAAGTGCTAATTTTAAAGGCTAATATGCAAGTTATTGTCAATAAAAGTGTTTGGGGACCTGGGTCCTGCCCCAGGGGACATGAATCAATGCAAAAAAAAGTTTTAAAAACGGCCGTTTTTTCAGGAGCAGTGATTTTAATAATGCTTAAAGTCAAACAATAAAAGTGTAATATCCCTTTAAATTTCATACCTGGGGGGTGTCTATAGTATGCCTGTAAAGGGGCGCATGTTTCCCGTGTTTAGAACAGTCTGACAGCAAAATGACATTTTGAAGGAAAAAACACATTTAAAACTACCGCGGCTATTGCATTGCCGACAATACACATAGAAGTTCATTGATAAAAACGGCATGGGAATTCCCCACAGGGCAACCCCGAACCAAAATTTAAAAAAAAAAATGATGTGGGAGTCCCCCTAAATTCCATACAAGGCCCTTCAGGTCTGGTATGGATTTTAAGGGGAACCCCGCGCCAAAAAAAAAAAAAAAAAACGGCGTGGGGTCCCCCTAAGAATCCATACCAGACCCTTATCCGAGCACGCAACCTGGCAGGCCGCAGGAAAAGAGGGGGGGACGAGAGTGCGGCCCCCCCCCTCCTGAACTGTACCAGGCCACATGCCCTCAACATTGGGAGGGTGCTTTGGGGTAGCCCCCCAAAACACCTTGTCCCCATGTTGATGAGGACAAGGGCCTCATCCTCACAACCGTGGCCGGTGGTTGTGGGGGTCTGCGGGCGGGGGGCTTATCGGAATCTGGAAGCCCCCTTTAACAAGGGGACCCCCAGATCCCGGCCCCCCCCCTGTGTGAAATGGTAAGGGGGTACTTACCCCTACCATTTCACTAAAAAACTGTCAAAAATGTTAAAAATGACAAGAGACAGTTTTTGACAATTCCTTTATTTAAATGCTTCTTCTTTCTTCCTTCATCTTCTTCTTCTTCTGGTTCTTCTGGCTCTTCTGGTTCTTCCTCCGGCGTTCTCGTCCAGCATCTTCTCCGCGGCGTCTTCTATCTTCTTCTCCTCGGGCCGCTCCGCACCCATGGCATGAGGGGAGGCTCCCGCTCTTCTCTTCATCTTCTTCTCTTCTTCATCTTCTTCTTCATCTTCTTCTTCATCTTCTTCTTCTTCTTCTCTTCTTCATGTCTTCTCCGGGCCGCTCCGCAGCCATGCTGTGGCATGGAGGGAGGCTCCCGCTGTGTGACGGCGTCTCTTCGTCTGACGGTTCTTAAATAACGGGGGGCGGGGCCATCCGGTGACCCCGCCCCCCTCTGACGCACGGTGACATGACGGGACTTCCCTGTGGCATTCCCCGTGACGTCACAGGGAAGTCCCGTCAAGTCACCGTGCGTCAGAGGGGGGCGGGGTCACCGGATGGCCCCGCCCCCCGTTATTTAAGAACCGTCAGACGAAGAGACGCCGTCACACAGCGGGAGCCTCCCTCCATGCCACAGCATGGCTGCGGAGCGGCCCGGAGAAGACATGAAGAAGAGAAGAAGAAGAAGAAGATGAAGAAGAAGATGAAGAAGAAGATGAAGAAGAGAAGAAGATGTAGAGAAGAGCGGGAGCCTCCCCCCTCATGCCATGGGTGCGGAGCGGCCCGAGGAGAAGAAGATAGAAGACGCCGCGGAGAAGATGCTGGACGAGAACGCCGGAGGAAGAACCAGAAGAGCCAGAAGAACCAGAAGAAGAAGAAGATGAAGGAAGAAAGAAGAAGCATTTAAATAAAGGAATTGTCAAAAACTGTCTCTTGTCATTTTTAACATTTTTGACAGTTTTTTAGTGAAATGGTAGGGGTAAGTACCCCCTTACCATTTCACACAGGGGGGGGGCCGGGATCTGGGGGTCCCCTTGTTAAAGGGGGCTTCCAGATTCCGATAAGCCCCCCGCCCGCAGACCCCCACAACCACCGGCCACGGTTGTGAGGATGAGGCCCTTGTCCTCATCAACATGGGGACAAGGTGTTTTGGGGGGCTACCCCAAAGCACCCTCCCAATGTTGAGGGCATGTGGCCTGGTACGGTTCAGGAGGGGGGGGGGCCGCACTCTCGTCCCCCCCTCTTTTCCTGCCGCCTGCCAGGTTGCGTGCTCGGATAAGGGTCTGGTATGGATTTTTAGGGGGACCCCACGCCGTTTTTTTTTTTTTTTTTGGCGCGGGGTTCCCCTTAAAATCCATACCAGACCTGAAGGGTCTGGTATGGAATTTAGGGGGAACCCCACGTCAATTTTTTTTTTAAATTTTGGCTGGGGTTCCCCTTAATATCCATACCAGACCTGAAGGGCCTTGTATGGAATTTAGGGGGACCCCCACATCATTTTTTTTTTTTTTATTTTGGTTCGGGGTTCACCTGTGGGGAATTCCCATGCCGTTTTTATCAATGAACTTCTATGTGTATTGTCGGCAATGCAATAGCCGCGGGTAGTTTTAAATGAGTTTTTTCCTTCCAAATGTCATTTTGCTGTCAGACTGTTCTAAACACAGGAAACATGCGCCCCTTTACAGGCATACTATAGACACCCCCCAGGTATGAAATTTAAAGGGATATTACACTTTTATTGTTTGACTTTAAGCATTAATAAAATCACTGCTCCTGAAAAAACGTCTGTTTTTAAAACTTTTTTTTGCATTGATCCATGTCCCCTGGGGCAGGACCCGGGTCCCCAAACACTTTTTATGACAATAACTTGCATATAAGCCTTTAAAATTAGCACTTTTGATTTCTCCCATAGACTTTTAAAGGGTGTTCCGCGGCATTCGAATTTGCCGCGAACACCCCAAATTGTTCGCTGTTCGGCGAACTTGCGAACAGCCAATGTTCGAGTAGAACATGAGTTCGACTCGAACTCGAAGCTCATCCCTACTGGAGAAGTATATGCAGACAGGCAGAAAGCGGGACTTCTTCTCAGTGTGATAAAGTCCTGACACTGAGCACACTCCCACCTGAACCCCAGAGCATAAACTCATTAAACTGTCAATGCAATTTCAAATACGATGCAGTAATGTAATACAGCCCATATATATATCTACAACTTATACTCAAGGGCTCCCCCTAGGTTTTAATGCAGTTCTTAGAGTGCATAAAAAAGTAAGAGCACTTTATAGAGAAAAGTAAAGTCTTTGGTCTTCTTTCTTCAGCCAGCTTATTATACTGCAGTATTTGTAATCCAGGAAACGAATAAGTAGTAAGTTATAGTAAAGATGATAAATAAGTAACTGTGTGCTTGGTTATATAGAGCACTTGTGAAACTTCTTCTCTACTGAAGGATGCAACACTGTGTTCACTTTGCAGTATAATAAAACAAACTCTGAGGCCTCACTGTACACAGTCTAAATAAATGAAACCCTTCTGTGGGACTACAGGTCTCACTAGCCTTCTGGAACTGAGTCTGTACAGCAACAAAGTATTAGATCAGTCTGGGCAAGTGCCCGCTCACCACACAGGGCCCAGATGCTTGTACTGCTCTGCTCCTGATATTTCAGTCCCGCTCCACGCTGGCGCCGTCACACCTCACCGTTCTGACTGATTGTTGGTGACTATAATACAGGAAACCTTCGGGTGTATTTTGAGCTCTCCACTCTGTTCACATGCTGATCCAGCACACTGTGTCCCTGAACTCCTTGGAAGTCAAACGATTCCACTCCACACCTCACAGGCCGCAGTTTTCTGATCACACACACAGCTCCCTGCAGGCAGGTCTTTAATGGCGTCCAGAGAGAGAGCAAACGTGCCATGCCTCTTTCTTATATACCCCTACCCAGCAAGCAGTTCTGTGGCTTGGCCTTGTGGGTAGGTAAGTAGGCATTGTGGGTAGGTAGTTCTTTGACTGGTAATTTACATATGAGTCACTTCCTCATTCATTACATCCCCCACAATGCATTGAAGCGTGGCTATTGCAAAGGGCAAACAAAAGTCATAACAGCATGAATACAAAGAGAAGGACACTAGAAGGAGCCTTTCCTTTCTGAAGAACATTATTTATTATAATACAGAAATTACTAAGCATGGCTACACACTCCCCCTGCTCAAACTCTTTGGTCCCCAAAGATAAGAAATTCAACTTTGTCTTGCTGAAAGGAAAACCAGGTTATAATTCTAATCCCATTCCAATCTTGACAAATATTTAGACATCACTGCATTCTTTCGAATCAGCTGATACACATCATCAGTGAGGGGGGTGTAGCTTCAGGAGCTGACCTATGAATCGTATGGATCTGCTCTTCAGAACTCTCTCCCAGTGTGTCATACATAAGTCTCTTGGGAGGATGCATGTCCCTCCTTAACCGCATGGAAGAGTATCTCCCAGCAGGCTGAGCTAAGTCTGTGACTGTGTCCCTGCCTTCAATTCGATCACTCAAGTCAATAAAAGAATCTTGGGTTGCAGGTACAGGAACAGGTATTGACTCCTCAGGGTCAGGCACTGGCAATACCTTACTGGAGAAATCAATTAAATCTCCCGTTTTGTCTTCAAGAAAGACCATCACAGCTTCAGTCTCTTCCACATCCTTTCTTAATAAAGTCTTCTGAAATTCCGGCCCAAGAGACCTGCAAACTATCTTCTCCTTCTTTAAGGGCCGTTGAGACTTCACTTTGACCAATTCTTTCGCCTGTGGGGGCAAAGTTCTAAGAGTTTCCATCTCTTTGTTTCTCTCCCTTATTCTTCTCAGAGGGCTGGCTATTGAACTCTCTTCTGTCCAAAACCAGGTAGGCATTGATACCAGGTCATCTTCCTCATCCCTCCTTCTTGTCTGTGAGGATGATGGCACCGCACTAGGAACCTTGGAGTATGCATACTCTTCCCCAAATTCATCATTTTCCTGAACCGCCTCCTTCTCCTCTGACAAAGATATTGGACTAAGGATTTGGAAATACCCGTAAACTTCTCCAAATTCATCATCCTCTTTAACTTCAGCTGGTATCTCTTTCTGTGAACATGTACGAGGTGGAGTTGGAATTGAGGAGGTAGCTGGGGAACTGGTGGGACCCTCACTGCATCTGACAATGGTAGCAAGTGATTCCGATGCCACATATTCCTCGGTCCTGTCTCTCCTTTAGGTCTAATTTGATATACCAGTAAACCAGTAACCTGTTTACACATGATATAAGGCTGCGGCCTCCACCGGTCCGCCAGGTTGTGCTTTTCAGGCACCCTTAGATTCTTCAACAACACCCGATCACCTGGTTGCAAATCCTTAATTTTTACCCTTGCATCATAATGCTCCACTGCTTTCTCAAAGGCCTGTTGCAGATTCTTTTGCAGCCTGTTCACATATCCTTTATGCAATGTTAATGGAGTATCATCCAGAAAAGTGCCAAAGGCCAAATCAGCAGGAAGTCTAGCCTCTCTCTGACTCTGTACCCCACTGGCTACCCCGACTCCTCAGATCCTCCCTTAACTCTGGCACCTCGGGTTCCATGTTGCAATGCAGTGCTAAAAAATAAGAGCATACACAGCACTACTGAACCATGTAAAGAGTTTACTGTAATATAATTGTAACAGTGTGAATTTAGTATTTAAACTCCGATATCACAAATGAAAATGGTAACAATACATACACTTCTAAAGTCAAACTCAATGGTTGCTGGGGAAGTATATGCAAACAGGCAGAAAGCGGGACTTATTCTCAGTTTGATAAAGTCCTGACACTGAGCACATTCCCAACTCAACCCCAGAGCATACACGCATTAAACTGTCAATGCAATTTCAAATACGATGCAGTAATGTAATACAGCACATATATATATCTACAACTCATACTCAAGGGCTCCCCTTAGGTTGTATGCAGTTCTTAGAGTCCATAAAAGAAGAGCACTTTATAGAGAAAAGTAAAGTCTTTGGTCTTCTTTCTTCAGCTAGCGTATTATACTGCAGTATTTGTAATCCAGGAAATGAATAAGTTGTAAGTTATAGCAAAGATGATGAATAAGTAACTGTGTGCTTGGTTATATAGAGCACTTGAGAAACTTCTTCCCTACTGAAGGATGCAACACCGCGTTCACTTTGCAGTATAATAAAACAAACTCTGATCACTGGTGACTATAATACAGGAAACCTTCGGGTTATCTTGAGCTCTCCACTCCATTCACATGCTGATCCAGCACACTGTGTCCCGGAACTCCTTGGAAGTCAAACAATTCCGCTTTGTGCCTCACAGGGCGCAGTTTCCTGATCACACACACACAGTTCCCTGCAGGCAGGTCTTTAATGGCGTCCAGAGAGAGAGCAAATGTGCCACGCCTTTCTTTTATACCCCTACCCAGCAAGCAGTTCTGTGGCTTGGCCTTGTGGGTAGGTAAGTAGGCATTGTGGGTTGGTAGTTCCTTGACTGGTAATTTACATATGAGTCAGTACCTCATTCACTACATCCCCCACAATGCATTGGAGCGTGGCAATTGCAAAGGTCAAACAAAATTCATAACAGCATGAATACAAAGAGAAGGACACTAGAGGGAGCCTTTCCTTTCTCAAGAACTTTACTTATTATAATACAGAAATTACTAAGCATGGCTGCATACACAAAAATTCATGTAAAAAATCTCATTAATCTGATGGCTGTATGAATTTTGTTCAAACTTATTTCAAAATTCTGTATACTTTTTACCATTTGATTTTGGACTTCACTGAATGAAAATGACACACACTATTAGGAATTTATTAATTCAAGAAAATGACATTTTAAATCAGTCATTCATAAAATTAAAAATTCCACATGAATATCTACAGCCAGCTGTATTATGTACAAGGCTACAGTACTGGTATATATAACTTTCAAACAATATAAATGTGAAAATATAACAATAAAAGTGAGACTCCTCATCACAAAAGTCTGTATAAGCTTCCCACTTTGCATTTTACCCAAACAAGATGTCATCAGGGGCTCAGAGGATCTCCTAGTCAGATGAAATACATAAGGAGGACATTTTTAAGGCTGATGTTGATGTTATTTTATATGGCACCAATCATACAGTTAACTTACTTTTTTTGCATATATGAAAGCTTTTATATTTTGCTTTATGAGATTGTTATAACAAAGAAAGTCTTGGGTCATTTACACTATTGGAGTGTTTTCTATTTTTGTGGATCCCAATTACTAAATGTGACATGAGAAGTGGATGAGGTGGTGTGATCCATTCATTATTCCTGTATGGGGATTGGACCATACACACTCACACTGACCTCTAGGCTTTCACCTCCAACCTTCTGCTCTTGGATTCAGTTTTGGGGATTCACTTTGATGGTCACAGAAGTCTCACTCATGCTGTAAAAACTTTGTTGAAACAAAGTGACACAGTTGCACTTTGGGATTTCCTTTGAACATTGTGGTGGAGGATTACATGTTTTGTTGTGAATTAATTTTCATCATTACCATTTTTTTGGGGGCTTTTTTATGAGTCTCACTACTATCGCTGCACTATTTTTATATATGCTGTTTATATGTTCTTTTTATTAATTATCAGTGAAATAGTCTCAATACCATTGTTATATATTCACTTATAAGGAATGTTGTGTTAAGGAGTCTCACTTTTAATGCTATATTTTCACATTTATATTGTTTGAATGTTATATACTAGTGCTGCAGTCTTCCATATTGTACTATTTGGATCAGTCTTCCTGCTGGTTTCTGGTTCTCACTATCAGGCCTCATGCACACTGGATGATTTTGCTCCTAGGGGTGTCTGGCATTTTTTCCTTCCTCTAATCTCCCCTCTATGTTATCCTATGTGTCCATTCACACATAAACTGTAATGCCCCATACACACGGTCGGACATTGATTGGACATTCTGACAACAAAATCCTAGGATTTTTTCCGACGAATGTTGGCTCAAACTTGTTTTGCGTACACACGGTCGCACAAAGTTGTCGGAATTTCCGATCGCCAAGAACGCAGTGACGTAAACCACGTACGACGAGACTAGAAAAGGCCAGTTCAGAACCAAGCGCGGCACCCTTTGGGCTCCTTTTGCTAATCTCATGTTAGTAAAAGTTTAGTGAGAGACGATTTGCGCTTTTTCAGACTCGTGGTTTTCAGATTGTTTTCTGCTGTTCAGTTTGTGCTGGTGGGTTTGTATCAGCTCTTCAGTGCGTGCAGCAAGCTACGTGTGACTTTGATTAGTCATTGTGTTCTTGTTCGTTCATTACTGTTTTTCAGGTCGCTCTTCACAGGCCTTGCTGTTCTTCAGTGCATTCTGTTACTTCGTTCTGAGCAGCCGACCGTTTTCTAGCCATGTTGCGTATACGTACTCCTCGTAGAGTTCGTGCTGTGCGGGGGCTTGGTGTTGGGGTCCTGACCTTGACACAAGTCCAGTCCATGAACAGGGTGGGGAGGAGTTCATGGACCAAGAATTGGTTGCTTCAGCGTGACCAGTTCTGTCATATGCCTTTGCTCCGTGAGATCCGTGAGAATAATCCTGATGATTTCACCCCCCCGTGTTTCACCGTTTGTTGGCTTTGCTGACCCCTTATATTAGCAGGCAGGATACCTGCATGAGGCAAGCCATCACTCCGGAGCAGAGGCTCGTCGCCACCCTGCGGTACTTGGTGACGGGGAGAAGTCTGCAGGACTTGAAGTTCTCGACAGGCATCTCCCCCCAGGCTCTGGGAATCATTATCCCAGAGACCTGTTCTGCCATCATCCAGGTCCTGCAGAAGGAGTATATTAAGGTAAGATTTTTATCCTTTAATATCACATTTTATTGTATTTAATGTTTGATAATATATTGTATTTCTTTCCTCATTCCCTAGTTACCATGAATGTAATATGCTGTGAATGTCCCCTTTGTTCTCATGCATGCTGGATTGTTATGTAATTTTTTTTGTCCTTCACTTACTTCCCCACCATGCTCTCCTGGCCCTATATTAACCTCATGTAGTCACTTAACAATGTATTTTATCAGCTCCAAAGTAGTGCTTTACCCCAAACACCCCCTAAAATGTTTTTAAATGTAATTTGTGCTTTATATTCAGGCAGAGTGCCAGAGGCTTTTTTTTGGGAGTCCCCAAATCATTTGGAACCCTCCCTCCCCCCAACTGCAAAGTCAGCTGATCCCAATTCTCTATCTATCCTCAATCATCTATCTGCTGACTTTGCCAAACCCAGACACACTATACCCACCTCTTTTGTGGTCAGATGTATGGATGAATTCCCATGTAGTGCAAGGGCCTGCCTGTATACTTTCAAATGGTACTGTTTAAAGTTTTTTTATACTATTATTATCTTGCTAAGTAATAGCAGAATGTCCAAATGTGCTCAAATGTGTACAATGTGTATTTATATATTTGTATTATGACACTTCTTACCTGTCCAGTGGGCTGTCAATAGTGTAACTAAGGAGGGGCTGTTCCAAGTAATACCCATTATTTAGGCATTCATCTCTCAATGAAGTGGAGAGAGTTACCTGTCCAAGAGCTCCCCCCTCACCCCGGACCAGAGGGTTTTTAATTACCGGCTGGCCAGAGCCAGAAGAGTGGTGGATAACACATTTGGAATCATGGCCAGCCGGTTCCGCCTATTTCTGACACCCAGACATATGGCGGAGTATAAACTGAATCATATTATCCTGGCGTGCTGTGTTCTACATAACTTTTTACGTCAACATTCTGCCAACTATGCTGGCTCAGTTGGGCCTGAGGCTGGAATGATAAATGAAACAACCCTGACGGCGCTTGAAAGTGGCCGTCCTGGCTTGCCCCCCCCTGAGTGCCCGTGATGTCCGGCTAAGATACCTTGAGTTCTCTGTGGGTAGGGGGGGGCATCAATATGCCAGACAATGTGTGAAACCTTTATCAAATAAAAAAAGAAAATCTTTGGTGACATTTACTGCTTGTGTTTTGTTTAGCTGACCCTGTCAGAAATGTGGTGAGTCGTGAAAATGGCGTGATTGTGTAACCTTACAAAGCACTGTTGGGTGTTATTTACTAAAGGCAAATACACTTTGCACTACAAGTGCACTTGAAATAACACCCATTGTCACAGAAAACAGCAATTAGAGCACCCCAAAAGCATTGTAGCGTTGAGACAATTATCCACACATTCTTTTTTTTTTTAACAGAAGATTTTATTGAACAAATCAGCATTACAATACAATAAATTAGTACAGTCAATACGATGAGAAAAGTGACAACAGGATCTGCCTTCAATCAAAAGCCACTATTTAGCAGACATGTCAGTTATGCAAACGTCAGAAATTACACCTAGCAATACTTCTCATGGCATTAAAGCGTAATATCCTCTTCAGGTGGAGTAAAGTAGGCAACCAACATGCAGTCAAACCTAGTAGGGATGGCGGGGGGGGGGGACGGGGGAAGAGAGGGGGGGGAAGGGGATCGAGGGAGGGGGAAGGGGATGAGGGGGGGCGAGCATCAGAAAAATAACCATGAGATGTAGGATGTCCTCTAAAATGTTTCACTTCTTGGTTATGGGGATGGGGGTTCAGAATCCCCGGAGGCATCGACCCAAGAGGACCAGATTTTATCAAACTTTCGTGGGCATTGTCTACTTTCATATGTCAGTCTATAAAGAGGAAGTGCCATATTCACCGACCTTCTCCACGAGGCCTGAGTAGGAGGCTCCACCAGTTTCCATTGCAATAAGATTTCACGCCTGGCATAGTATAGTGCAAAGGTTAGACACAATTTACTATATCTATCTCCCTCCACTTCCTCCAAATGACTAAGCAGTAATATCTGAGGGTCAACCGGCAAGTGTGAGCCTATGACCCTGCTCATTGTGGAGGCCACTGCTGACCAGAACGGGTGAAGTTTGGGACAGGACCAGACCATGTGCCAGAAAGTACCCTCCTCCTGCCTACATCTCTGACAGTTGGGATCTCTTTGATGGTAAATGCGCGCCAGTCTCTGTGGGGTGAAATACGCTCTGTGTAGGAACTTAAATTGTATGAACCTATCTTTTGCAGCTATCATGGAGGGAATGTAGGAGATTAAACACTCCTTCCATTCCTCCTCGTTCAAGGAGGGAATATCGACCCTCCACTTTTCCCAGGTTTTGGTTAATTTGGCATCATACTCCACTGTAAGGTACAGATATAGTGTTGAGAGGGGCTTCCCCATCACGCTGGAAGTCAGGAGCCGTTCAATGGAGTCCGGTTCCAGAATGAGGGGGGCAGGGAACTGAGCTTCAAAGGCGTGTTTCAGCTGCCAGTACCTAAATTGGAAGGAGAGCGGAATAGCGAAAGATTGCCTAAGGGCTTGGAAAGACATAAGTCTACCCTCTTTGACTATATGTTTTAATGTGAGAATTCCCTTTTTTGCCCAAAGCGAGGGATCCGGTATGCTGTAAAAATGGGGGAGCATAGGGTTACCCCATAGGGGCATATGGGGTGAGATGAAATTGGGCTTCCTATATATTTTCCTAGCCTCCTGCCATACCTTCACGGTAGTTCGCATCAGTGTTGTCATGGTATGGCTGGCTCTAAGTCCACGGAACGGGAGGTTGCTCAGGGCTGCATAGGAACCCAAAATAGCTGCCTCCAGAGTGACCGCCGGATTCTGTACGGGCTGGGAGAACCACCACCGAATCGTGACCAGAACAGCTGCCCAATAGTAGATTTGAAAGTTCGGTAGGGCCAATCCCCCCCCGAGAGCGGGAGATATAAAATCTGCTTGGCCACCCTGGGTGGCCTCCCAGCCCAGACAAAATGTATCAGCAGACCCTCCAACCTTCGAAAGAAAGTCCCGGGTATGTGTATAGGTGTATTACGGAAGAAGTAGAGATACTTGGGAAGAAAGATCATCTTTAGCAGATTAACTCTGCCAACAGGTGTCAGGGGAAGGGAACGCCAAGCAGCACATCTAGCCGTAAGCTGTGTCATGAGTGGTCGCAGATTGTTATCCATGTAGTCTTGGACTCTGCCGCTAACCTGTATGCCCAAATATTTGAAGTCATCTACCCATTTGAGTTGTGGTTGTGGCACCCTAGGGGTCGAGGGGTGGAGCGGGAAAAGAACCGACTTGTCCCAGTTAATGCGTATCCCCGAGTACCCACTGAATCGGTTAATCAGGTCCAGTGCGGTCTGTAACGAGGACGACGCATCCGCTAAATAGAGCAGAGCATCGTCCGCGTATAACGATAATTTCTCCTCTATTGGACCTACCTGGAGACCCTTCACGCCCGGATCCTTCCTCAGCAATATCGCCAGGGGCTCCATTGCCAGAGCAAATAGACCCGGGGAGAGAGGACACCCCTGTCGCGTGCCGCGAAAGAGTCTAAACTTCCCCGATAAACATCCGTTGGTGCGTATTCTAGCTGAAGGGGCATGATATAACATGCGGAGCCAGTTCGTAAAACCCGTGCCGAACCCGAATCGCGAGAGCACCTCCCATAGGTAACCCCACTCGACGGAGTCAAAAGCCTTCTCCGCGTCGAGTGAGGCCACCACTCCTTTAGTCTCCTCATCCGCTCTATCTATGTGGGTATAAAGGCGTCTGATATTAATGTCAGTTCCCCTTCCGGGCATGAAGCCCGTTTGGTCCCTATGGATAAGGGCCGTAATGACCAAATTAAGCCTGTTGGCCAGCACTTTCGCCAGCACCTTTGCATCGACGTTTAGAAGGGATATGGGGCGATACGAGGAGCATAACGTGGGGTCCTTCCCCGGCTTAGGGATCACCACTATAATTGCTTCGCTCATTGTGTCCGGGAGTTTTTCAAGACGCCCCGACGCAGAGAAGAGGTCCTGTAATTTATCAACAAGTTCTGTTGCGTACTGTTTGTAAAACTCCACTGGGATGCCATCAGGACCCGGTGTTTTTCCTGACTGCATTGATTTAAGTGCCCGGAGTATTTCCAGAGACGTAATTGGGGCGTCGAGCTTGTCGCGGTACGTAGCTGTAAGGGTTGGGATATCAATATCATCTAAGTATGCTCCTAGATCTTCCCTTCTATAGTCTGCCCTGGAACTGTAGAGGGATTCATAGAATTCGGCAAAACAGCCATTTATCCCTTCCGGTGTATGGATCAGCTGTCCCGATAGGTCTTTAATACATGAGATACTCACCCCACCAGCCTGTTCCCTGGAGAGCCAGGCCAGCAGACGGCCTGACCTCTCTCCCTGCTCAAAAATCCACTGAGACTGAGCCAACATTTTCTTCTGGGTGAGAGAGGTACGAAGACGCACCACCTCTCTCGTCATGAGTTGTAGATGCGAATAGTGCACAGGGTCTCGAGTACGAACAAAAAGAGCCTCCGCACTGCCCGCATCCCACTCAGCCTCAGTCAAATCTGCCCTACGCTCTCGTCGGACTCTGGCAATGATGGTCTGGTACCGCCCCCGTGTTGTGGCCTTAAAGGCGTCCCACACTACTGTGGGGTCTGCCGAGCCCACATTTATTGCCCAAAAGCAGAGGTGGGGGACTCGAGTCACATGACTTGACTCGAGTCGGACTCGAGTCACCTGTTTGAGGACTTGCGACTTGCTTGACAAAATTAAATAAATGACTCGACTTGACTTTGACTTGCCACTAATGACTTGCGACTTGACTTTGACTTGGGCTATTTGACTTGCAATGACTTGCAATGACTTGGCACCACCAGTGCTGTGTCTTGGCCTAGGCAAAAGCCGCCCCCCCACAAAAGAAAGCTCCCCCGAGTCCCGGCTTCTGCCCGCACAAATACAGCTTGCCAACATTGTGGGCGGGGATCGCATAGGTGTCCGCGAGCGGCGCTTGCAGTGTTCGCGGCCGCCGCAGACTTTTTTTTTATTTGATGATGACTGTGCACAGTGCTGCAGTCTCTCCTCCTAGGCTGTACAGGTCTCTGTATTCCGTCCGGCCAGGCCGCAGCGCCGCCCCCCTCCTACTGCGGAGTGATCTCTGAGGGAGGGGCTGGGCTTCTGTGCAAGTGTGCAGAGCCAGCAGCGTGAGTCGCAGGCCTCACGGTGGGGGAGGAAGAAGGAACTGGAAGTTGCCCAAGGAGCCAGCCAAGCCTAGCCGACTGACTGAATCTGAGTGGAGTCCAGTCCAGCAGCCATAGAGTAAGTCATGGCAGACTATTATTCTTCTACTGAGGGGGCACTGGAGCAGGGACAGTCACACGACTCAGGGAGGAACTGGTCTGAGAATGGGGGACAGTGCAGTGGTCGTTGCAGCACAGAAGAAAAAGCACAGAGCCCGGAGCTGAGGAGGAGGAAACAGATTTGCAGAAGCTGCAGGTTTGTTTGATGCAGTGCCAAGCAAATGCTTCCTTGCAAACTTTGCAGGGAAGCATTAGCTTGCTTGGCACTGCATCAAACAGACCTGCAGCTTCTGCAAATCTGCACTAGTGATGTAGCAGCTAGCAGGGCCCTGGCCTGTACTGATGATTACAGGACGCAGATATGATTGCAGATGCAATCTATCATCAATATCATTGCACATGCTAAAACTATGAAACCTAGGTAGGTACAAACCTTCTTTCCTTGTTTTCTCCTCCTCCTCGGCTCTGTGCTTTTTTTCTCCTGCTATGCGACGGCCACTGCACTGACCCTCAGTCCCAGACCAGTTCCTCCCTGAGTCCTTCACTAATTAACTATTACTTGTGCGAAGTACAAAGTGCTCAACGTGAATATTACATAAAAATCATATTGCTGAATTAAGTTCTCCATGCGTACTACAAACTCATTAAACAGTCCACATCCAGTGAAAGTTCATGTACTGCAATGCTCCATGCATGCTGAAATCAATGCAAGCTTTAGCACTGGTCACTGTATTGGTGTCACTGGTGCCCAAAAAGTGTCACTATGAGTCACTAATGTAATATTCTAATCTGGAATGATAAACGTGTCACTGTTTTAAACAAGGTTAGGTTAAGACCGTATATATATAATACATTAAAAATAGTTCTGTAAGTACTAGTGTACTAAGCAGCAACACCTTATTTTCTGGCAGTGCCCGGGCCATCCCGACAGCAAACTCTGGATCCACCCCTGACAGATCAACGCACAAGGCAGCTATAATGGAGGGAGCAATTCCAAAAATAATTAAATTTGGATTTAAGGATTATATTTTAGATGTTGGTGAAAAGAAGAGAACGGCGATATGCAAGGTCTGCAACTCAAAAATAAGAGACACGTCCACCACAACATCCAACTTCATCCGTCACTACAAAACCCACAAAGAAAAGTAGGTACAGTAACGTCACGTGTATATATATATATATATATATATATATGCAAATTAGGCCTACATCCCACTTTAGGTGGGAGCAGAGTGTATTGTTGTTCAAATCAATAAATCACATAGCTAACTTTTTTTTCTATCTCTCTTCTGTTTACTCTATAGATATGAAGAGTACATCCATACCAAAGGGACTTTTGATGATACCCAGCCTCAAATCTCACAATTCATCGCACAGGGGACTGTGCAGCTATACCACTGCAACCACCAGCAGCAAAAGGCAATTACAAACTCAATCCTGTCAGACCTCATTCTAAACTGCAACATGCCACTGTCCATCATTGAACATCAAAGCTTTCGTCGCTTTTTGTCAATAGTAGACAACAAATACTCTCCAGTAAGTAGAAGAACAATTACTGGCAAGCTTGACAATCTGGTGGCAGATAGGAAAATGAAGCTGAAAAATGAACTCGAAGTGGTAGATCATCTGTCAGTGACTGTAGATATATGGTCAGACCGCAGGATGAGAGGCTTTCTTGGAGTCACAGTGCACTGGATCAACATTGAGGATGACCGTCTTCAGTTAAAATCACAGTTGCTTGCTTGCAACCGCTTCAAAGGTCCCCATACAGGGGAAAGAATTTGTGAGGAATTTGAGCATATATGTGAAGAGTACAAGATTAAAAAAAAGGTAGACCACATCATCTGTGACAACGCCGCAAACATGAAAAAAGCATTCACTACATGTTTTCCAGGACAGCTAGATGAAGACGATGACCTTGATGATTCAGACATTTGGAATGACCTGTCAGTGGAAGAACAGGAGATGTTTGACAATTATTTGAGTGCAAAAACCCAGACTAGACTTCAATGTTTTGCACACACGCTTCAATTGGTAATAGGTGATGGACTTAAAGAGACTAAATTAGTCAATGCAGCTCTCGCCAAAGCTTCCAGGTTGAGCTCCTTGTTACACACAAGCACCTCTTTCAAGGAAAAATTTGAGGAGGAGTTTGGACAGCGTGGAATCCCTGCCTCTGTTACCACACGCTGGAATTCCACACTGAGGCAATTGAAATCAGTGGTCAGCTGTGACCAGCTGAAACTGACTAGAATGCTTGAAGATGGGGGACACAAAGAGACTGTATTCACAGCTAGAGAGTGGAATCAGATTAAGGAACTCGTGGATGTCCTTCAACCTTTTGGAGAAGCCACAGACCTCTCACAGGGAGAAAAACTTGTGACAATAAGTGCTGTTGTACCCTGTATCCTTTCTCTGAATCACCACTTGGAAAATCATAAAGAGAGCGTGCGCTACCTTGGTGGCTTGATCCGTAGCCTGCAAGAATCACTCCAAAGACGATTCGAAGGGATCTTTGTCAATGTGAGGATGGCAGATGAACAGAATGATGTAGCAACCTTACCCTTCTCTGACCCTCTATACCTAAAAGCTGCTCTGCTGGATCCTTCATTTGGCACCATGTGGTTGACCCATGATGTTTTGGCTACCGAAAATGTCAAGGAGGCTGTGTCTGCGATGATAAAAAGTATGTTATGTTTTTGGTAATAACCCGTTTGCAGTAATAACACCTGAGTGCATTGAGTCACTGTTTTATGCTTGTGTTTTTCAGACTTGATTCTCAAAGAGGACTGCAAGCCCACCCCAACAACCACCGATGAAGACGAGCAAATGCCAGTGGCAGAGTCAGAGAGTCAATCTGGGCTGTTCACAGCATACCGCAAAAAACAGAAGAGAGATTCATGTTCCAGTCCCCAAATACAGCTGAACCAGTATTTAGACATTTGTGATGGACAGAGCTGCCTTCAGTTTTGGGCCATGAACAGGCACATGCTCCCCTCTTTGTTCAGGGTAGCGGTAAGAGTAATGTCAGTCCCTGCATCAAGCGCACCTGTTGAACGTGTGTTTAGCCATGGTGGGGTGATAATGCGACCCCATCGCTCACAACTGAGCGAGAAAGTACTTTCAAATTTAATTTTTTGCAAATGCAATGCATTTTAGGTGGCTATTCTGAGAATAGCCACTTAACATGCATTGCATTTGCAAAAAATAGTATTCTGAGAAGTCAGAATACTATTTTTTGCAAATGCAATGCATTTTAAGTGGCTATTCTAATAACTAAGAAAAAAGGAATAGAAGTAGATAAGCGCTGTTTCCAAGCCTGGTGAATTCAAATGTGTTATTCCCTTAGTGGGAGGGCAGTATGGAGTGGGAAAGATTGTAAAGATATTGCCTATAGTATAGTGAATGTTTATCCCGTGGAATTACTATAAAGGTCCTGGATGTGCATAAGTCAAGTTGGTTGTCTGACTTAATAAAGTGCAGTGTGTGCTCTAAAAAAGATATAACTTAATCCGTATAAATATAATATATCCATATATAAATGAACCCTATTTTTAAATTAAAAATATTTGTGCAAAATTATGTGATCCATAACGTAATCGATAATGTACATATGTAGTGAACAAACAAATATATATAATCAAGTGCTTTCAGTGCTGCTACAAAAAAAAACCCTGGATTCTGATGGATATTCCAATGAGTAAACCTTTCAGTGCGTGCCTTAATCCGTGTTCTAATAGTGATTGATTGCACTCACCAGATCCTAGCAGCACTGAAAGCACTTGATTATATATATTTGTTTGTTCACTTCATATGTACATTATCGATTTACGTTATGGATCACATAATTTTGCACAAATATTTTTAATTTAAAAATAGGGTTCGTTTATATATGGATATATTATATTCATACGGATTAAGTTATATCTTTTTTAGAGCACACACTGCACTTTATTAAGTCAGACAACCAACTTGACTTATGCACATCCAGGACCTTTATAACACATTTGAATTCACCAGGCTTGGAAACAGCGCTATCTACTTCTATTCCTTTTTTCTTATATCTTACTCCACCTAGTGGAAGTAATCGGTAGTGGCAGCAGTTCCAACAACATTCTTTAATTTTTAAATTTTTATTCCATTGCATGCATCCCATTGCGCGGGTGTTTCTCCCTCTTTTTTCTATTCTAATAACTAAGCTCAAAGTTTGAACTTGACACAATGCCAAATTGCCAATATCTGGACACTTGAAGAATGGTGATGGGAATACTATTATTCTCATCACCATTCAAGTGTCCAGATATTGGCATTGTGTCAAGTTCAAACTTTGAGCTTAGTTATTTTCCCCCTCAGCAAGGACTACATTTTTTTCAGGCTTGTTGGCCATTTAATTGCATGAGTGTTCTGCTCCTTGTCTGCTGTTTGGGCATTCAAAGTGTTTCTTTAATATGCCAAGAATAAAGCACTAAGCAGTTTTGTTAATGTTGAAAATAAAACAAAACCTTTCCTGAAAACTGACTTTTAACTCATTTAAAGGATGGAAATGGGGTAGATCAGTATTTTGACTTAATTTGTGACTTGACCAAAATAAATGACTTGACTTGACTTGCTTGCCTTCTAGCAGGGACTCGACTTGGCTTGCTTGCTTTTCGCCACAGTGACTTGGGACTTGCTTATGACTTGAAGGTTAAGACTTGAGACTTGCTTGTGACTTGCACATGTGTGACTTACCCCCATGTCTGCCCAAAAGTCTAGGAGTTCCGTCCTAAATTGGGAATCTACTGCAGTGTCTGAGATCCAAAATCTGGAGAGCCTCCACACCCTTGCCACTGGGCCCAGGGAGAGATCCAAAGACAGCAGCAAGGGTGCGTGATCGGAAATACCCCTAGGGAGAATTTGTATGTCTGTGACCCGTGGGAGTACCTGGCTCCCTGCAAAGACCAAGTCTATACGGGAGAAAGTTCTGTGAGAGGCCGAGTGGCATGTGTATGCCCTGGTCTGGGGGTGACGCCACCTCCAAACATCCGTCAAGCCATAGGTATCTGCCCACTCAGCCAACCCAGAGCAATGATGTCCCGCAGGAGTTAGCCTGTCAAAATCCGGGTCAGGGACCAGGTTAAAATCACCGAGTATAACAGTATTGTCAGATGCAAAATCGGCTATACTGCTAGTGATCTGGTTGAGCACCCCCAAGGAAGCCGGGGGAGGCAAATACAAGCCCACAATGGTCCACGTTAAAGAGTATATTTTGGCATGCATAATGACATACCGACCATCAGGGTCGAGGGCCAAATCCAAGAGCCGGAAGGGGAGTGACTTCAACACCAAAGTAGTAACACCCCTAGAGAAAGAGGAGTGCGTGGAATGATAGTGGTGGCCCACCCAAGGTTTTTTAAGAGCCATAACCCTACGTCCTGTTAGGTGTGTTTCCTGGAGTACACATATATGCGGGTTATAAGATTTAATAAATTGGAACACCAGGGAGCGCTTGACTGGGGAGTTTAGTCCCCTGGTGTTCCAGGAGATAAAGGAGACCCAAAACAAACACATCCGGAAACAATGCAATGCTGATGAGTTAAATTTTTTTGGTATGAACATCAAACAAAAACAAATACACCCAACTAAAAACAGATAAAGGATACCAATATCCAAAGTAAATGAAACAAGCCCCGTTAGGGGAACTTTCTTCTCCCCACCCCCCACCCCACCCAACCCCCCAAAACTGAGGCGGGTATCAATCCCAAACTTATTCAGCTCGCCGGCTGCAATGGGGGGGTCCGTGGAAGAGGCAAGCCCACCCCCCGAGACTTCACGCGGGGGGGGGGAAGCAGCATTTCAGGCGGCCCTACACAAGTGAGATCTCCGCTTGTAATGCAGCAGGCTGTGAGGACGTGGAAAGTCAGACATAAGGAAGTATCCGGTAATGCGACCTCACAGTAGTTTCGATCCATCTTATAGTAAAAGATACAAAACAAAGACTCCAACGCTCCTCGTGGAGGCAAACAGATGCAGTGGAACTTCTTTTCCAACAGTCTCCTGGCCAAGTTCTTTGGCAGGGGCACTAACTTAGCATTTCCCTGATAAGGATAACCAGTGCTCCCCCCACAGATCTGCACACTCCATGGAATGAACCGGGCATAACCTGTGCAACATAACAAAATCATCCATGTGGTAGTTCGTGTGATAACTCAGGCCCAGATCTGAGCTGTGGAGAGGGACCAATGGATAAAAAGGGGTCAGAGAGCACATACCAGAAAAACCATTAGCGATTCTGTGGCAACGTGTCCAGCCAGGCAGAGGCCTCTCTCGGTGTGGTAAAAAAGCGAGTTGTCTCACCGTCTTGAACTCTCAGGCGGGCAGGGAAGAGCACACTGTAACGGATGTTGCGTGATCGCAACGCCGCTTTAACCTGGTCAAAAGATTTCCTAAGCTTCTGGGTCTCGACCGAGTAGTCGGGGAAGAACATCATCCTGGTATTCTGAAATCTGAGGTCCCCCACAGATCTAGAGGCACGGAGAACTTCATCCCTGTCTCTGAAGTTAAGGAGACGGAGAATGAAGGTGCGGGGAGGGGATCCAGGAGGTCCCGGCCTCGGCGGGATGCGATGCGCCCTTTCAACCGCGTAGTAAGGTGACCATCGGGCATCGGGCAGGAGGTCACGCAGCAGACCCTCTATGAAAGAGGTAGGATTATTCCCCTCCGCCCCCTCCGGTAGACCAACAATGCGGAGATTATTGCGCCGATTCCTGTTCTCCGCGTCTTCAGCTCTATATTCAAGGGCCTTTACCTTGGTCTGAAGCGTATGGAGTGATGCTTCATGTTCCGCAATGGAGTCTTCGGTGGTACTCAGCCTTTGCTCTGTTTCAGTGACTCGAGACCTGATTTTGTCAATATCTTGGCGGATAAGACCCATGTCCAACTGGACGGCTTCAATCTTTGTTGTTAACGTAGATTGACAAGTAGCAATAGCCGCCATGACGTCAGCCAGCCAGGGGGGGTGAGAGTCATCCGACTCCATAATGTTCTTCCGCGAGGCTCTGCGGGGACTGCACGTATTAGGAGTCTCTGGGGGAGGGGAGGTGGGTGTCTGAGGTGAGTCCGACTGTGGCGGAAAGGCCAGCCTCTTACCCCCTTTGTTGTACTTTACGCTGGAGTTCCTGCGCCTCATTCAGGCGCCTGGGGCCTATATCTGGGTATTGGTCAGTAAGTGGGTGTGGGGGCCCTCCCGCTGGGTCCGGGGTAGTCAGGTAAAGGGTATGGTGTAGCGTGTGGCCCAGCAACAGCCCCCCCCCCACCTGGAACTGTATAGAGGATCCACTCACCACAGGCTGACAGGGGGTCTCTGGTTCAGCCGCTCTCCTGCACAAAGAAGGTGTCAGGGGTGGAAGTGCCCAGGGGTTCCCCCACTGTCCAGGCAGCTGTCCCCAACCTTTTCAGGGACACTTCCTCCAGGCCATGGGGTTCGGGTCCCCCCTGCGCCGGTCCGGCGGCTCCGGATGTCCAGGAAAGGCCGCGGTCTCGGCCTAGTAAAACGTGGGGGTAATCAAGGTCTTCAGGCCCCAAGCGCAACTTAATACAGGTCCAGGGACATCTCTACCGGCTCCATCCGAGGTCCCCAACAGCCGATGGTCCTCCCCAGCAGCTTCGAGCGCCGAGAGGAGGTCCCGGTCCGCGGCGCGGCCCGCCAGGAAAGGCCGCGGCTTCGGCCTAGTCCTCCGAGGTAGGCCCGGAGCGTCAGCGGGATGCCGATCGCGGCTCTGGGATAGCCAATTCTCCTCTCCCCACAGCAGACAGGTCCCCCCAGCTCTCCCTCGGTCAGCAGGGGTGAAAAAATAGGGTGATTAGTGCCGATGGATCCGGATTAAAGTTATCGGATCTGCGGAGCTCCCTTCAAAAGCCGCCGCTCAGCACGCCATCTTAGCCACGCCCCCATCCACACATTCTTGATTAACAATCTTTTTAATACCTGCACAATCACATGTGCATTTTGACAAGGTTTTTAAAACAAACCAACATGTTTGTTGTATAACAATTTTTAGGGTGGCATTAGAAAAAGTAGAAATGTCCTTTTAACATAAAACTGGCATGTTTAAAACCAACAAGAAAGACACAAATCTTGAACTTACAAAGTTCACATTTGGTAGAACTTGAAGGCAATATCAGACATGAGTATTTAGGAACTGTGTTTGATATTGCGTTCAGATGGGGTGAAGTCACCCCAGGAAAAGCCAAATTTTGAAGATGCACACCAATTTACGAATGTCAACATGTGCTATCTGCCATCACGGGGGATCAAGGGACATGTTTTGGGGGAGCAACCCCTTCCTCTCAGCTACTTTATTATTGAGGAAGGGGTTGCACCCACAAAACGCATCCATTGATCTCCCGTGATGGAAGATAGCACATGTTGGCACACTATGTGCATCTTCAAAATTTGGCTTTTCTACAATTTGTTAAATAGTTTTAAAAGTGTAGTACACCATAAAAGAAAGGGCTTTGTAGGGGTTTTAAACTCTCCCCAAAACATCAATGATGTTCTTATTTTTTTGAATAACATCATTGATGTTTTTTGTGATGTTTTCAAATGCAACATTACACCCCATGATCTCCCCAATCAGGATCTGGGCACTTTCCGAGGTGAAAGGATCAGGATCCACAACATCACGATCACCTAAAAAGAGAGAAACCAAAAAAAAAAGCCGGCATCCATCTCTTACCTGAGCCTGTGGTTGCAGTCACTCACCTGTTGTGGTGACTAGTTCCATCACGTGTTCCTCCTCCTGCTCTTTTTGTGTTGGGGGTATTTCCCCTTCTTCAAGAGGTGGGGGGTCTCTGGTCTCCTCGGATGAGGGGTGTCCTCCGAGTCTTTTATCCCCTATGTGAAAAAAAAGGTATACTTAGCACACAGATATTTGATGGCAGAACTAGAAATATGCAACATTGCTTGGAAGTGGGGTACAATTGTCTATTTTGGCTGAGTTCCAAGATGTAGAATTTTTAGTGTCCTTTGTCAAGCTTGAATACTTACCTGTTTTCTACAAGCTTCACAGATGGAGACACCCCTATAGTATAAACTGAAGCACCTGTGTGGGCCCCCCTAATAAAAAGGGTGTTCTTGTGTCCCACACAAGTGCTCCAGCATCCAGATGTGTAAACAGCTGCTGAGTGTCCTTTCCTTACACAGAATCTAGTTGGCATTTCATTCTAGTAACAAACCCATCTACACAACCAAATTCATTTCATACAAGTAGGCCCTAAAAAATGTGGTGAAATGCATATGGCAAAAACAATGTTGTTTTATAGGCTGAAAGAAAAATGTTTGATATGAACAAATAATGTGCCCATGAACATTAAAGTTGCCATTTTAAACTGTACAACAGTTCCTAAAAGCACATGGAGCAGCACGAACGTAATAAAGACAAAAAGAATAGGAACACTGGACAACTACTTACTTTTTTGCAGCACTCTCTGGATCTTTCAGTACTGCTTGTGTTCTCTTAATTTCAGGTCCGACCACCACTTCCTGAGCTGATCTTTCGATCGACATACCCCAAAATTCCAGTGCAGACTTTTGACCACTTTCGCCATGATCTTGGCCTTTCAGACATTGGGGTTGGGGTAAGGTCCATACTTCCCGTCATAGTCGGCCCTCTTCAGGATGTCCAACATCTCCCCAAAGGACATATTTGAGGCCTTAAATCTTCACCTTCTGGATCCAGACAATTCCGGCTCTGGGCTTTCCTCCCCCTCCTCCTCGTTGATATAATTAGCACCCACCTGCTGTGTCTCCACCATGTGCTCTTCCACCACTGTGCCGAATGAAAAGGGGCGGGGAATAGACTAGAAAGAATGTCAGGGGCGGGCGGAGTTACACGCATTCGCAATGTGTATAAAGCGTAACACACGTGCGTAGTACGTACGATCTGTGAGCGGAGGAAGGAGTATCGGAGGCGCCGATCGTGATAACGAAGGTAAGAGCCAAACTTGGGCATATACTGCTTCTAGATTGAGGCCTATATTGTAACAAGATTAGGAGAGTTTGGCCTGACATTAGGGTTTGTCTTGTGTTGTGTCCTGCAGTGAAAATGGATATCTTGAAAGATAACGACTTTATGGCAATCTTCATTGATATTTTCAGGGACCTGCCTTGTCTGTGGCAGATAAACCACCCACATTATAAGAACCAAACAAAGAGGAAGGCAGCACTGGATCAATTGCTGGAATTTGTGAAGACGGTGATCCCCATGGCAGACATCACCTATTTGAAGATCCTAATTGGTGGCCTGAGCAGCACTTATCTAAGGGAGCACAAGAAGGTCCAGGATTCCCAGAGATCCGGAGCACTAGATGACATCTATGTCCCCAGGCTGTGGTACTATGACAGGCTGCATTTTCTGGCAGGCCAGACTGAACCCAGGTCATCACTCTCCAGTCTTCCTTCCACGCTCCCTTCCCCCCCAGCTGAGGCTTCTGACGCCCAACCTGGGCCTTCCAGGCAGCAACATGTGGAGGAGCCCAGATTGAGCCAGGTATAGCATTCCTCTAAATATTTCTGCTTGTCCAATCAATGATGTTAACTAGATGTTAGTTTGGAGTACTAATTTCTGATTGTGATTGATGATGCAAAAACTAAAACCATGTCCCTTTTTCATACACAGGGAAGTCTTAGCCAGGAGGAGGCCGGGCCAAGCAGGCTGCCTGATATCCAGGTCCCTCCTATACAACCGCAAAAACAAAGTGGCAGGAAGAGGAGCACCCTGGAGGAGGCTGCCATAGGCCTCTTTTGGAAGGCTACAGAGGCCCTGAGAAGCCCACACACTGTGGAGGAGGACTTTGCTTGCATAACTGCCTGCAGAGAGGCAGATGGAGGAGGGCCAACAACTCATGTGTGAGTCCTTAATGTTGGAAGCTCTCAATAAAGGGTTGAGGGGCCAAATAACATCTGCTACCCACATTTGTGACCTCACACATGGTCCTCCTCCTCCTCCAGGTCCTACTACTCCTCCTCCTCCTCCAGGTCCTACTAGTCCTCCTCCTCCTCCAGGTCCTTCTCCTCCTCCTGCCACATCTCCAACACCTGAGCCACAGCCAGGAAGGAAGCGTGGAAAGAAGACCAGAAAGTGATGACCCTGGGTCCAGTCTGGTCTGGCAAAAGATGCAGCCTTTTGTAGTACCACAGCCTGGGGACACAGATGTCATCTGCTGCTTTCTGGATCTCTGGGACTTCTGGACCAGACTGCACTCCCTTAAATAAGGACTCCTCAGGCCACCAATTTTGATGGTAAAGAATTGATGTCTGCCCTGGGGGTCCAAGGCTTTGCTAATTTCAGCTGTTTCTCCAGTGTTGCCTCCCTCTTTGTTTGGTTCTGAGCCCTTAATAAAGGATTTTTTGATTCAATTATACTCTCCTATGTAGTTTTTCCTTCAAAAATGAGTTTGTGAGGATTCAGGTACATTTCTAAAGTACAATGTGAAATTAACAAGGGACACCAACACCAAGCAATCTCCTTGAGATTAAATAATATAAGATATCAATGGTGTTGTGGTAACTTGACACACAAAACACACACAAAAATATTATGGAGTAAAACTAAAAATAAAACAGAACAAAGATCAGCCTTGAAAGAAATACAAACCTAAAACAAAAAAAAACTGCCTTTAAAAAAAAACAACCCAAAATGAATTTTGTCTGATGTGACAAATCCAAATATATTGAGGGAGTCCCGATAAACAATAAAGAAATAAGTTCGTGAGAAGTGTGTGTGAATATGAGCAGCAAAACTACTTCATTCTTCTCACATTATAAAGAAGAAGAGAGTGCGCTGTATTAAACTATTTTTGACATTGCAGCGTGACGAAAGTGCTGTATCCATTCCGAACGCTAATTTTACCCGACCGAGCTGTTCAGTCTTGGAATTTCTTCTGAGCACGCGTGGCACTTTGTGCGTCGGAAAAGGCCACACACGGTCGGAATTGATGCGATCGGATTTTGTTGTCGGAAAATTTTATAGTCTGCTCTCAAACTTTGTGTGTCGGAAAATCCGATGGAAAATGTCCGATGGAGCCCACACACGGTCGGAATGTCCGACAACACGCTCCGATCGGACATTTTCCATCGGAAACGGGGCATTAGAGGAGTTTAGTGACCGGAGAGTTTAGAGGCAGAAAAAACATCTCCAGTGTGTCCAGGAGCAGCAGAGTTTTGTCATAAAAATATTTGATGAATGTAAACGCATGTAAATGTGTCTAAACTTGTGGTAATGCTAGGCAAGTTTAGCACTTGAGTGTTAATTTATTTTAATGGACATAATAAATGATTTATTCTGGTCAATGACATGAATGAATGCCCAAATGCTTGACACAGGTAAATGCTGCTAAATACATTACACACTTTTACAATCTTAAAGCTTTTTTTGGCTTAAATGCTGCCAGGAGGAAGACTTCTAGGAGAGTTAAGAAAACATCCAGTGTGCATGAGGCCTTGGAGATTACACATTTTATTTTGTTTTTAATTCAGATATTTAATTTCTTCATTTTATATCCAACATTAAACACTTGCTGACCATGCTATAGCCGAATGATGGCTACAGTGCAGCCAGCTAGTTCTGGGAGGCCGTCACATGACAGCCCCCCATGCTCGTGCTTCTCATGCACCCCCTGGGGCACGCACCCAGAAGTGTCCGTGATCGGGGTAAAGGGCCAATCACAGCAGATTTTCTCTTTTACATGTCCAGGGCTGTGGGTCATTCATGGAGGCTACATTATCACCACCAATGGCAAATCTATATATGGGTTGGTGGGAGGAGCTTTGTATCTACTCTTTGGACAACCCCTCTGCACAAAATATATTTTGGTATGGTCACTACATTGATGATCTACTGATGGTGTGTGATTGGGATGACTCTTAATTGAATTAATTTGTCAGTTTCATTAAATTTAATGAACTCAATCTTCAGTTCAGTCTCTTTTTAATTCCCAAACATTGACTTTCTGGATATCTCCCTGTGTGGGGATCCAGATACTAAATCTATACACACCTGCACTTACAAAAAGTCATGCCCGGGAAAGAATATTCTTTTTGTCATCAGTTGTCACCCATTCCACACCATCCGTGTGATCCCTGTTGGAGAATTCACTCGGGCCTTAAGGAATTGCTCCTCTGACATGACTTTTAACCACTTCAGCCCCAGAAGAATTTACCCCCTTCCTGACCAGAGCACTTTTTGCGATATAGCACTGCAGCACTTTAACTGACAATTGCGCGGTCGTGCGACGATGCACCCAAAAAAGACATCCTTTTTTCCCACAAATAGAGCTTTCTTTTGGTGGTATTTGATCACCTCTACAGTTTTTATTTTTTGCGCTATAAACAAAAAAAGAGTGACAATTTTGAAAAAAAAGCAATATTTTTTACTTTTTGCTATAATAAATATCCCCAAAAAATATATCAATAAATACATTTCTTTCTCAGTTTAGGCCAATATGTATTCTTCTACATATTTTTGGTTAACAAAAAATCGCAATAAGCGTATATTGGTTTGCGCAAAAGTTATAGCATCTACAAAATAGGGGATAGATTTATGGCATTTTTATTATAAATTTGTTTTATTAGTAAAAATTCGTTCGAACACGTCAACACCGTTAAAGTCTAAGGGACACGAACATGAAAAATCAAAAGTGCTAATTTTAAAGGCTTATATGCATGGTATTGTCATAAAAAGTGATTTTAATAATGCTTAACGTGAAACAATAAAAGTCAAATATTCCTTTAAATGTCATAACTGAGGGCAGAGCCACCTGGTTACGTAACCAGGTGGCCCCACTCCCCTCTGACGCTATGGGGAAGCCATAGGGATGTCCACATGTGTCAGAGGTGGGTGGAGTCACCCGGCAACGTCACCATGTGGCCCCGCCCTCAGTTATAAAAGAGCTGTCACCCGAGAGGACGGTCATTACAGCGGGTGCCTCCCATGGAGGCGGGTCGGTCCCTTTTTTTTCTTTTTTGGTCTGTCAGCGGAGCAAGAGAAGAAGAAGACTTTGTGGGACAGTTTTATTTTTTAATTCTTTAATAAAGGACTTGTCCCCAAGCCGTGTCATGTCATTTTTACCATTTTCACACTTCTTTTGTGAAATGGTAGGGTTTCCCCATTACCATTTCACAAAGGGGGGAGGCCGGGATCTGGGGGTCCCCTTGTTAAAGGGGGCTTCCAGATTCCAATAAGTCCCCTGCCCACAGACCCCCACAACCACCGGGCAAGGGTTGTGGGGATGAGGCCCTTGTTCCCATCAACATGGGGACACAGTGCTTTGGCTACCCCAAAGCACCCTCCCCATGTTGAGGGGATGTGGCCTGGTACGATTCAGGAGGGGGGCACTCTCTCATCCCCCTTTTTTCCTACGGCCTGCCAGGTTGCATGCTCGGATAATGGTCTTGCATGGATTTTTGGGGGGACCCCCATGCCATTTTTTAAAAAATTTTGGCGCGGGGTTACCCTTAAAATCCATACTTTCAAGTCTGGTATGGATTTTGAGGGGGACCCCACGCCTTTTTTTTTTAATTTTGGCGAGGGTACCCCACTTGAAGGGCCTGGTATGGAATTTGGGGAGACCCCCACACAATTTTTTCTTACATTTTGGTTCGGGGTTCCCCTTAATATTCATACCAGACCCAAAGGGCCTGGTAATGGACTGTGGTGGAAACCCATGCCATTTTTTTCAATGACTTTTATGTGTATTCCCGGGACCGACAATTCATTATAGCCACGAGTACTTTTCAATGAATTTTTTTCCTTTGGAATGTCATTTTGCTGTCAGACTGTTCTAAACACGGGAAACATGTGCCACTTTACATGCATACTATAGACACCCCCAGGTACAAAACTTAAAGGAATATTTCACTTTTATTGTTTCACTTTAAGCATTATTAAAATCACTGCTCCCGAAAAAACAGACATTTTTAAAACTTTTTTTGACATTGATACATGTCCCCTGGGGCAGGACCCAGGTCCCCAAACACTTTTTATGACAATATCATACATATAAGCCTTTGAAATTAGCACTTTTGATTTCTCCCATAGACTTTTAAAGGGTGTATCGCGGCTTTCAAATTTGCCGCAAACACCCCTATCCCTATTGTCATTTATACAGTGATCAGTGCTAAAAAAATGTACTGATTACTGTGTAAATGACACTGGCAGGGAAGGAGTTAAACACTAGGGGGCAATCAAGGGGTTAAGTGTGTCCTAGGGAGTGATTTTAACTGTGGGGGGTGGGCTTACTACAACATGACAGAGGTCACTGCTCCCGATGACAGGGAGCAGTAAATCCCTGTCATGTTGCTAGGTAGAACAGGGAAATGCCTTATTTATATAGGCATCTCCCCATTCTGCCACTCCATGTCACGATCACTGTCCACCGGTGGACATCGAGTCCACGGGACCTACGGGCACGCTCACGGAGTACTAGGCGGGCGCGTGTGCAGCCACTAAGCCGCGTCTTAAAGGGGACATACACGTACGCCCATTTGCACAGCCATGCATTGTGCCGATGTACATCATCGTGCGCTGGTTGGCAAGCAGTTAATGAGGAATACCAGACTATAACTACATGACTAGCACAAAGGGGCTCCCCCAAATCAGCTGTTCAGAGAGGATCGGCTAATGCTAGGACTAAGAGGAGAGAGGATCCACTTTCAGTTAACGCACTAAAAAAACATAGCAACAGAAATAAACATCTTTGTATAGGGACAGATAGGAAGAACAATTGTTTGGCAACATTTGTAACCACCTTCTCACAAGAATACCATCAAGTTGTTAATATAATAAAGAAAAATCTTCCCATCCTCTATTCAGACAAAAGTCTCCACAAAGTTTTAAAAACAGGGTGCCATTTTTCCAGTAGACGAGCACCAACTTTGGGCTCCTTGCTGTCACCTAGCTTATTTTCATCTAGAAAATACCAACCCACCTGGCTCTCATATCCAGGCTGTTACCCATGCAATCTAAAAATGTGTAGATAATGCCATGCTAATCTTTGTATTAAATCATTTAACTCAGCGATCACTGGAGAAAGTTTTGACATTAAGCAATACATTAATTGTGGAACCAAGTATGTGGTGTATCAAATCTGCTGCATTTATTGCAACCTGCAGCATAGTGGATTTACCACATGTGCTTTACTAACAAGAATAGGAGAACATTATTGTGATTCTGTTACTCCAAATGCAAAGAATATTTCAAATGTCTCATATCATTTTAAACAATGTCATTCTGGTGATTTGTCCTCCTTTAGGTTTACTGGCATTGAAAGAGTGACTCCTATGCCCAGCAGTGGGGATAGGAACAGACGGCTTCTAGGTAGGGAGACATGGTGGATATTTAGGTTACAAACCAGGGTCCCTCAGGGGTTAAACCTCAGATAGGACCTGGATTTACATTTAAGTTGATTCTCTTCTGCACTACCTGCCTCTTCCCTTTTAGCACAATTTCTATTCTCCTACTGGGCATTCCTGCTATTTATTCATTTTTTGTTTTGTCACCTTATTGGACTTTAGACCCCTTTCACACTGTGATGTTTTTTAGGCGTTTTTGGGCTAAAAATAGCGCCTGTAAAGCACCTGAAAAACACCTCCCCTGCAATCCCAGTGTGAGAGCCAGAGTGCTTTCATACTGGGGCGCTGCACTGGCAGGACATTAAAAAAGTCCTGCAAGCAGCATCTTTGGGGCAGTGGAGAAGCGGTGTATACACCACTCCTCCACCGCTTTTGCCCATTGAAATGAATGGGCACCACTGCCGAAGTGGAAAAGGGGGATGATTAATGCGCTACCCAAAAAAGAGACGAAAACAGCTGCTACAAAACCATGTGACAAAAAGGGAAGAAACAAATTAGAAATAAATTGTAGCGCTAAAAAACACACAAAAGAAATAATATTCCAAGTGCATGTAAACGTAATGTCCCAGGAAAAGCCAGTATGTGATCCAAAGGAACAAAAAGTCCACAGTGAAAATAAATGATCGGTGTATCAATCCTGTCTGCTTCTCAACCTTCAGCTTGTATATCATCACTAAAAGCGAATGGATGGAATACGCTTACCAGAGAAGTTGAATTCTACTGCCATGAGCATAGAATCAATGAAGCTTAATGCCACCCAGGGTGAAGTGGTGAAGTGTTGGAGGCAAGGGTAGAGCCTCAACCAGACCGGGACGTCCCCTCTCTCCCCACCGAAGCAGAGCCGAAAGTGGGTTCCAGAAAGCGAAGTGGTTTCTCAGTTCCCCAGGATATGTGGAAAAAAGAAGGAATGCTCCCACATAGTGTAACTTCTGGGTGTTTTATTCATAAAAAACCACGATACATTTAAAATGTGATCACAAAGATGAAATAAAAAGCAGTGTATAGGGTCTATAAAAAGTCGCCCTACGCGTTTTGGTCCAATGACCTTCAACAGGGGCATAGGGGACCCTCATAACACTGCCCAAATTTATAAAATACTGTATGTCATCTAAAGTAGTCAAGACCAAAAGGCTGTAAACAAACGAAGAACAATGGATACCATTGGACCCAGGAAACATCACCTGTTGGAATATGTCACACCCCCTAAAAGTATCCAATCAGTGAACGTATGGCATAACATTTGTTATATCTCTTGGGCCAATGTAAATTTAGAATTTCTCTATGTCTGTATCTATGCTTATGGCTGCAGTGAGCGTCCTCATGTGAAAAACCCGGGAACACTGCTGGACGTATGCGTGTGACGTCAGTGATTAGGAATGTGCGGGCCGTGCAGGAGGGTTGCCTGGCAACCGTGCACGCTATTTCCCGAAAAGCCTGCGAACTCAGGAGGCGTGTCCGCGCGGCCGTCATCTGACGTGAGATGTCAGAAATATGCGGACCGTGCAGGAGGGTTGCCTGGCAACCCTGCACGCGACCGCCCAAAAGCCCGCGAACACGAAAAAACGTGTCAGCGTGGCCTCACGTGATGCCGAATTGTCCATCATGTGATGACCAACGTCATTCACACGTGGACGTTCTGGGTAGGTTGCTAGGCAACAGAGTCACCAGGCCGGGAATGCTTGTAAACTCAAAGGGGACGTCCGCACCGTCATCACATGACCCTAAGTTATCCGTCATGTGATGGCAAGCAGACACTGGAGACAAGTTGCCAAGCAACAAGGACACGATGTCAGGAAGGTCCGCAATAATGCGGACGTGCCCGCACTGTGATCACTTATTCAGGAGAAATCTCACATATAACAGCTATTGTAAATCAACATTAGAGGGTACGCCAGTGGGCTAGGAAGGATGGCATGTTGAGAAGGCACCCTGATAAGAAAGACCTGATGTCACTTAATAGTGTAGAGAAAGGGCAAACAAGAAATGAAAATATAAAGTGGAAAATAAAAATAAAATAGAGTGAAATCCTGTTTGTTACATGTGTGGATGAAATGTCCAATGGTGATAAGAAAAAGTCACCATCTGAAATGAATAAAAATGAATGAAAATGAATAAAAATGAATGAAATAAGAGTAATTGGGGTTAAACTTGCCCGACTCACTGGACCCCATATAGATGAAAATAGTAATGGTGTGTGTCATGACCCAAAAGTCAAGAATAAAAAGAGTAAGAAATGAATAAAATGTGCGTGAGTCCTGTAATGAACAGTGCGTGTGTAATGAGGCTCGTGTGAGCAAGAAATGTATATGTGTGTGAAAATATGTGCAGAATTGTATGTGAAGTGTATGATCCTGTATATGAATATATTGAATAAAACTAGCTGTGATAGCTGAAAGAAGATAATGATGGAGTGAGCAAAAGAAGTGAATAAATTAAATAAAAGTATTATAAAAATGTACATTATGAAAGATTAATAAACAAGTTCAGATCCCATTCCACATTAAGTCCAAAAGGGAAATAAGATCTAAGCTGGTGTATCCAGTACGTCTCAAGCTTAGACACCCCGCGTAGGCGGGACTCACCCCGCCAATGGGGGACAAACTTATCTATCACCTGAAACGTACTGCCCGTGGGATCCTTATTATGGTGAAGTAAGTAATGTCGAGGTACTGAATGTTTATCTTTGCCACCTTTTATACCCGCAATGTGTTCATTTACACGTGTAGTGAATGTTCTCATGGTTCTGCCTACGTATTGTTTTTTACATGGGCAGGTAATCAAATAAACTACATACTGAGTGGTACAGGTGGCAAACTCTTTCATGTGGTAAATACGTGAGGTGATGGTAGACTCAAAGGTATCCATTTTTCGTCCCCTTAACACATTATGTGCACATACATTACACCTACGGCACGGGTAATAGCCTTGGCATTGTTGAAAGAAGGAGATTTTCTTTGGGGGGTCTATGATATTAGGGGCAATTTGTCCCTGTATAGAACGGGCCCCTCTGAAAATGACTCCAGCATTATCGGGTAATGCAGGACCTAGGAATCTATCGCTCTTAAGTACTTTCCAGTGTTTTCTAAAAATAGCCTTTATTTCTTTAAACTGGGTGGAATATGTAGTGAAAAACGACCATTTAGCCCTGGAATCAGAGGTATCGGAAGGCCGTTCTGTGAGTGTCAAGTTCCTATCTATCTGTGACACTCGATTAATCTCTGCATCCAATTCTCCTGCATTGTACCCCTTAGCTATAAATCTATCTTTCAATATCTGAGATTGAGCGTAATAATCATTAATTTGGGAACAATTACGACGCAATCGTAAAAATTGGCTGCGTGGAACAGACCGTAACCATTGGGTGTGATGGCAACTATCGGACGGGATATACCCGTTCCGGTCTGTGGGTTTAAAATAAGTTCTAAACTCTAAATGTTGATCTACCACCATAATTTCTAAGTCCAAGAAATGAATGGAATGTAAACTAGCCTCATAACTCAGGGAGATACCGCGATAGTTGGCATTCAAAAATGCCATAAAGGCATCCAACGACACCCGGTCTCCGTGCCATAGGAGGAGGATGTCGTCAATGTACCTCACCCAGAGAGCCAACTCTGGTCTCTGGCAGGCATAGACGACATCCTCCTCCCACTGGGCCATAAAAAGGTTGGCCAGGCTGGGGGCAAACTTAGCCCCCATGGCCACACCCTTTTGTTGTACATAAAACTGGTCTTGAAACCAGAAGTAGTTGTGGCCGGTGGCGAACCGTAAAAGCTGCATAATAAAATTACGCTGCAATATTGGTAAAGTGTGATTTCTGGATAAATGTGTTTCAACCGCACTAAGTCCCAATAAGTGTGGTATGCTCGTATATAGCGCAGCCACATCGGCTGTAACCAAATACGTTCCCTCTTTGAGTTCAACCCTTTCCAGACGTTGAATAACATCCCTAGTGTCCTTGAGGTAAGAGGGAGTGGATTGAACCAATGGTTGAAGAAAAAAATCCACGTATCTCCCTATCCTGGAAGTGACCGAGTCAATCCTGCTGACAATAGGTCTGCCAGGGGGATTGACTGGGTCCTTGTGGACCTTAGGGAGATAATATATTGCGGGGATCCGTGGCACAAGGGGCACTAAGTAGTTCTTCTCTTTTTTGTTGAGAATCCCCAAAGCATAACCTTCATTAACCAGTTCCACTAAGGCTCGTTTATATTTCTGGGTAGGATTAAAGTTTATAGGGGTATAAGTGTCCCGATCCTGAAGGATCTTTGACATTTCTCCAATGTAGTCCTTTTTGTTAAGAACTACAATACCCCCACCTTTGTCAGAAGGTCTTATAATAAGATCTTTCCTATCACAAAGTTCTTTGAGTCCTATTTTAATTTGTGGATCAATGTGAGTCTGTCTTTTAGGTTTAGGGAGCTGGTCTAAATCTTGCAGGACCAGGTTCTTAAAAACCTGAAGAGATGGGGCTAGATTTCCAGGGGGGTTGAATAATGAGGGATTAGCTAGTCCTGAATGTGTATATTCATTGTTACTGGAAATGTTATGGGTTGTAAGAGAGACAGAAGATTGGCTCAAAAAGTGTCTCTGTATGCTTAGTTTTCTAGTAAATTTCAACACATCAATAAATGTACAAAATTTGTTTAAGGGTCTTGGAGGTACAAATTTAAGTCCTTTGTCCAAAACCGTTTTTTCGGCTTCAGTCAAATGGACAGTGCTGAGATTGAAAATCCCCACTCCTCTCAAACTCTTTTTCTTTTTGCTTCTAGCCTTCCACCCCCCTCTGGTCCCTCTTTTCTTTCTTGGTAGTGGGAATGATGTTCTATGGGCCTCTGAAAACCCGATGCATGTTCAAAGTTTAAATCTCTATGGTTATAATTATATGGTGACCTGTTGTAAACATCTTCCTCTCTATCGTATTGAGGGTAGGATTCGTGATATGTATCTGATGTTGGGTGTTCCTGTAAGGGTAGATAACGATTTTGGGTATGTACCGGGGTCTCATAGGGATAGTCACGACTATATGATCTAGGTCTTTGGTTACCTCCCCAATGTTGCCCTCTATATGGCGTCAACCCAGAAGTTCCTCTATAGGGAGGATTGGCTGGATGTCCCCGTGAGTGACCCCTACCTTGATTTTTTGGTCCACCTCCCCTATGACTAGGAGGAGGGTAGACCGGGGGTGGTGGACGAGGTTAGATATTTCGGGGGCCGAGGTTCCTAGAGTTGTTGGGTTTAGAATCTGGAGGCCGTCTAGGGGTTTGGTAAATTTTCCCTGATGTTCCACCAAGATTTTGGGGGGGTTCATATACCAATCTCCTATCTATTTTAGGTTTGGTTGCCTGTTGGGTCTCCATGGGAAGGGACCCATTCTCTGCTATTGCAGCAGAGGCCATCTTTTTTTGCCAATTGAAAACCATATTTGTACTATAATCGGAAAAATCACGATTATATTTCTTTTGTTTTTTGTTTCTCTGATCCTTTTCCTCCTTCTCTAAGTTGTTTTTCAGAGTGGAGGAAAGGGAAATATATTCAGCCGTGGTCTTGTGTACAAAAAGTTTATCCTTGAGATCTTTGATTTCTTGATCTATCAAGGATAGCTTAATACGTTTTCTTTGAATTAAAAAGTCTAAAAGTTGAATCCCTACGTCATTAAAGTATTTGAACCATGACTCGACATCGGATTCGTCTTGCTGCGGGAAAACATCCCAGTGGAGACCTCTAGGTACCATCCGTTCTCTTATATATTGTTCGAGAAAGACGGTATCCCATTGGAGATGAATTTCACTTATCATCAAATTTTTTAGTCTCATAAAGAGGCCACCTACTTCTGAATCTGGGTTGGTGACCACAAATACACCTTCTGTGTTTAGGGACCTAGCGGTCCTGTAATCAAATACATCCATATATACAACCTACAATGAAGCCTGAAGTATACTAGAATGAAGGGAGCAACAAAAAACAAGTAGTCAGAAAATGAAATAGCAGTGGAAAAGGGGGATGATTAATGCGCTACCCAAATTGCCAAAAAAAGATGGCCTCTGCTGCAATAGCAGAGAATGGGTCCCTTCCCATGGAGACCCAACAGGCAACCAAACCTAAAATAGATAGGAGATTGGTATATGAACCCCCCCAAAATCTTGGTGGAACATCAGGGCAAATTTACCAAACCCCTAGACGGCCTCCAGATTCTAAACCCAACAACTCTAGGAACCCCGGCCCCCGAAATATCTACCCTTGTCCACCACCCCCGGTCTACCCTCCTCCTAGTCATAGGGGAGGTGGACCAAAAAATCGAGGTAGGGGTCACTCACGGGGACATCCAGCCAATCCTCCCTATAGAGGAACTTCTGGGTTGACGCCATATAGAGGGCAACATTGGGGAGGTAACCAAAGACCAAGATCATATAGTCGTGACTATCCCTATGAGACCCCGGTATATACCCAAAATCATTATCTACCCTTACAGGAACACCCAACATCAGATACATATCACGAATCCTACCCTCAATACGATAGAGAGGAAGATGTTTACAACAGGTCACCATATAATTATAACCATAGAGATTTAAACTTTGAACATGCATCGGGTTTTCAGAGGCCCATAGAACATCATTCCCACTACCAAGAAGGAAAAGAGGGACCAGAGGGGGGTGGAAGGCTAGAAGCAAAAAGAAAAAGAGTTTGAGAGGAGTGGGGATTGTAAATCTCAGCACTGTCCATTTGACTGAAGCCGAAAAAACGGTTTTGGACAAAGGACTTAAATTTGTACCTCCAAGACCCTTAAACAAATTTTGTACATTTATTGATGTGTTGAAATTTACTAGAAAACTAAGCATACAGAGACACTTTTTGAGCCAATCTTCTGTCTCTCTTACAACCCATAACATTTCCAGTAACAATGAATATACACATTCGGGACTAGCTAATCCCTCATTATTCAACCCCCCTGGAAATCTAGCCCCATTTCTTCAGGTTTTTAAGAACCTGGTCCTGCAAGATTTAGACCAGGTCCCTAAACCTAAAAGACAGACTCACATTGATCCACAAATTAAAATAGGACTCAAAGAACTTTGTGATAGGAAAGATCTTATTATAAGACCTTCTGACAAAGGTGGGGGTATTGTAGTTCTTAACAAAAAGGACTACATTGGAGAAATGTCAAAGATCCTTCAGGATCGGGACACTTATACCCCTATAAACTTTAATCCTACCCAGAAATATAAACGAGCCTTAGTGGAACTGGTTAATGAAGGTTATGCTTTGGGGATTCTCAACAAAAAAGAGAAGAACTACTTAGTGCCCCTTGTGCCACGGATCCCCGCAATATATTATCTCCCTAAGGTCCACAAGGACCCAGTCAATCCCCCTGGCAGACCTATTGTCAGCGGGATTGACTCGGTCACTTCCAGGATAGGGAGATACGTGGATTTTTTTCTTCAACCATTGACTCCCTCTTACCTCAAGGACACTAGGGATGTTATTCAACGTCTGGAAAGGGTTGAATTCAAAGAGGGAACGTATTTGGTTACAGCCGATGTGGCTGTGCTATATACGAGCATACCACACTTATTGGGACTTAGTGCGGTTGAAACACATTTATCCAGAAATCACACTTTACCAATATTGCAGCGTAATTTTATTATGCAGCTTTTACGGTTCGCCACCGGCCACAACTACTTCTGGTTTCAAGACCAGTTTTATGTACAACAAAAGGGTGTGGCCATGGGGGCTAAGTTTGCCCCCAGCCTGGCCAACCTTTTTATGGCCCAGTGGGAGGAGGATGTCGTCTATGCCTGCCAGAGACCAGGGTTGGCTCTCTGGGTCAGGTACATTGACGACATCCTCCTCCTATGGCACGGAGACCGGGTGTCGTTGGATGCCTTTATGGCATTTTTGAATGCCAACGATCGCGGTATCTCCCTGAGTTATGAGGCCAGTTTACATTCCATTCATTTCTTGGACTTAGAAATTATGGTGGTAGATCAACATTTAGAGTTTAGAACTTATTTTAAACCCACAGACTGGAACGGGTATATCCCGTCCGATAGTTACCATCACACCCAATGGTTACGGTCTGTTCCACGCAGCCAGTTTTTACGATTGCGTCGTAATTGTTCCCAAATTAATGATTATTACGCTCAATCTCAGATATTGAAAGATAGATTTATAGCTAAGGGGTACAATGCAGGAGAATTGGATGCAGAGATTAATCGAGTGTCACAGATAGATAGGAACTTGACACTCACAGAACGGCCTTCCGATGCCTCTGATTCCAGGGCTAAATGGTCGTTTTTCACTACATATTCCACCCAGTTTAAAGAAATAAAGGCTATTTTTAGAAAACACTGGAAAGTACTTAAGAGCGATAGATTCCTAGGTCCTGCATTACCCGATAATGCTGGAGTCATTTTCAGAGGGGCCCGTTCTATACAGGGACAAATTGCCTCTAATATCATAGACCCCCAAAGAAAATCTCCTTCTTTCAACAATGCCAAGGCTATTACCGTGCCGTAGGTGTAATGTATGTGCACATAATGTGTTAAGGGGATGAAAAATGGATACCTTTGAGTCTACCATCACCTCACGTATTTACCACATGAAAGAGTTTGCCACCTGTACCACTCAGTATGTAGTTTATTTGATTACCTGCCCATGTAAAAAACAATACGTGGGCAGAACCATTAGAACATTCACTACACGTGTAAATGAACACATTGCGGGTATAAAAGGTGGCAAAGATAAACATTCAGTACCCCGACATTACTTACTTCACCATAATAAGGATCCCACGGGCAGTACGTTTCAGGTGATAGATAAGTTTGTCCCCCATTGGCGGGGTGAGTCCCGCCTACGCGGGGTGTCTAAGCTTGAGACATACTGGATACACCAGCTTAGATCTTATTTCCCTTTTGGACTTAATGTGGTATGGGATCTGAACTTGTTTATTAATCTTTCATAATGTACATTTTTATAATACTTTTATTTCATTTATTCACTTCTTTTGCTCACTCCATCATTATCTTCTTTCAGCTATCACAGATGGTTTTATTCAATATATTCATATACAGGATCATACACTTCACATACAATTCTGCACATATTTTCACACACATATACATTTCTTGCTCACACGAGCCTCATTACACACGCACTGTTCATTACAGGACTCACGCACATTTTATTCATTTCTTACTCTTTTTATTCTTGACTTTTGGGTCATGACACACACCATTACTATTTTCATCTATATGGGGTCCAGTGAGTCGGGCAAGTTTAACCCCAATTACTCTTATTTCATTCATTTTTATTCATTTTCATTCATTTTTATTCATTTCAGATGGTGACTTTTTCTTATCATCATTGGACATTTCATCCACACATGTAACAAACAGGATTTCACTCTATTTTATTTTTATTTTCCACTTTATATTTTCATTTCTTGTTTGCCCTTTCTCTGCACTATTAAGTGACATCAGGTCTTTCTTATCAGGGTGCCTTCTCAACATGCCATCCTTCCTAGCCCACTGGCGTACCCTCTAATGTTGATTTACGTTAGCTGTTATATGTGAGATTTCTCCTGAATAAGTGATCACAGTGCGGGCACGTCCGCATTATTGCGGACCTTCCTGACATCATGTCCTTGTTGCTTGGCAACTTGTCTCCAGTGTCTGCTTGCCATCACATGACGGATAACTTAGGGTCATGTGATGACGGTGCGGACGTCCCCTTTGAGTTTACAAGCATTCCCGGCCTGGTGACTCTGTTGCCTAGCAACCTACCCCGAACGTCCACGTGTGAATGACGTTGGTCATCACATGATGGACAATTCAGCATCAAGTGAGGCCACGCTGACACGTTTTTTCGTGTTCGCGGGCTTTTGGGCGGTCGCGTGCAGGGTTGCCAGGCAACCCTCCTGCACGGTCCACATATTTCTGACATCTCGCGTCAGATGACGGCCGCGCGGACACGCCTCCTGAGTTTGCGGGCTTTTCGGGAAATAGCATGCACGGTTGCCAGGCAACCCTCCTGCACGGCCCGCACATTCCTAATCACTGACGTCACACGCATACGTCCAGCAGTGTTCCCGGGTTTTTCACACGAGGACGCTCACTGCAGCCATAAGCATAGATACAGACATAGAGAAATTCTAAATTTACATTGGCCCAAGAGATATAACAAATGTTATGCCATACGTTCACTGATTGGATACTTTTAGGGGGTGTGACATATTCCAACAGGTGATGTTCCCTGGGTCCAATGGTATCCATTGTTCTTCGTTTGTTTACAGCCTATTGGTCTTGACTACTTTAGATGACATACAGTATTTTATAAATTTGGGCAGTGTTATGAGGGTCCCCTATGCCCCTGTTGAAGGTCATTGGACCAAAACGCGTAGGGCGACTTTTTATAGACCCTATACACTGCTTTTTATTTCATCTTTGTGATCACATTTTAAATGTATCGTGGTTTTTTATGAATAAAACACCCAGAAGTTACACTATGTGGGAGCATTCCTTCTTTTTTCCACATATCCTGGGGAACTGAGAAACCACTTCGCTTTCTGGAACCCACTTTCGGCTCTGCTTCGGTGGGGAGAGAGGGGATGTCCCGGTCCGGTTGAGGCTCTACCCTTGCCTCCAACACTTCACCACTTCGCCCTGGGTGGCATTAAGCTTCATTGATTCTATGCTCATGGCAGTAGAATCCAACTTCTCTGGTAAGCGTATTCCATCCATTCGCTTTTAGTGATGATATACAAGCTGAAGGTTGAGAAGCAGACAGGATTGATACACCGATCATTTATTTTCACTGTGGACTTTTTGTTCCTTTGGATCACATACTGGCTTTTCCTGGGACATTACGTTTACATGCACTTGGAATATTATTTCTTTTGTGTGTTTTTTAGCACCACTGCCGAAGTGCCTGCAAAGTTCTTCAGCAGCAGCACTAAATGTGCGCATTTAACTCTTTATTCACCTGCTTTACCATCAACGCCTGCCTGCCCCAGTGTGAAAGCAGCCTTATTGTCTTTTTCTAATTATGTAACCAATTATGTTTGTGCTTTTGATTCAATTTACGTCTGTCCATGTATGGTGTTTCACCTCTCCGAGTAGCTTTTTTTTTTTTTAAAGATATTTTTATTGATTTTTACAAACCAGTTGTACAAAACAAGCACAACAAACAACCACTTAACATGCTCGGTCAGTCATTAATAGACAGCAACAATATACAGCTCATATAAACAAAGACAGACATTGGTGCATCTGCTAATATTTGCACACAGCTACTCATACAAGCAATTCATCCGTATATAACAGTATTAATAATCTGCATAATTTATATACTATCCTGGCGCGACCTGTAATGCCCCAACTACATATATCCTACAAGGTGAGGGTCAAAGGGCTAGCAAGCCACCTACCCCAAATTTTATGAAATGTTTTTGTCCGTTTCCTTAGTTCAAAGGTAAGTCTATACAGTGGGATAACATCATTGATTAATTTTAGCCATAGGGATTTCAAGGGTGTTGATACACCCTTCCATGACAGCAGAATGGTCTTTCTAACATAAAAGTAGAGAATTCGTAGTAATCTTTTGGCCTGTGTTGATAGTTGTAAATCTCCAAAAATCCCTAATAGACCATTTTTTGGGTGAATGATATTGGGGAGGCCTAGAGCAGAGGAAATGAAGGAGCCTACTTCCACCCAAAAGTCCTGAACCACTGGGCAGGTCCAGAAGCAGTGCATGAAATCAGCACTCCCTCCACACCCCCGAAAGCACTCAGCGGAGGACTTCAGCCCCATTTTATATAGTCTGGCCGGAGTAAGGTGAGAGTGGTGAAAAAATTTAATCTGTATAACTCTATCTCTGGATGAGATGACCGTGGCCTTATATGTGTCTCTAAATTCAGTCCAGTCCTCCTCAGTAAATGAAATGTCCATGGATGTCCATTTTTCCTGCGCTTTACTAAATCGGGTGTTAACATCTGTCGTTAGGGCCGCATAATAGGTAGAAATAAGCTTATTAGGGTCTGGTTGTCTTAGTAGTTTCTCTAGTGGGGGTAAATTAATGGGATTCTTTAAAGAGGAGTTCCACCCAGGGGGCCGTCAAAAAAAAAAAAAAAATTAAAAGTCAGCAGCTACAAATACTGCAGCTGCTGACTTTTAATTGGGCACTCACCTGTCCCTGGGTCCAGCGATGCGGGGGATCGAAGCCCTGCTCGTCCCCCCCTCCGCTCGTCGGCGCCGGCATTTCCACTGTGGGCGCCGGGCTGTGGCTTCACAGCCTGGCACACACTGCGCATGCGCGAGCGGCGCCGCGCGCCGTGATTGGCCGCTCAATCACCTGTGACCTGTAATGGGTCTCAGATGATTGACAGGAGGGAGGGTGCAGAGCGGAGCCCTTCCTGTGCCTGGGGGGGAAGTGATGTCACCAGCCCAGGCAAAGGAACAGGCAGACTACGAGGGACCACCTAGCAACAGGCATTTAGAGGTAAGTGAAAAAAAAAAATATCCAAATGTTTTTTTGTTTTTTTTTTAGAATTTTTCCAGGTATTTTTGTTTTTTGGGTGGAACCCCACTTTAAGGAGCCAAACTGGGCTCGTATAGCATGCCTAAGTTGATAATAGTGGAATAAATAAGAGCGTGGTAGGTCAAAGTCTAGTCTCAGTTGTTGAAAAGTTTTAAACCCTTGGGCATCATACAAATGACATAAGTATTTTATTCATGTACCCCAGTTGAAGTCCCGTAGGACGAAACGCGTCGGGTGGTTATGCCTGTCTTGCCACTTTTATTTCATAGCGCTTTTTATTGTTTTATACCTGACTGTGATGTATAGGTCATGGTGTGCTGTTTAGCTTTTGATCTTCAATAAATGCTTTTCAATAAGCGGATTTACACTATGGGGAGGTCTTCTTTCTTGAACCCCATTTTTTGAGGATCCATATCTGGTTTTCGGAAGTGGCTTTACTGCGACCAGTTCCTGATTGACCCTTCGGAGACCGGGAGTCGTTACAACCAGAGAGGCCGGTGGGTGAGTGTTGTGGATCCCTCCCAACATCTCCAACTGCTGTGGAACCCTCTTTCCTATCCTAAGCCTGTTTGACCCCCAGGCCGCTGGCCGAGGGGTCCACCACTTCTGGTAAGAGTATTTTTGCCTATCCCGTTTCTATACATGCAGAGCTCCTTATCCTGTGGATGTCATCCCCGGATTTAAGGCCTTTTACCATTCCTCCTTACAGTTACAAACTTTTTATCTGTCATTTGGACTTTAGTTTTACTAGATTTCCTTAATTTTCCGCAGGACTTTTTGGCCGTGACAGCAACATATGTTACTATGGTGTTTCATATTTTTATACTTTTTATGTGTGTCACTACACTATTCACAAGTTTTGTTTTATTTACCACTTTTTGATTTGAGATTTATGGGGAAGAATTCCTCCACTCACCCTTTCACATTATTCATAGCGAGTTGATCCTATTGCTGTTGACCTATAGTACAAGTTGGATTCCTTTTTGGACCATTCTATTCACATATTTCTTAAATTCATTTATCACTCCCACGAGTATGCCACTAAGCTATTTGGTGTTTCATTAAATATACTTTATTGAGCTGTTGTCCTCACGGATTTCCATTCTGTCTGGGTTTGCCCAATAACGGACACAATTATTTAGCGCCACACTTATTTTATCCTACATTCTCATTGCAATTAGTCTGATTGTTGTGTCGGCAGCTCCTTTCTGTTTTAGTTGGCGCATTATTATTTTACTTTATTATAAGTATTTTATTCCCTTGGAGTACCATCGCTTAGTGTCGGGCAGTGAGTATAGTTCCTGTAAAGTAGGGTTAAACCACAGGGGATTATTCGGGGACGTGGACCAAGAATGTTTAGAAATTTTTGTAACAATATATCGAAAAAGTAAGAGAGAAGTGGCTAGCATAGAGGTGCCTGGTCGACTTGGGATCTCACCTCTATAAACAATGTTATGTAAAGTTTCCATAGAAGACGCAATGGCTCCCTCAGTGGTAGTACATGCATTTGCCGGGACCGGACACAGCCAATCATGCACACGCACTAGCTGTGATGCTAAGTAATAAAGAAAAAAATTTGGAAACGCCAGCCCCGCCATATGTGATGGCAGTCTTAACGTCTCCAATGCCACCCTGGGGGTCCCCCCACTCCACAGGAATGTTGTACAGATCGTATCTATCCTTTTAAAAATAGATTTGGGGATTTTGCAAGGGGAGTTAGCCAGCACGTATAGCAGTTTCGGTAGGTAGATCATTTTTAGTAGACTTGCTCTTCCCATAAGATCTAGGGGTAGGTCCATCCACTGTTTAATTTGTTCCTGCAGTCGACTCAATATGGGGTCTAGGTTGTTAGTAATGTAGGTGGATAAAGGCGATTGTACCAAAACCCCAAGATATCGGAAGGAGGTTACTACCTGTAAGTTGGAGTCCGGGTGGATCTGGGAGATTGCTGCAGAATCCAAAGGGAACAGGCTGGATTTGTCCCAGTTCACCCGGAATCCAGAGAAATCTCCAAACCTATTGATCTCGGCCAATAGCGACCGAAGTGATGCATTAGTATCTGCCAGATACACCAAGGTGTCGTCTGCATAGAGCGAAATACGCTCCTCAATGGTAGCAATAGGCAGGCCTTTGGGGATGTACAAATTCTTACCGCCAGCGGTTCCATTGCCAAGGCGAACAGAAGCGGGGATAAAGGGCATCCCTGCCTCGTGCCCCTTGTAATGGAGAATGATTTGGTGATTGAGGAATTAACTCGCACTCGGGCTTGGGGGATGTATAAAGTAGTCTAATCCATGCCACCATGCGAGGACCGAAACCGTACACCTGTAGCACATGAAAGAGATATGGCCATTCTACATTATCAAATGCTTTACATGTGTCCAAAGACACAATGGTACGTGTATAGGAACATTCATGAGGGTATTTCAGGTTGTGGAATAGTCTGCGGATATTCATTCTTGTGGACCGTCCAGGTATAAAACCCCCTTGGTCACTATTGACCAGAGACGTAACTACAGTATTTAAGCGGTTTGCAAGCACTTTTGCTAGGATTTTAACATCCACATTTATGAGGGATATTGGGCGGTATGATTCACATTTAAGTGGATCTTTGCGGGGTTTCAGCAGGAGCACGATCAAGGCTTCTCGCATGGTGGGGGGAAGGATACCAGCATCCAAGGCCTTATTATATGTACGTAGCAGAAATGGGCACAGTAAGTCCCTAAATTGTGAGTACCATTCAGTGGGATAACCATCCAGCCCAGGAGTTTTGTGGGCTGGCATTTGAGCAATGGCTACTGCAATCTCCTCAACCGAGATGGGAGCGTCTAACATCTCTCTCCCCTCAGTAGAAATGGAGGGGAGAGATATGTCAGCAAGGTATTCGTTTAGCTGGGGTTCAGTGTACTCAGCCCTGGAAGTATAAAGTTCTGTGTAGAAGTGTAAAAAAGTTTCCATAATATCCCCAGGGATCTCACTCATTTGACCTGTCTTAGTATAGATACGAGGAATGGATACTGGAGGGCGGTCAGGCCTTGTTAGATATGCCAAAAGGCGTCCTGCCTTATTACCATGTTCAAATGATTTCTGCGCCGTGTGTAACAATTTCTTTTTTGTAAGGTCTAACAGACGTATTTCATATTCCCTATGTTTCAATAGCCATGTTTCTCTTGTGTCCGGGGTCGGATCAGAGGCATATACAGATTCTGCTTGTACCATGGCAGTTTGAAGTTCTGCCGTACGCTGTTGGTTGTTTTTCCTCAAGGCCCCAGTGACGGACATAAAGGTGCCCCTCAATGAGGTCTTGAAGGCCTCCCACTCTATAGAAGGGTCCACTGTCCCCACATTGTCCCTCCAGTATTCCTTGATACCTTGTCTACATGTTCCCTGTACCACCTCATCCTCCAACCAATAAGACTTTAACCTCCAAATGGAGGGGCCAGACCCCGGAAGGATGGTGAGGTCCACAGAAAGGGGTGCATGGTCTGAAACTCCTCTAGGCAGGTATGAAGCTGCAGCGACAAAGGGAAGAGTGTCTGCTGGGATGAAGGCCATGTCAATTTGAGACATAGTGTGGAATGAGTCTGAATGACAAGAAAATCTTCTGGGTGTTTCCAGCGCCACAATTCAGTAAGGTCATAAACCTGCATCCAGTTCAAAAGGGAAGGAAAGGGTCTACCCCCACCCCCCAAGCGATCCATGGCTGGGTCCAGTACAGCATTAAAATCACCAATGTAGAGGAGAGGTCCGGGGGGTCTATTCAACAAGTACAGTGACAATTTCAATAATACCTCCGCCGAAAAGGGCGGAGGAATATAGAGGTTAACAATAGTAAACGTTATAGAGGAGATTTGTAGAGTAAGTATGACATATCTCCCATTTGGATCTGTCTTGACCTGTAAAGTTTCTGCTGGGAGGGATTTAGCCACTAAGATAGAAACCCCCCTAGAGTAATTTGTGTGTGTAGCGTGATAACCCCGAGCCAGCCATGAATGCTTAAGGGCCCTCACCTTAGTGTCAGTTAGGTGAGTCTCCTGTAGACACACCACATGAGGATGGCACTTCTTTAGGACTGAAAAAACAAGAGATCGTTTTTGAGGGGCATTCAATCCTGTAGTGTTCCATGACACTATTTTTAAGGACCCTGTCACTGTAATACAAACAATATATCATGATCATAAGGACAAATAAGCACATACTTATCTAGTACCTCACAGGCCGCGCCAGGCCACATGCATTCAATTATAGGTATATCACATTTCAAATAGCTACATTTACTCGAGTCTGTACTGTCAGTATACAGGCCCGAGCAAGCCAATAAACCGTTCCGAGCAGCATCTATATAAATTGCAAAAAGGAAAAAAGAGAAAAAAAAGTAAAAAAAAGTAAAAAAGAGCTCAATAAAGAGCAAACCGTGCTTGAAAAACCCATACCCCCGACCCCGCTCGGCCATCCCCAACTTAGTGAGCCTTGGATCCCAAAACCCAAATAGACCTCTCCTACCCCGTAAAAAAAAGGGGGGGAATGTTATTGAGGGTCCAACTATTCCGTGGTCACACCACTGTCTTGTGGGGAGGTAACGTGGAGATCGGTGTGGCTCTCAACTGACAGTAGAAAAAAAATAAAGTTATGTCCTGATCCAGGATGTCTTTTCGGTATGTTTTGTAGGAAGACCACACAAAAAAAGAAAAATAAGAATCAGTCCTTAATAGCGAGGGGAAAAAAAAGAAATGACAGGCCCAGCAGGAATGTTAAAGGATGTTGCAGGATTACAGATTTTTTTTTCTCCTTTTTTTTGCAGAACCTCTGGTATAGGTGGGTAGCCCCATATGATGAGGTTAGCATTTAGTGGATGGGGGACTGCATGGTTTCATCCATAAGGGGTTCAGCAGAGGGAAACATTGAACAGGTGAAGCTGTCAGTGACCTCTGCGCCTGTCTATGGGTCCGTAGCGGTCGTTTAGCCAAGCCATGGCTTCTTTAGGGCTGGAGTAAAAGTGAGCTTTACCGTCGAATATGATGCGAAGCTTGGCAGGAAAAAGCATGGAATATTTCAATCCCTCCTCGCGCAGACGATTCTTCACTGCTGAGAATGATATGCGTTGGCGCTGCACCTCAGCAGAGAAGTCAGGATAAATAGAAATATTGTTGCCGTTGTATTTAAGCGGACCTTTCTCTCTTGCAATTCGTAAAATGGCCACTTTATCCTGGAAGTTTAGGATGCGGGCGATGATTGAACGTGGAGGTGCTCCCTCTGGGGGAGGACGTGGGGGTGTACGGTGTGCCCTCTCAATCACATATGAAAACGATGGCACATCAGTGCCGAAGATATCTCTCAGCCAGGAGTATAAAATTTTTTCAGGGTGTGAGCCCTCCGCGCGTTCAGGGAATCCAACAAAACGTAAATTGTTCCTTCTAGAACGATTCTCCAAATCGTCAATTTTGGCACAGAGGGCTGCTAGTTCCCCAGTATTATCTCTCACTTTAACAGTTAGGGGGTGCATAGTGTCCTCCACAGAGCTAATATGTTCCTCCATATCCCCAGCCCTGTCACGGAGGTTTTGGACATCCTGTTTAAGGAGTGAGAAATCCATTCTTATGGAGGCTATTTGAGTAGTGAGGGAGGCCTTACAATCTTGTATGGCCAGCATAATGGTGGCCAGGGTTGGTTCAGCAGGGGGATTCAGTTCACCATCATCATCAGTTGATTGCTGGGGGTCCTGAGCTGTCTGGGGGTCTTGTGATAACTGGGAGACAGTCTGTGTACGGAAGATAGCAGGAGTAGAAGCACTCACCCCACTAGCAGAGCTGCGGTCATCACATAGGTGCGCCATCTTTTCTCCGGAATCCCACCAGACGGTCCGACCTGGATGGGGGCCAAGCCGGCCCGTATTTCACCATGGTAGCCAGCCTGCTTTGTGCCCACCGCCGTGGGTAACAAATTGAGACCTTCGGTGAGGAGATAGGACTCAGGATGCCTGCAGGATGGTTGTTGAGAGCCGGAGCGCTGTGACTATGCAGCCGCTCGCTCCACCATCAAGCCACGCCCCCCTCTCCGAGTAGCTTTACCGTATTTTTCGCTCCATAAGATGCACCTAGGTTTTAGAGGAGGAAAACAAGAAAAAAAAATATTCTGAACCAGATGGTATACTAAAATATTTAACAGTGCCCATAAAATGCAGCCTTACCTGTGTCACCTCCACCTCGCACAGACTGACATTTCTTATCAATCCGCCTGTCACTCAGAAGACAGAGTGAAATGGCCACTCGGGCTGCTCTGTCTTCTGTGAGTGAGTGACAGGCGGGAGATCACACGGCGTTAGCTGCCGCCGGCCTGGTATTGTAATTGCCCACATTTACGCTTTTTCCACCAACCTATGTTGGAGAAGTTGTGGAAGCCCGGGGAACATATTGTACATCTGGTGGGACTGTCAAACCCTTACTAAATTTTGGACTAAGCTACTTTTTTCCATCATACCAACTCCTATACCACTCTCACCTCAAATAGTACTATTGGGTATGGACATGGATACCTGGTTCCTGTCCTCACACAGAGTCATCTTCCACATATTCATAGCCACCCGCCTAGCCATTGCAAGAAATTGGAATCCCCCATATCACCCCCAAATCAGAATTTATATTTATTTTAAACAACCATTGCCTAATAGAATATATGTATGCCAAAGCCCACCTACAAATTCCCGCCTTCCAAAAACACTGAGACTCTTGGCTCAAACACCCCAAATACATACCCCTCTCATTATAGCATTACCACACCCCTGAAAGCCTTACACCCTGTCCATACTCCACCTACCACCCCTTTTGATAACGCTCTAACTACTCACTGCGTATTAATTGTGAATGTTTATATCTACTATGTAGAGGTCAACCGATATGGGTTTTTCTCTGGCTGATGCCGATATTTAGAAATCGCGGTGGCCGATGGCCGAGATATGATGCCGATTTTTTTGGGCCGATATGTTAGGCCGATTTTTTTTTTCCCCTTCATCTTATAAAATCTAACAGTTAGACCCCTTTCACACTGGGGCATTTTTCAGGCACTTTTGGGCTAAAAATAGCGCCTGTAAAGTGCCTGCAAAACGGCTCCCCTGCAGTCTCAGTGTGAAAGCCTGAGTGCTTTCACACTGAGGCGATGCGCTGGCAGGATGTTAAAAAAGTCCTGCAAGCAGCATCTTTGGAGCAGTGCATACCACTGCTCCACCACTCCTGCCCATTGAAATGAATGTGCACCGCTGCCGAAGCACCTGCAAAGTGTTTCGGCAGCGGCGCATTTAACCCCTTCCTCGGCCGCTAGCTGGGTTATAAGGGCCCCGCTAGCAGCCGAATGGCGCCGCTAAAATGACGATAAAGTGCCGCTAAAACTAGCAGTGTTTTACCGTCAACGCATGCCCGCTCCAGTGTGAAAGCAACCTTAAGTAATAAGTGATACAGATTTTTTTTTACAATTAAACATTTATTAAACAAAACAAACCTCCAATCAGTACACTTGTATGTATAATTTAGATTAAAAAAAACTATATCTTAAATATTAAATACACAAAAACAGGTAATCAAAACTTTTGGACAAAAAAATGGGCTAACTTTACTGTTTAGTTTTTTTTTAATTCATTAGTGTATTTTTTTTTTAAAAAATGTGTTTAAAAGACCACTGCACAAATACCGTGTGACATCAAATATTGCAACAACCGCTATTTTATTCCCTAGGGTCTCTGCTAAAAAAATATATAATGTTTGGGGGTTTGAAGTGATTTTCTAGCAGAAAATACAGGATTTTTACTTGTAAGCAACAAGTGTCAGAAAAGATTTCTGCCCTGTACACATGATCGGACATTGATCTGACATTCCGACAACAAAATCCATGGATGACATACACCACGTACGACTAGACTAGAAAAGGCCATTTCGGAACCAAGCGCGGCACCCTTTGGGCTCCTTTTGCTAATCTTGTGTTAGTAAAAGTTTGATGAGAGATGATTTGCGCTTTTTCAGACTTGTGGTTTTCAGATCGTTTTCTGCTGTTCAGTTTGTGCTTGTGGGTTTGTATCTGCTCTTCAGTGCATGCAGTCAGTTCGTATTGTACTATTCAGTGTGATCTTGTCCGCTCGTTACTGTTTTTCAGGTCACTCTTCACAGGCCTTGCTGTTCTTCAGTGCATTCTGTTACTTCGTTCTGAGCAGCCGACCGTTTTCTAGCCATATTGCATATACGTACTCCTCGTAGAGTTCGTGCTGTGCGGGGGCTGGTGTTGGGGTCCTGACCTTGACACAAGTCCAGTCCATGAACAGGGTGGGGAGGAGTTCATGGACCAAGAATTGGTTGCTCCAGCGTGACCAGTTCTGTCATATGCCTTTGCTCCGTGAGATCTGTGAGAATAATCCTGATGATTTCAGGAACTTTCTCCAGATGACGGACCCCGTATTTCACCATATGATGGCTTTGCTGACCCCCTATATCAGCAGGCAGGATACCTGCATGAGGCAAGCCATCACTCCGGAGCAGAGGCTAGTAGCCACCCTGCGGTACTTGGCAACGGGGAGAAGCCTGCAGAACTTGAAGTTCTCGACAGGCATCTCCCCCCAGGCTCTGGGGATCATTATCCCAGAGACCTGTTCTGCCATCATCCAGATCCTGCAGAAGGAGTATATTAAGGTAAGATTTTTATCATTTTTATTAGAAAGTGGTTGGGAGTATGAATCCCGTGGGACTTTAAATGAAAGCATGACCTGATGTGGTCATGCGTTTCCATCCCTGTACTAATCTAAGAGAAAAGGGTGGGACTTTAAATGAATAGCGTGAATGCTCAGAGATAAAAATCGATGAACAACTAGGAAAATTTTATTCAATTCATAACAGTATAACATGCATAAATATAAATCAATCATAAATGGAAAGAAATATTGGCAATAATAGCAGCAATTATACATGATTGTATGAATACAGAAATTCTCCATGGTACACCAATTAGATATTATTACACAACCGTATATTCAAGAGTATACACCCAAGGCCTCCAAAGGTTCCAAATAAAAATTAGAAATGCATGACACTGGTAAAAAACGCGACAATGGTAGCTCTACGCGTTTCGTGGCTGTTGTGCCACTCGTCAGGAGCAAGCGCGTATCTTATCTAGGATAAAAATATAAAAAATGGTCTGGTAAATATATACACGAAACAAAGGTGGGGTAATGAAAAAGCCCCACACAAAGTACATGCTTACGCATTCTGGTTTGTAGGGTGGTGGCAGAGAGCCATATACCGCCCGGCCATCGGAGACGCCACCCCCCGGGAGCTGAGGCGGATGGATCGACGGGGGCAGCCCACAGGGCGCCATCCAGGGCAGGCACAGTCCCCCCGAGGCACAACCTGGAGTGAAAAGTGAAGGTTAAAGAAGAAGTTGCAAACTGCCAAGAAATAGAGAGCAGGTGAAAGTGAGATTGCAAGGGTGATACAGCCCCAAAGAAAAGGAAAGAAAAAGTTGAACCCGTGAGGGGGCTAAAAGAGAATCTGGATAAAAACACCTGAGAAATGCTGCGGATGGAAAAGGGAAAAGACCAAGTACCCTGTGGTGAAGATATGGACAAAGTGGGAATGGACAAAGCATGAGAGGACATGACAGAAATGAGGATACCTGGCGTGCAGAGTGGAGCGGTGTGAGGGGAAGAAAGCAGTGACCCCCAAATGGACGTGACATCTAGTGAAGTGAAAGCCTCGAGAGCCAGCACCGCCGAGGCTACGCCCATATAGGCGCTACCACGGGGACCGCCCACAAACGTCACGCCGCAAAATCAAGAGAGGGGCGGGCGGCAACGTCGATCGGGTACTGAACACCCGACCCGCCATTCCCGATGAGGACCCTCACCCCGGACCAGAGGGTTTTTAATTACCGGCTGGCCAGAGCCAGAAGAGTGGTGGAGAACACGTTTGGAATCATGGCCAGCTGGTTCCGCCTATTTCTTACACCCATACACATGGCGGAGTACAAACTGAATCATATCATCCTGGCGTGCTGTGTTCTCCGCAACTTTTTATGGCAACATTCTGCCAACTATGCTGGCTCAGTTGGGCCTGAGGCTGGAATTCAAAATGAACCAACCCTGACGGCGCTTAAAAGTGGCCGTCCTGGCTTGCCCCCCCTGAGTGCCCGTGATGTCCGGCTAAGATACCTTCAATACTTTGCGGGTAGGGGGGATATCAACATGCCAGACAATGTCTAAAACCTTTTTCAAATAAAAAAAAATTACCTACTAAAATCTTTGGTGCCATTTACTGCTTGTGTTTCTTGTAGCTGACCCTGACAGAAATGTAGTGAGTCCAGGAAATGGCGTGATTGTGTAACATTACAAAGCATTGTTGGGTGTTATTTACTAAAGGCAAAGACACTTTGCACTACAAGTGCACTTGAAACTGCACTTGTAGTGCAAAGTGGATTTGCCCTTAGGAAATAACCCCCATTGTCACAGAAAACACCAATTAGAGCACAACAAAAGTGTTGGAGCGTTGAAACAATAATCCACACTTTCTTAATTAACAATCTTTTTAATACCAGCACAATCACATGTGCATTTACAAAAAGGTTTTTAAAACAAACCAATATGTTTGTTGTATAACAATTTTTGGGGTCACATTAGAAAAAGTAGAAATGTCCATTTTAGATAAAACAAGCATGCTTAAAACCAACAAGAAAGACACAAATCTTGAACTTACAAAGTTCACATTTGGTAGAACTTGAAGGCAATATCAGACATGAGTATTTACAAACTGTGTTTGATATTGCGATCAGATGGGGTGAAGTCACCCCTAGAAAAGCCAAATTTTGAAGATGCACACCAATTGCCGAATGTCAACATGTGCTAGCTGCCATCATGGGGGATCAAGGGACGTGTTTTTGGGGTGCAACCCCTTCCTCACAGCTACTTTATTATTAAGGAAAGGGTTGCACCCCAAAACGCATCCATTGATCTCCCGTGATGGCAGATAGCACATGTTGACACACTGTGTGCCGCTTCAAAATGTGGCTTTTCGCAAATATGTCAAAAAATGGTAAAAATTTTTAGCTCACAAAAAGTGCCAAAAAAAGGGATTTTGAAGGGTTTTAAACTCTCCCTAGAGGGGGGCGGTGTCATGGCGTGAGACGTCAGATGGGAAGAGAGGAGCTGGAGGTGTGTCGGCTGGCTGGCATCCCGGCGGCCTCTCTCATATGGCAAGGCTAGTGGGTGGGGCGGTTCGGGAGAGGAAGAGAGGAGAGCCGTGCTGTGTGACCATCGCTGCGGTTAGACACCCCGGAGCCCGATGAGAACCGGGCTTAGCACAGGGGTGCTAAGACAAGACAAACGGGGTATCGGTCTCGGCCCCCCTCCGGCGTCCCCTACGCCTCCCCCCTCTCCTCCCTCTGGGCTCAGGCAGCGGGACAGTGAAGTCCTGATCAAGAACGCTTAGTCTCCCAGAGCCATACAATGGAGCCTGCAACACACGAGGACTTGAGGCCGCCCGAAGTGGTGACCTGACAGACATATCAGAAGGCAAAAGGTGCTACAGTGGAGGGTCAGTGGTAAGAGTCGCTCTCTGCTCTCAGTTGTAAAGGTAAGAGAGAAACAGGGACCCTCCTGCAAAAGGAAAGACTGTCGGTGGAAGGTATGAGGGATACTGTGGAAACTGTGGGATGAGACGCTGGGCATTAATGTTATATGGCTACCATATTATTGTAAATTGCTGCAACCACTGTTTTTGCCACACTACTTCTACACCGGGAATACTGGTACCATCTGTTGTAACACCACTTTTACTGGCAACAAATTATGGTGGGAATTGTGGAGCACTAAACTTCTATAGAAAGCTAGGGTGGTGAAGCTGGGAGTGACATGAGAGCCCTTCCCCTATACAACAGAGTTTGGAAGCAAGACATTTATCCCACCCCTTACCAGAAATATAGGACAGAATCAGTGCATGGCGGAAAGATAAGAAAGCTGGTTGGAATAAGGGGGAATAGATTTGGTGCAATAGATTCTGGAATTAACACCCGTAAAGCAGTAGGGGACAAAGGCACCTTAAAGTGGATAGCCCTGAGAACATCAAATAGATTAAGCATACAAACCTTTAAAATACCACATACCCCCCCAAGTCTCAGCGATAAAAATCTACTATTCCCAGGACACGGAAAACACTATGAGCAGAACTGCGTCCAAAACCGGGAAAGGGGGGCACCCAAGACACCAAAGGATAAATCCTCTGGAAGCATCGCTGGGAGTACAATTAAGCAATACCTGGCCCAGGGGGGAGCCCGGGGAGCACCCATCCGGAGGCCCAAACGTCAACCATGGCAGATAAAAAGAAGAAGGGACTGAATGGGAAGGGAGACCAGACCCCTGACCATTCAAGAGATGATCTATCATCCGAGAATGTTCTCGAAACAACTAGACTGGAAGAACATAGGCAGGAGATACAACTCCCCTCGAAAAATGAAATCGCAGAAATGCTCAAGTCACTTGAAACCTCAATTAAATCGGAGATAAGCATGTTGAGGACAGACCTAGGCAACCTATTGGCTAGAGTCGAGAGAACAGAAGATATAATGGAGAAACAGGAGCGGGTACTCTCTGAATTAAAAGAACAAATTAAAATTACCCAACAAAACCAGATAAAAATATGCTATAGGTTAGAAGACCAAGAAAACAGAAACCGCAGACAAAATCTGAGAATCCGAGGGGTCCCGGAAACAAGGGGAGAAGATTTGAGGAAGATCATAGCGGCAATCTTCAGCCCCCTCTTGGAATTGGGAGGCAAAGATTTCCCAAAAATTGAGCGGGTACACCAGATAGGAAGGTTCGACACTAGACGAACAGAAAGAAGTCGAGACATAATAGTGAGGTTTAGATTTTATGAGGATAAGGAAAACATATGGGTAAAATTAAGAGGGAAAACTCAGCTTCAATATGAGGAGGCAAGGATCCAAGTATTTGCTGACTTAGCTAAAGACACATTGTTGAGAAGACGCCACCTTAAGCCCCTCTTGGAACAAATGACAAAACAAAATGTAAAATATACATGGGGATTCCCAGCCTGCCTGTTAGGAAGCAAAGATGGTATAACGGCCAGGCTGAGATTCCCGGGAGAGTTAGAGGAATTCTACGGGAAACTAGGCTTGCAGGTTCCTCCGCTGCTGGACTGGTCCAATGAACAGTGGGCAGAACTAGGAGTGGGGGGAGTGTAAAATGCCATGGGGGCGAGGAGGGTCCCGGGTTGGGGGAGGGGGGATGGGGGGAGGAGATAAAATTACAAGAAGAAAACCGTAGGGATGGAAGTTCTATCAGGAGTCGGCTAGCCCACCCGGTCACCGGGACAGTGGCGACCGGGGGGAAGACACACCAAGAGCTCCACCTTTGGAGGTGGAGACCAATAGAGGGCCACGATGTGCGAGACCTTCATAGGTCTAAGGGTCCAGTGGGGACCAAATGGGGGGAGGGGGGGAGGAGAGAGATGGGGGAATGGGGGGAGGAGGGGGGATAGGGGAAGGGGGCTCATTCCTGCCACAATAATAAGAACGTGGGGTATCTCTCCAAGGTCTAAGGTAAAGGGCGTACATAGGAGGGTAGAAAGATAGCAATGATCACAATAAAACTTACAACATATAATGTCAGAGGCCTAAATATGGCCAATAAAAGACGTAATATCTTTAATGAGCTTAAATTATTAGGGCCAGGAAACACATATTTCACACAAATCTAGATTAAGATTGTTTTCAAACGAATATCCGATTTGGTACCAAGGAGATACCATTTCAAATAGAGCCCGGGGTGTAGCCATTGGATTTGCAAAAAGAACAAGGTTTGTGCTGGAGGATAGATTGGTTGACCCAGAAGGTAGATACCTATTTCTTAGAGGCAGACTGAATGAAGGGGAATATACACTGGCTAATATCTACGCACCTAACAAAAATCCGATGAAATATTTTGTGAACATCTTGGGGAAATTAATAGAGTTTAGGAAAGGACATTTGATATTGATGGGAGATCTTAACTTCTGTATGGACCCGGGATTAGACAGTACGGCCCAAGCCCAGGGGAAGAACAACGCACAACTGAAGGAGGTAAAGCAAAAACTATCCACCTGTCAGTTGGTAGATATATGGAGAGTTCAACACCCAGGGAAAAGGGACTACACATTTTAAACCCCTGTGCACGGGTCATACTCCCGGATTGATTACGGATTTGTGGAGCACAGGAAGATTGATGAGGTCTTGGACTCTAAGATAGGAAATGTTACCTTTTCAGACCATGCACCCCTGACTATGGAAATGATAATAGGTAGAGGACCGGGCTATGTAGGACAGTGGCGTTTAAATGAGGAATTGATTCGGGAGGAGGAGGGGTACGACAGAATCAGAAAGGAACTGGAGAATTACTTCTCAGTAAACGATACTGGTGATGTGTCGGGGGCCATCTTGTGGGAGGCTCATAAAGCCTACATAAGAGGGGTCCTAATAGAGATGGGATGAGGAAGAAAAGAGAGAGACATGAGAAAATTCAAAAACTAACGGTAGATCTAGCTAGGCTAGAACAAAAGCATAAAAAACAACTGCGCCAGCCTTCTCAGGAGATTTATCAACAGGTGGTAATTAAAAGGGCAGAGTTGAAAATGGCAATGGAGCAGGAATCATAGTAACATTCAGTAAGACAGTAAGGGAAAGATATCGATGGGGTAACAAACCAAGTAAACATCTGGCGAGAATGGTACAAAAGAAGAAAGCTAGGAATTTTATAGAGAAAATCCAGACTAAGGCTGGCCACATGGAATACTCATCTCGAAAGGTAGCGGATATCTTTAAGAACTACTACCAGGAGTTATATTCAGTTTCCAAACAAGACACCCAGTTAAACAACAGGAGGGAGAGAAATAATAACTATCTAAAGAAGGCGATGCTTCCTAAGATTACAGACGTGGTCAGGGAACTTTTGGAAATGCCAATCTCTGAAGAGGAAATAAGAAAAGCACTAGCAGGAGCGGCCCCTGGGAAAAGCCCTGGCCCAGACGGGTTCACACTGTTTTATTATAAAAATTTAAAGGGGTTGTAAAGGTAAAAATTTTTTCACCTTAATGCATTCTATGCATTAAGGTGAAAAAACTTCTGACAGAACCGCCGCCCCCAGCCCCCCCGTTTTACTTACCTGACGCCTCGAAAGTCAGCTTCGCGTTCCCGACATCTGTTCCTCCGCTCACCCTGGCCGCTGATTGGCTGCAGTGGATGGATTGAAAGCAGCGCAGCCATTGGCTCGCGCTGCTGTCAATCACATCCGATGACGCGGCGCGCCGGGGGGCGGGGCCGAGTGATACAGCGAGCGGCTATAGCCGCCGGCTGTATCACGGGAGCGCGCCCGCAAGCACTCACCACCGTGCGAGGGAGCTCGCATTAAGGTGGTGAATGCTTGCGGGGAGGAGCTGAAACAGCCGCCGAGGGACCCCAGAAGACCAGGTTCGGGGCCACTCTGTGCAGAACGAGCTGCACAGTGAAGGTAAGTATAACATGTTTGTTATTTTAAAAAAAAAAAAAAAACACCTTTACAAACGCTTTAAAGCGATATTAGTCCCCAGGTTGTGTCACTACATGAATGGGCTGGGGGATAGTTATGGGATGAGCAGGGAAGCTTTGAAAGCTTCCATTACTATCATACTGAAGGAGGGCAAGGAGAGAATGCTATGTTCAAGCTATCGCCCTATCTCTCTGCTCAACACCGACACGAAATTATATGCAAAGGTCTTGGCAGAGAGGTTAAAGGAGTTAATGAACTCCCTGGTTAACCCAGACCAGGTGGGGTTCGTCCCTAAAAGAGAGGGGAGAGACAATGGGGTCAGGACGCTACTCCTTTTGCAAAAAATAAAGGAGAGTGGACCCCAGGGCTACTTCTGTCAATCGATGCCGATAAGGCCTTTGAAAGAGTAGACTGGGGGTTCATGATACAGACTCTGGAGACTATGGGACTAGGACCTAAAATGATCCAACGGATTAAAATCCTGTATCACCACCCTACCGCCATAATAAGAGTGAACGGTTTAATGTCCCAACCATTTGAAATGAAAAATGGCATAAGACAGGGGTGCCCCTTGTCCCGTTGCTCTTTGTTCTGACTATGGAACCTCTCCTGGCAACAATAAGTAGAGACCCCGACATAAGAGGTATCATGGCGGGAGAGGATGAACATAAAATTGCAGCATTCGCAGATGACGTGCTGTTCTATACAGTGGCGTAACTAGAACCTTCAGGGCCCCGGTGCAAGAAATCATGAAGGGCCCCCCTGACCCCCAGCTGGGGCCCTTCCCTCCGAGCCGATGGCGTAAATGCCAAGGCCCGGTCGCAAGTGTGATGTTTGTGACCCTGGTAGTTCTGCCACTGGCGTCTGTTTTTTTTTTTTTAAATTGTATTTTTCTACCATTTATTTATTGTTTTACAATATTATTTTATAAAAAATATTTTAATTTTTTTTTTAAGGGTTGGGGGGCTTTGGTGAGATATCAGGGGTCTTAGCAGACCTCTGATGTTTCACCTTTGAGAACGAGAAAGGAGATTGAGAGCACAGCCTCAGCTGCACAGAATGAATGGACAGGAATAGCTCTGTATAGAGCTGTCCCTTTATTCGCAAACTTAAGCATAGTAAATACAGTTTACTATGTTTCAGTTATGAATGGATTGAGTCCGTGATCGGTATGGATCACTGACTCTCCATGCAGATACCCTACAGCAGCTGGCAGGAGAGGGGAGGGGGGAACTCTGCTGAGCTGTGGGGACAAGGGGAGGGGCCAGGAGAGAGCGGGGGGGCAGGAAAAAGTACAGGGGGGCTGGAGAGCACACGGGGGCAGCAGAAAGAAGCTGCATAGGAGGTGTGGTGGGTGCGACTGCATATAGAGGAACTGATCTTTCCATTTCCCCCACTTCTCATCTCCTTTCAGCAGCTGCAGGAGGAGAATGGAGAGATCAGTTTCTCTGTATCAGTGTTTCTCAACATTTCTTCAACATTTTAGTCAAGGTGCAACATATTGCCTCTTCACTGCCTGTCAAATGCCTCTGAAAAGCGATCTGCATCACTTTTCAGAGGAATGGTATTTTCTTGTTGGTATTATGAACCCACTCTAAAAAAATCTGTTCTGATCGTAAAGAAAAAGGGGGTCAGAATTACAAGTAATGTGTATACATACACGCATGTAAACACACACGTACGCAAATACACACATATACATATAAGTACATGCACACACATAAACGCACACACATAAATGCACACACATGAGCAAACATGCACATACACATATAACTCTATACACATGCACACACATGCACACACACATATAACTCTATGCACACACATGCGCACACACATATAACTCTATACACATGCACACACACATGCGCATACACATATAACTCTATACACACGCACACACACATGCGCACACACACACATGCGCACACACATATAACTATACACATGCACACACACACACACACACACACATGCACACACACACACATAACTCTACACACATGCATACACATGCGCACACACATGTAAACATACACATGCACACAAATAAATGCACACACACATATAAAACACACACACACATGCAGACACACACATGCACACACCCAAACATGCAGACACACACATATAAGCACACACACATACATACAAACATATATAGATCACCTTTTTAAAAATCTGCAGCTGCAGCTCTGTACCTAAAACTCTCCATACCGGGTACTGCACTGTAGGGGGAGGCAGAGAGCACAGCACACAGTGTGCTAGACACGTCTCACTTATGCCGCGTACACACGGTCGGACTTTTCCTCTACAAAAGTCCAACGGACGCTGACGGACTAAAGCTGGCTGGTAATCCGATCGTGTGTGGGCTTCTCCGGACTTTCAACGTACTTTTTTAGCCTCAAATCCGATGTACTTTAGATTTGAAACATGCTTCAAATCTTTACGTCGTAACTACGACGGACCCCGAAATCCGCTCGTCTGTGTGCTAGTCCGACGGACAAAAACCCACGCTAGGGCAGCTATTGGCTACTGGCTATGAACTTCCTTATTTTAGTCTGGTGTACGTCATCACGTACGAATCCGTCGGACTTTTGTGTGGTCGTGTGTAGGCAAGTCCGTTCGTTAGAAAGTCTGCCACAAGTCCGCCACAAGTCTGCCAAAAGTCCGCCGGAAGTATGTCGGACAGGCTGTCGGACTTTTGTAGCTGAAAAGTCCGACCGTGTGTACGCGGCATTACTTTCACTTTGTGACCGAGCTCCTGCACTGCTGAATGATTTGCTGAGGATCAGGGAGCCACCGCTTGGGGAGAGGGGGGCACATGGGCCCCCACAGGCCCCCTGCAGCATGGGGCCCAGTCGCAATGGTGACTTTTGCGACCCCTATACTTCCGCCCCTGGTTCTATATAACGGACCCAGTGACATCCATGCCCAAGCTAGTAAAAGCCCTAAGGAAATATGGGGAGGTATCTAATTTTCAAATAAATTTGGTAAAGTCGGAAATATTAAATATTAATTTAAGCATGGCAGAAGTAAAGAACTTGAAAAAAGAGTTTAGCTTTGGGTGGACCAAGGAATTAAGGTACTTGGGAATAAAACTAGCTAACTCAATTAAGAAGATATATACCATAAATTATCTACCTCTAATTGATGTAGTCAGAATTGACTGTAAAAGATTCGCCAGTAAGCCCCTCTCATGGATAGGCCACATTAATGTCATCAAAATGGTCCTACTCCCTAAAATTATGTATCATTTCCAGATGATTCCAATACCACTCCCCCTATACTATCTAAGAAAGTTAAAAAAGATAATAATGAATTTTATATGGAAAAATAGAAGACCGAGAATCTCCTTCCAGATTCTAAAACAAAGGAAAACAAATGGCGGCCTGGCCAATTCCAGATGTCCTGAACTATTATAAAGCCGTAGTTCTGTCAAGATTGGTTGAATCGGCAAAGAGAGAAAATGAAAAAAGGTGGGTAAAAATAGAGAACATTTTCAGTAAAGCACAATTGGGAAGCATTATTTGGAATCCTCCACTCTTTAGAATTCTAGACAACAACTCACACGTAATTACACAAAATCTTTTTAAAATTTGGAACGGGGTCTATAAGAAAGTAAATGGGAAATACAATTCACCTTTACTTGCACTAAAAGATAATAATTTTTTCGCACCGGGGACGGAAACCGTAGGAGTAAAGGAAGCATTCTGGGGGATTACACAATTAAGAGAAATTATTAAAGATGGTAAAATGATGACACTTCAACAACTTAGACACGAGAGGGTGGCACAGGGGATGGATGAGTGGTGGTATCTACAATTGAACCATTTCGTGAGCAAATTACCACATCCTATTAGGTCTGGGGAAGAATTGACAGACATAGAAAGGTTGTGTGACGTGGAAGACCCGAGAAATATAGTTTCCAAATTATATAAAATTTTGATGATGACAGAAAAATTGGAAATACCGCCATTCATGGGTAAATGTGAGAGGGAATTTGGCACAAAGAAAGATATAAACACAATAAGAAAAATTCTGAAAATGATCTTTAACTCAGCGATAGATGTACGAAGGGCAGAAATGAACTATAAATGCATATGTAGAAGTTATATAACACCAGAGATAATAAGTAAATATCAGAAGAATGGTTCGGCACTCTGCTGGCGGGGCTGCCAAGAAGTAGAAACAATGGGCCACCTTTGGTGGAACTGCCCTAAAATAAAAAGTTTCTGGAGGAAGATTCTCGCTCTAATTAAGAAAATTACGGAAATAGAGGAGATAGAAGACCCTTGGGTGGTCTTGTTTCATGGGGGAGAAGGAGATATAAATAAATATAAGCGGTCACTGGTCCCACACCTCTTAAACGCAGCAAAGAGATTGATACCGAAGAGTTGGCAGAGGAGGGAGAGTCCAGAGACTTGGGAGTGGATCGATGCTGTAGAGGAAACATATAACATGGAGACCTTGGCAAACACCATAGATGAAACAAGCAGTGGGAATTTAGATGCGTGGGAGGGTTAGAAACAATTAAAAAAAACCTGGAGTTATGCTAAAGAACTGAAAGCCTTAGACTAGAGAAGGAGAGTAGAAGAGGCAAGGACCTTGGAGAGAAGGGGAAAGGGATGGGAAGGGGTAGGGAGGGAGGGTGAGGGTAGGAAGAGAAAACAAGATGAGAGGAGTTTGGATATGTTTTCGGGCCTGTGTAATTCTCTTGGGGAGGCGTTATGTAATAAATAAATGATTCTTTTTGATATGGCAATATGCTACGATGATGAGACACCGAGAGGGAGATCAAAGAAAAATGAACTGCAAAGTTGATTTAAGCCCCTCGAAAAGGTCGACTGAAGTGGCAACAAAAAATAAATAAATAAATAAACTCTCCCTAAAACATCAATGATGTTCTTCATTTTTTGTTGAACATCATTGATGTTTTTAAGGATTTTTTCCAAGTCCCTATTACACCCCATGATCTCCCCGATCAGGATCTGTGCATTTTCCGAGGTGAAAGGATCTGGATCCACAACATCACGATCACTTAAAAAGATAGAGACAAAAACACACCATGTATTATAAATATGCTGGCATCCATCTCTTACGTGAGCCTGTGGTCACAGACACTCACCTGTTGTGGTGCCAATTTCCACCACGTCTCCCTCCTCCTGCTCTGCTTGGCTTGGGTGGATTTCCCCTTCTTCCAGAGGTGGGGGGTCTGTGGTCTCCTCGGATGAGGGGCGGTGTCGTTCGAGTCTTATATATACTTAGCACACAGATATTTGATGGCAGAAATAGGAATATGAAACATTACTTGGAAGTGGGGTACAATTGTCTATTTTGGCAGAGTTCAAAGATGCAGAATTTTTAGTGTCCTTTGTCAAGCTTCAATACTTTACCTGTTTAGTACAAGCTTCACAGATGGAGACACTCCTATAGTATACACTGGAGCACCTGTGTGGGCCCCCTAATAAAAAGGATGTTCTTGTGTCCCACACTAGTGCTCCAGCGTCCAGATGTGAAAACTGCTGCGGAGTGTCCTCTCCTTACACAGAATCTAGTTTGCATTTCATTCTAGTTACAAACCCATCTACCCAACCAAATTATTTGCAGACAAATAGGCCATAAAAAATGTGGGCAAATGCATATGGCCAAAACAATGGTGTTTTCTAGGCCGAACGAACAATGTTTTATACGAACGAATAATGTGCCCATGAACATGAAAGTTGCCATTTTAAACTGGATAACAGTTAAGAAAAGCACATGGAGCAGCACAAACGTAATAAACATAAAGAATAGGAACACAACACAACTACTTACTTTTTTGCAGCACTCTCTGGATCTTTCTGTACTGCTCGTGCTCTCTTAATTTGAGGTCCGACCACCGCTTCCTGAGCTGATCCTTCGAACGTTGTACCCCGAAATTCCAGTGCAGACTCTTGACCACTTTCGCCATGATCTTGGCCTTTCTGACATTGGGGTTGGGGTAAGGTCCATACTTCCCATCATAGTCAGCCTTCTTCAGGATGTCCACCATCTCCAACATCTCCCCAAAGGACATATTTGAGGCCTTAAATCTTCTCCTTCTGGATCCAGACGTTTCAGGCTCCGGGCTTTCCTCCTCCTCCTCATTGCTGTAATTAGCACGTACCTGCTGTGTCTCCGCCATGTGTCTCCACCATGTGCTCTTCCTGCACTGCGCAGAACGAGAAGGGGCAGGGAATAGACTAGAAAGAACGTCAGGGGCGGGCAGAGTTTCACGCATGTGCAGTGTCTATAAAGCGTAAAACGCGTGCGTAGTACGTACGATCCGTGAGCGGAGGAATGGGTAAAGGAGGCGCTGATCATGATTGCGAAGGTAAGATTTTACATTGGGCCTATACTGCTTCTAGATTGAGGCCTGTATTTGCACAATTTAGAAGACTTTAGGCTGACATTAGGGTTTGTCTTGTGTTGTGTCTTGCAGTGAAAATGGATATCTTGAAGGATCAGGACTTTTGCCAATCTTCATTGATATGTTCAGGGAGCTGTCCTGTCTATGGGAGATAAACCACCCTGATTATAAGAACCAAACAAAGAGGAAGGCAGCACTGGATCAATTGCTGGAATTTGTGAAGTCAGTGATCCCCACGGCAGACATCACCTATTTGAAGATCCTAATTGGTGGCCTGAGGAGCACTTATCTAAGGGAGCACAAGAAGGTCCAGGATTCCCAGAGATCAGGAGCTGCAGATGACGTTTATGTCCTCAGGCTGTGGTACTATGACAGGCTGCATTTTCTGGCCGGTCAGACTGAACCCAGGCCAGCACTCTCCACTCTTCCTTCCCCCCAGCTGAGGCTTCTGACGCCCAACCTGGGCCTTCCAGGCACCAACATGTGGAGGAGCCCAGCTTGAGCCAGGTATAGCATTCTTCTAAATATTTATGGTTGTCCAATCAATTACGTTAACTAGATGTTAGTTTGGAGTACTAATTTCTGATTGTGATTGATGATGCAAAAACTAAAACCATGTCCCTTTTTCATACACAGGGAAGTCTCAGCCAGGAGGTGCCCAGGCCAAGGAGGCTGCCTGATACCCAGGTCCCTCCCCTACACCTTCAAAGGCAACGTGGCAGGAAGTAGAGTAACCTGGAGGAGGCTGCCATAGGCCTCTTTTGGAAGGCTACAGAGGCCCTGAGAACCTCCCACAGTGTGGAGGAGGACTTTGCTGGCATAACTGCCTGCAAAATGATGCAGGTGGAGGAGGGCCAACAACTCATGTGTGAGTCCTTAATTTTGGAAGCTCTCAATAAGGGGTTAAGGGGCCAAATAACATGTGCTACCCACATTTGTCACCTCACACATAGTCCTCCTCCTCCTCCTCCAGGTCCTCCTCCTCCTTCTCCTCCTCCTCCTCCTCCAGGTCCTAATCCTCCTCCTGCCACATCTCCAACACCAGAGCCACAGCCGGAAAGGAAGCGTGGAAGGAAGACCATAGAGTGATGACCCTGGGTTCAGTCTGGTCTGGCAAAATATGCAGCCTCTTGTAGTACCACAGCCTGGGGACATAGATGTCATCTGATGCTTTCATGACCTCTGGGACTTCTGGACCAGACTGCACTCCCTTAGATATGGACTCCTCAGGCCACCAATTTTGCAGTAAAATAATTGATGTGTGCCCTGGGGGTCCAAGGCTTCACCAATTTCTGCTGTTTCTCCAGCGTTGCCTCCCTCCTCTTCAAAAAGGACAGTTTGTGAGGATTCAGGTACATTTTAAAAATACAATGTGAAATGAACAAGAGACACCAACACCAAGCAACCTCCTTCAGATTAAATAATACAAGATTATAATGGTGTTGTGGTAACTTGACACACAAAACACACACAAAAATATTCAGGATGTTAAATAACTAAAAAAAAAAAATGATCAGCCTTTAAAAAAATACAAACCAAAAAAAATCACATTAGGGTTTAAAAAACTTAAAAAACAAAAAAAGATATAGATTTTTGGTCAGATGTGACAAATCATAATATATTGAGGGAATCACAATAAATAATAAAGAAAGCGGTTTGTGAGAACTCTGTGTGAATATCAGCAGCAAAACTACTTTGTTCTTCCTGCGTTGTATTAAATAATTTTAAAGATTGCAGCGTGACGAAAGTGCTTTATCCATATCAGCACGGGGTTCAGGAATCATTCAGTGTCTAAGCACTATTTATTGGTGCATGATAGGGACCCCTCAGGAACCCTCTTTTTAGGGATAGACAAGTTTAGACCCCATTGGAGGGGCAGTGCATTAATTAGGGGTATATCCCAGCTCGAGATGAGCTGGATCCATAGGTTAAGGACATATGTACCATATGGGTTAAACATTGACATGGATGTGAACGCGTTTATAGATAATTCATGATGTGATTTTATTGTATTTTATATTTTTTTGTGTTTTTTATATGCGCATATGTGATAAGTATACCAGTTCTGGGATGCTTGCTAGAGGACGCCATGTTCATTAATGGATGCAATTTGTATAGTGATATAAATATTAGGTTTGGGGGTTTATTCTCATTTTATTCTTATATTTATTTTTAGTTCTATTTTTGGTTTCCATTCACATGAACTGAATGCGTTTAACATTTTTCCCAAATTTTTTTTCATAATTTTTTTTCAAAATTTTTTTTCAATTTTTTTTCTAATTTTTAATTTTCACATTTATATATTGTTGGGAGTTGAAGCATAATCCTACAATATTTATTCCCTCTCATTATGAGTTCTATCATAGAGGGATGTTATGATCCACATGTGAAAGTTAAGATCCAATTTGGTCACTTTCCACACTCCACATGTGAAAGTTAAGATCCAATTTGGTCACTTTCCACACTTAGATATGTGGCACATTTTACACTTTGTAAATTTTCACCTACTTTTCTATTCACTCTATCTTCTAGTTTTTAATTTCATTCATTTTTGTATTATTTTATCAATTCAATCATTGTTTATCATTTTATGATAATAAATTTTCATATTTTTGATTTGTCATAATTTTTGGGCACGTTGGTGATCTTTCACGTAACCCAAGTTAGGGTGCGTCTTTCGCCTGTTCCCTAATGGTTAGGATATTTGCCCATACCCTTTATGAGGGTTTAACATGTTTTTTGCTGATATTGTGGGCATCTCAGCTAAGCACACGCTTTAGGGATAATTTAGGTTTTTCCCATATTTAAGATGGCGTCCTCGCGCTCGCAACTCAAAACGAGGCTTGGATGTCTATTTAATGGTGGTGGCTCACTGCGCTGCTCGTCCCCATTGAGAACGTCCTTTTGATGACGAAACGCGTCTGGGTACGCACGCAGCGACGCTACCACGTGACCAGGAAGTAGGACGAGCTTCGCTTCCATGCTTGTATGCCGGCCGGCGACATTTACTGATGCGATACTAAGTGCTTTTATTATGTAAGTGCAATATTTTGTTTATTAAATCTGCTTTTAAAACGTACTTCACCATGGAGAGTTTATTATTCTATTCTGGGTGGTATACTGATGATGTGGACTTCGTGTAATGAGGACTTATCAAGGTGCTTCTTGCCAGCTATATGTCAGCTCTTAACCTAATACAAGCCTGTGTATCACCGTGAGTCGGGGATTTTGATCTGACCATGGACGGTGCTGTTTGGTCCAATACCCCAGAGGCCCCGGCAAGGGTTTTTTTTGCCATCCGCATATTTCTTTGGAGTTCTGGTAAGAGCAATCATAGCTCATTTGGATCAGCATTTTACATTTATACTGAATACCTACCATGTGGGAAATTTGGACTTTATTCATTTGATTTGTATATTTTGATAACTTTTTTTTGGTGATAGATTGCATTATTTATCTACCTCAACACATATAACTTTTGTTTAGCGCAGTTTATATATATTTTTTCTGCTTTTGGTGTTGTCGCACTGTTTACTGCTGCTTATCCTTTTGTGCTTCTAGCGCGGAATTTTTTTTGCTTCTAAATATTTATGGTTGTCCAATCAATTACGTTAACTAGATGTTAGTTTGGAGTACTAATTTCTGATTGTGATTGATGATGCAAAAACTAAAACCATGTCCCTTTTTCATACACAGGGAAGTCTCAGCCAGGAGGTGCCCAGGCCAAGGAGGCTGCCTGATACCCAGGTCCCTCCCCTACACCTTCAAAGGCAACGTGGCAGGAAGTAGAGTAACCTGGAGGAGGCTGCCATAGGCCTCTTTTGGAAGGCTACAGAGGCCCTGAGAACCTCCCACAGTGTGGAGGAGGACTTTGCTGGCATAACTGCCTGCAAAATGATGCAGGTGGAGGAGGGCCAACAACTCATGTGTGAGTCCTTAATTTTGGAAGCTCTCAATAAGGGGTTAAGGGGCCAAATAACATGTGCTACCCACATTTGTCACCTCACACATAGTCCTCCTCCTCCTCCTCCAGGTCCTCCTCCTCCTTCTCCTCCTCCTCCTCCTCCAGGTCCTAATCCTCCTCCTGCCACATCTCCAACACCAGAGCCACAGCCGGAAAGGAAGCGTGGAAGGAAGACCATAGAGTGATGACCCTGGGTTCAGTCTGGTCTGGCAAAATATGCAGCCTCTTGTAGTACCACAGCCTGGGGACATAGATGTCATCTGATGCTTTCATGACCTCTGGGACTTCTGGACCAGACTGCACTCCCTTAGATATGGACTCCTCAGGCCACCAATTTTGCAGTAAAATAATTGATGTGTGCCCTGGGGGTCCAAGGCTTCACCAATTTCTGCTGTTTCTCCAGCGTTGCCTCCCTCCTCTTCAAAAAGGACAGTTTGTGAGGATTCAGGTACATTTTAAAAATACAATGTGAAATGAACAAGAGACACCAACACCAAGCAACCTCCTTCAGATTAAATAATACAAGATTATAATGGTGTTGTGGTAACTTGACACACAAAACACACACAAAAATATTCAGGATGTTAAATAACTAAAAAAAAAAAATGATCAGCCTTTAAAAAAATACAAACCAAAAAAAATCACATTAGGGTTTAAAAAACTTAAAAAACAAAAAAAGATATAGATTTTTGGTCAGATGTGACAAATCATAATATATTGAGGGAATCACAATAAATAATAAAGAAAGCGGTTTGTGAGAACTCTGTGTGAATATCAGCAGCAAAACTACTTTGTTCTTCCTGCGTTGTATTAAATAATTTTAAAGATTGCAGCGTGACGAAAGTGCTTTATCCATTCTGAATGCTAATTTTACCAGAACGAGCTGTTCCGTCTTGGAATTTCTTCTGAGCATGCGTGGCACTTTGTGCGTCGGAATTGTCCACACATGGTCGGAATTGACGCGATCGGATTTTGTTGTCGGAAAATTTTATAGCCTGCTCTCAAACTTTGTGTGTCGGAAAATCCGATGGAAAAAGTCCGATGGAGCCCACACACGGTCGGAATTTCCAACAACACGCTCCGATCGCACATTTTCCGTTGGAAAATCCGACCGTGTGTACGGGACATTAGTTTTAAAATGGTTAAACTGAGAGCTTCTACACAGAGTTCAGTCCATTTATAAGTGTAAACATTGTATCTCTTCAGGTTCTTTTTATCGGATTTGGCAGGCTGCCCAGAGGAGGAGAGAAGTCACTTCACAGAAGACTTCAGGCAACTTGCATTGACTTCTATTACAGAAGTCATTTGCAAGTCGCGCTGAAGTTATAATCGGCCTTTTTTATCAGCACAATTGGCCGATGCCAATTAAATAAAAAATGCTAAATATCGGCCGATATATCGGCCGGCTGATACATCGGTCGACCTCTACTACTAAGCACATCTTAGAGACCTCTAAATGCATTCTAATGACCTATGTACACCCTTTGTTGATACATATCCTGTTCTTTAACTGATTGTTCATTTGACAATCGACTGTTCAGCTTTGTTCTTTGTAATTTGAAAAGCTTATAATAAAATTAGGTTTAAAAGAAAGTAAAACAAGCATAAAAAATGCATTTTCATTTTCTTGACACATTTTCCAAAAACTTGTGGAAAAAAAATGACTTACTCACAAGACACATTACACCTCATAGAATATATGTTGGGATGTTTATTTTCCAAAATGGGGCCATTTTGTTAGCATTTCCATTGTCCTGGTGCTCCAGAGCCTTCAAAGTTGTAAAAGGTATTCAAGAAATTAGATGTGTAATTTATGTTCCTAGAACACCTGATGGTGCTCCGTGCATGTTGGGCCATACCTTGGAATGTCTACTTTCAAAAAAGGGGTCATTTGGGGGTATTTGTACTTTCCTGGCTTGTTAGTGTCTCAAGAAATGAGATAGGCCATCAGTACATCAGGTGTGATCAATTTTCAGTGATTGGCACCAATGTAGACTCTATAACCTTCACAAAGACCAAATAATACCCAATGAATTTGGATATTTTTTTCCAAATATATGTAGCAGTATACATTTCAGTCAACATGTATTAAGAAAATTACTAATTTGCTAAATTTTATAATAGAAATGAAGAAAAATACATTTTGTTACAACATTTTTGGTCTTTTTTTATTTATAGTGAACAAAATAGAAACCCAGTGGTGATTAAATACAACCAAAAGAAAGCTCAATTTGTGTGAAAAAAGGCAAAAATGTCATATGGGTACAGTGTTGTATGACTGAGTAATTGTCATTCAAAGTGTCACAATGCCCTGTGGGAGAGGGTTAAATAAATTGGCGATATGTAGAGACAAACATGATATAAAATATATCTCCATTATTATTATTTGATTTAACTAGTTTGGACATAACAGTCCAGGATTGGATATTTATAGACAATTTGTAGAAGAGAAGAATGTTATCAGAAGAAAATGAATTTCTCCCCCCGGAATGAATGTAACTATTTTCTACATGAATGGAACTCATTTCTCTTTATTGGAATCATTAATATGAGATCACTTTATAAAAGACGATCGATCATCTACACTATTGGAGGATTTCTCTTTTTGTGGACCCCAATTACTAAATGTGACATGAGAAGTGGATGAGGTGGTGTGATCCATTCATTATTCCTGTATGGGGATTGGACCATACACACTCACACTGACCTCTAGGCTTTCACCTCCAACCTTCTGCTAAGTCTTGGATTCAGTTGTGGAGATTCATTTTGGTGGTCACAGAAGTCTCACTCATGTTGTGGAAACTTCATTGACTAAAAGTGACACCATTGTACTTTAGGATTTCCTTTGAACATCATGGTGGAGGATTTGATCTTATGGTGTGGAGAAGATTTTATTATTACCGTTCTTTATTTGGAACTTTTTTGAAAATTTGTACTAATATTGCTGCACTAATTTTATATCTGCTGATTATAAATTCTCTTCATTAGTTATCAGTGAAATAGTCTCCATACCATTGTTATATATACACTTATAGGGAGTTTTGTGATGAGGAGTCTCACTTTTATTGTTATATTGTCACATTTATATTGTGTGAATGTTATATACTAGTGCTGCAGTCTTCCATATTATACTAGATGTGATAATTCCACCAATAGGGATCAGATATAACAATTCCATTCACTACAAAAATACATAGTTACATAGTTACATAGTTACATAGTTAGTCAGGTTGAAAAAAGACACAAGTCCATCCAGTTCAACCATAAAAAAAAAAAAAATCGTACAATCCAATATACCCAATACTATACCCACAGTTGATCCAGAGGAAGGCAAAAAACCCCAGCAGAGCATGCTCCAATTTGCTACAGCAGGGGAAGAAATTCCTTCCTGATCCCCCAAGAGGCAATCGGATTTTCCCTGGATCAACTTTACCTATAAATGTCAGTACCCCGTTATATTATGTACATTTAGGAAAGTATCCAGGCCTTTCTTAAAGCAATCTACTGAGCTGGCCAGAACCACCTCTGGAGGGAGTCTATTCCACATTTTCACAGCTCTTACTGTGAAGAAACCTTTCCGTATTTGGAGATGAAATCTCTTTTTCTCCAGTCGTAAAGAGTGCCTCCTTGTCCTCTGTGTTGACCATAAAGTGAACAACTCAACACCAAGTTCACTATATGGACCCCTTATATATTTGAACATGTTGATCATATCCCCCCTTATTCTCCTCTTCTCAAGAGTGAACAAATTCAGTTCCTCTAATCTTTCCTCATAGCTGAGCTCCTCCATGCCTCTTATCAGTTTGATTGCCCTTCTCTGCACTTTCTCCAGTTCCCCGATATCCTTTTTGAGAACTGGTGCCCAAAACTGAACTGCATATTCCTGATGAGGTCTTACTAATGATTTGTACAGGGGCAAAATGATATCTCTCTCTCTGGAGTCCATACCTCTCTTAATACAAGAAAGGACTTGGCTCTCTTTGGAAACCGCAGCTTGGCATTGCATGCTATTATTGAGCTTATGATCTACCAAAACCCCCAGATCCTTCTCCACTACGGATTCCCCCAGTTGTATTCCCCCTAGCATGTATGATGCATGCATATTCTTAGCCCCCAAATACACTTTCATACATGTGAGGAAGGGCAGATCTCCTCCAACCTATTCACAGATACTTCAATCTATATAATATATGATGTGCAACAAATACATAAACATGAAGAGCAACAAAGCCATCTTATAAAATTACAAACATCAAGAGAAAGTTCATAAATGTGTAAAAGCGGATTTCCTACAAGCCATTCACCACTACTTCCATCTCCAATCACCATACAGTGACTTGTGTAGCAAGACCCCTTTCACACTGCAGAGCCCCTAAAGCGCCGGTAGTTTTTACGGTGCTTTAGTGGTGTTTTCGCAGGTATTTCATGCCCTAGTGGGCCGGTGATAACGGGACCTTAAAAAAAATGAAAAAAGACCACTTCTGTGGTGCTTTCAAAGCAATTTGGAAGTGCTGCCCATTCATTTCAATGGGTAGGGGCGTTTTGGGAGCTCTATTTATAATGCTCATAACCTGCCCCAAAGATGCTGCTTGCAGGACTTTTTCTAACGTCCCACAAGCGCACCGCCCCAGTGTGAAAGAACTCATACAGATAAATAGGAGGCAGTTTTCAGATGCTATCTCTAGTGCTAAAATGTCTGAAAACTGCCTCAGTGTGAAAGGGGTCTAACAGAAATACCAGAGATTCATCCAGATGTATTAAATCAATGCTGATCAACTTCCACCTCTTTGCAGCAACTTCAATCAACCTCCACCACACCGGTGAGCAAACAGGTCACTTACCAAAAGGTTTATCCCCACAAGCAAGACCCAGACACGCTTGTTTATATCCTTCCAGCAGTGCCACTCCGCTCAAGCCAGCTTCCAATGAGAACAGACTGTGCCACAGAATGTCAGACCTCCAGGTAGTTTCTCCAATATCACCCGAGGTATCCAGACAATGGCCGCAATCACATTACATAGAAAAGAACAAGCCTCCATAGTGCATAATCCTTAAATATATATAGAATCACTGTAAGGAAAATGGCTGCACTTTGGTTCACTTGGTTCACTATATATATATATTTTTGATAATAGGCCTGAACTCCTTTTTGAAATGCTTTTTATGCAAGGCTTTGACAATGTTTAAGTGGAAATTTTACTGCGAGCTGTCTGCAAAAACAGAAGGTTTGCGGTGACAGATCTTGTACATATGTACAGGAACAAGACAGGACATCTCACCACAAGTCTGGGCCTAATGCCAGGAGGCACCTTATCGAAAGTACCTTTAAAGGTTATTTCTATATTAAACTTTGGGGTAACTTTTTTTATTAGGTACTTTTTAAGCACGTCATCTAGCAGAAAGGTCATTGTCTTTTTTCTATATGCCATATACCATGTAACTTGTGATACTTGTACTCTTGTGATTGGATAAGCTAAGGGACCGCCCCTTGGTTTGCCCCTTATGATGTATATTGAATTGTTATCATATATACCAGGGAAAGAGAAACATAAAGATATATTTGCGATATCCAACTGACTTGTGTGGTGTCGTTCATATCAGAATTCCAATCGATTGAAGAGGCCTTCTTGATGTCCAAGTTCAGCTCGAGCAAGGAAAAGGTTTGGGGGCGCACTTGACCAGTTGACCAGTTGACCACTACCCTCACAAATGGTGTCAGAAGTGGGATATATATTCTGAAGTCCGGTGGTCAAGCCAAAGCCAAAAGAATTTTGGCCAAAGCCAAAAAAGGTAAGGTCTCTTTAAATTTCTTTTGCAAGGTGGTTTTCTTGTGCTTGACCGGACTTCAGAATATGTAAGGTCGGATCTGGTAAGGTCAAGTAGCTCGTCAAAATATAATAGGAAAGTTATTGTATAAGTGTCCCCGCTAGGTTGGCCAGGACTGGTAGAATATTGTAAATATTTTACTAAGAAATAGGACTGGACATCAAGAACGTCTATAATGTATTGATGCATGTATTGATGTATTGATGTATTAATTGAAATTATTGATGTATTGATGTATTAATTGAAATTAAGGTGGCCACCAAGGGTGAAAAATATCACGCAGGACGCTGCGATAATTTTAGTCTTGGATTGTTATTTGTGTCATAATCAGGTTCCTTTAAGACAGTAGGTGCTGTAAGAAGTTTTATAAAGATATCTGATGAAGTGTGCCAGAAAAACCCAAACCTCTTTGCTTGCCTTTCTTTCGCTTAGGAGATAAAATAAGTACATAAAATAAGGTAATCTGTTTGTCTGTGTGGAATTTGTCAGGTGTCATAAGGTAAGATGACACCTTTCCACTGCATTGTATTATCATTGTATTATAATGAAACGTAGAGTGATGTTATAATATTTGGTGATGTATTGATGCTGACTTTTAATGATTTATATATAAATGCTTTGACTCTAAAGTATAAGATATATATAGTTGGCAGGATGATTCTGGCATTGATGCAGTGAGTAAAAATATTTTCTTTGCAAGAATTATTTTCTTTATTATTTATTATTTATTATTTTCTTTGCCTTGCTGTAATCAGGCGTTCGGTGTCATCTTAGGGAAAGTTAAAAAAAAAAAAAAAGTGTCCTGATTGTATTACTGGTTTACACAAATTTGTGTTTCAAGAAGGATTGACAGTGCAGGGAGTAATGTCACTTATTGGAAGAGCAGGGGAGACTTATCAAGTCTGTCCTCGGTCTTTGAAGTATTGTGACATTAGGGACGTTTTTACCATTTAAAATACGGGTAGAGCGTTAACACTTTTTTAAGGTAATACATAAATTGGTAAGGCTAACTTTTGATTAAAACATGTTATTTGAATAATTCTTTTTGCTACTGACATCTCTTGCAAAGAGGAAGTCAGGTGCAAAATTTGGACATTTGCTTTTTGCCAACAGGGTACAAGTACTAATATCTCACTGACTGTAATAGATGGTGGGGAATTGTTTGTGGCATTAGTACTACCGCAATTGAAGGCACTGTTTGAACCTGTTGGCATACTGCAAAAAGGAATAAAGAGACTCAGTATCTAATTACAATGTTTAGAAAGAAAAAAAATAAATATATATGTTGTGGAGATCGGCTGGGCCGAGGCTCCCTATAGTATCCTAGCCCATACATTGTTCATGATGGGTTTAGCAGAGTCATGGGATGGTAAATTAAGGTTTAAATCTTACATACCACAACACAGAAATTGAAAGCTGCAGAGGCTGCACACGCTGTAGAAAGTCAGAATACAAAACACGTAGTTTTAAAGCAAGCAGAGAGCACAGAGAAAAAAAAAAAAAAGGAAGTAACTACGCAGTTAGTTAGTGCTCTAGGTTTCCTTTCATTACACGCCAGATTTAACACTTAAGATAAAATACACAGTCTTTTAATACAGACTTATTAAAGTCTGTCTTCAAAAAAAAAAAAAAACGATGAAAATTTTTTTTTATGTGAAGATTGTACGGAGGGTTGCTCTATAGGGATCAATGGAACTGATGTGGTACACAAAATTACACCTCTCCTAGAGGTCTGTGACTTGGAGAACAGAGTGTTAACCAAATCTAAGTTTGCAATATTACCACAATGTCCCCTATGCCTAATGGGCAGGGACCTAATGTCTAAATTAAAACTGAATATAACTTTTACAGCAGAAGGAGGGATTATTGCCAAATCCCCTCACTGTGATTTACAGATGCCAAAAAGACAAGATTTTCTGTGTTACTTCATGTCAGTTCCTACATACTTAGAAACACATCCCATCTGGGCAAAGTCCAAAACAGATGTAGGACACATACCTTGTACACCATATGTACCTACCTTCAAACCAGACACAGTACCCACATTCCAGAAACAATACCCTTTGCCAAAAGAAAAGATCATGGGACTTCAGCCTCTGATAGAAGAATACCTAACATTAGGTATTCTAAGGCCTATAATTAGTCCCTGGAACACACCAATTAATCCAGTAAGGAAGGCTAACGGGGAATGGAGGATGGTGCAGGATCTTAGGGTAGTCAACAAAAGTATACAACCCTTACCCCCACTAGTGGCAGACATTTCAGGGATATTCATCAATATTCCTGCACGGTCCTCCATATACACGGTACTAGACCTGTCAAACGCATTTTTCAGTATAGAAGTGCATGAGGACTTCCAAGACATCTTTTCTTTCACATGGTCCACCGAGCAGGCCGTTGGCCAGCAACTAACCTGGACCAGGCTTCCGCATGGTTATGTGGACAGTCCGGCATCCTTCTCAATGGTGCTTAAAGCCACCTTGGATGACTGGGTCCCCCAATGAAATCCACACTCTTGCAGTATGTTGATGATCTACTGATATGTAGTGAAAGTAGGGCACAATGTGAGGTCGATTCCGAGAGTCTGATGTCGCACCTAGCACTCAAGGGTCATCTCGAGTCTAGAAAGAAGATTCAATGGGCCCAAGAGCAGGTAGAGTACCTGGGGTGCGTCATTGCAGAGGGAACACGGATGGTGTCTCCAAAACGGGTCGAAGCCCTCACTTGTCTCGGCCCACCAAAGGACAAAGCATCACTATTGTCCTTTCTAGGTTCAATAGTTTACTGCAGACAGTGGATTCCTGATTGTTCCTACTATGACTCTCTGCTAAGGCAGGCTACAACAGCACAGGCGCCAAAGCTGATCACATACACCCCAGAAATGACTGAAGCCTTTCAAATTCTTTTGAAATCACTAGCCTCGGCCCCGACCCTCGGCTTGGCAAATTATGAAAAGCCCTATGCCCTATACTGTGTGGTCAGGGGTCATGCCTTTGCTGCAGTTCTAGCCCAAATGCATGGCACCCACTACCGCCCCGTAGCCTACATCTCAAAAAAATTACCAGTGACAGTCCAAGGGATGCCGGGCTGCTTGCAAGCGCTGGCAGCCTGTGCAATGACTGTAAAAGAAGCACAAAAGATCACTTTAGGGACTCCAACCACCCTATACACATCACACAGTGTCCTCCATTTGTTACAAAACATGAACATCCAACACATGACTACGCAACGTTCATCAGGGTATGAAATCATTCTTACAAACACGCACAACTTAACTGTCAAAAGCTGTGCTGAAGTAACACCGGCAATCAAACTCTTACACGCTTTGCTAAAACTCCCAGTCACTCCCCAAGACTGTCATGACTGTACACAAGAACTTCTCACTGTCACAGTACCTTGAAGAGATCTCACTGATCTGCCTAATCCAGACTACCCTAATGTCTTTATAGATGGTAGCTGCACACGTCCAGCAGACAATCAATACAAGACAGGCTATTCGGTGGTAATGCTACCGGATCTCATACTAGAAGATGGTTACCTCACTGGCGCAACCTCCGCACAACAAGCTGAGCTGTATGCACTCACCAGGGCATGTTTAATACACAAAGGAAAAAAGGTGAACATTTACACAGACAGTAGGTACGCATTCGGAGTCGAGCACGATTATTGCATGATCTGGTTTAGGCGTGGTTTCCGCACCGCAGATAACAAAAAAATAAATAACAGTGGTTACGTGTACGATCTAATTAATGCAATACAACAGCCCGATAAATTAAACATTGTCAAAGTTAAGGGACATGCCACTGACGGATCTCTAGAGTCACAGGGAAACGCTCTAGCAGACAGAGTAGCAAAAGCCGCAGCAGAAAGGCAGCCACAACCACATGACACAAAGCTCCTATTATTCCAGAATGACTTTAACACCCCCTCGTTCCAACACACGTCTGTACTCTTGCAAAAACAGGCATCGGCTGATGACCTGGACTACTGGAGCGATTCAGGTTTGACCAGAGACCCTACAGGTCTCTGGACAAACAAGGAGGGAGTCATAGGGATACCTAGAGCAGCAGCGCCCCTATTGCTGTCTTATCTCCACGGCCCAGGACATATAGGACCCAGACCACTCTTAAAAAAGTATGAAGACTGTTTTAGCACACACAAGGCATATGAATTAGTACAACAGCTTGTCTCTTCCTGTCTGACTTGTGCTCAGAACAATGTTCAGGGCCACCGACATGGGAAACATGGACATTTGCCACCACCATTAGGCCCACTACAAGACTTACAGATAGACTTCACACATATGCCCAGGCAGAGAGGTAATCTCAAATATTTGTGCGTGCTGGTGGACAAATTTTCAGGTTGGCCCGAGATAATACCCGTTACAGGGGAAACCGCAGGCATTGCAGCCCAGTGTCTGATCAATCATTGGATCAGTCGATATGGACTTCCTGCCACCATATACTCTGACCAAGGTCCAGCATTTACTTCAAAATTGGTGAAAGAATTGACAAGGGTATTAGGGATACAGTGGAAGCTACATATCCCATACCACCCACAGAGTTCAGGGGTAGTGGAAAGAATGAATAGAACAATCAAAGAAAAACTAAAGAAGGCTACTAACGGTACTATGAAGGACTGGCTAAAATACCTGCCAGGGGTCCTCTTCCAGATAAGAACCACCCCCCACAGTAGGACAGGCTTATCCCCATATGAAATACTAATGGGAAGGCCGGCCCAAAAGAAAGCAATTGAGGGAGAGGAGGTTAATCTTTATTCCTTACAGGAAGAGCACGTGAAACATCTGGTAAGTAGCCTTACTGAAAACTATGACAAGGTAGCTGTCACTTTTCCTCCTCTTTCCACAGAACCTACACACCCCTTCATACCCGGTGACAGAGTCTTGATAAAGCAGCTTGCAGCAAGGAAGGTACCAGGGCCCATCTACCAAGGACCACAATGGATCCACACATCAAGGATAAAGAAAGCACCAAGCCTGGAAGCAAGCCAAGGATCACGAAAGAAAAAGAAACCAAGCCTAGAAGCAAGCCAAGGACCACAAAAGAAAGAGACATTGAACTCAAACCCCTGCCCAAGCCCTCTACTATCTCCACCCGAAAGCCCCCCAACCCCCCCCCAATCCCTAGAGATCTTAAGCAATCCCTCTGCAGCACCCTCCCTAGAGGACTTGGGAGCCCCAGAAACATTAAGCAAACCCCCTGCAGCACCCTCCCTAAAGGACTCCGGAGCCCCAGAGACCTTAGACCTAATGACATTCGAGTAGTAGATGTTCAGGTATTTCCCCCAGGTTCTCAGGACCCACCTGAACAGCTCTGGAAATGTACCACTCGAATAATTTTAGTCTTTGCCATCCTGGTTACTCTTAAGATTATTCTGATAACTACCTTTGTATGTTGGATGACTAACAGTTGTAATTTTCAGCTCCCCTCTAATTATACTAACCGTACTCGGCGAGGTTTTATGGGAAATTCTATTTATCCCTGCTGCACTCAGATAGCCGGACAGATGTCCAAAGCCCAATCTCAAGGCGTTACGGGGTATCATATTCAAAGGAGGGATGGGAATTGTCACATAGCAGCCATTGTCTTTACAGCCAAATATAAGGGAGTAGAAAGGACTTGGTGTATGGATCCCAATCATAAACCAAGTCAGAGCCAGGTGTCCAAGTTTAAAAAGGCCAAACTCAGAGATATAGGAATCAGCCAAGTTATTCAAAATAAAAGATCAAATTATGCTCCCTTTGCACCATTAAATGATACTAGTATGAAAAAGGCCCCCAAATCAGAATTCCAATTTTTAGAATCCAGAAGGGAACTCCTAAGACCAGACTTTAAAAGTATTAATAATGGGGCACAGCTAGATCCTGAAACTTATTCAGTACCCGGGACCTCACAACCAATAGTAAACCCCTTCTCTTTACAGGATACACCAGGAGTCCACAATTTAATCTTAATGGAGCAGGTAAAGACTTGTATAACGGTAGATTTTGCAGAGACACAGTAGTAAATTTTACACTGGTAGATTTGGGGCTCATAGCCAATGGGACACTAGATATAGAGGGACTTCTCACACACAACATAACAGACCCTGATGAACGCATTGGGAACATGTCCTCCTACAGTATTTCAAATTGTATGAAAGGGAATAGCTCGATCACAGAATCTTGGCTTATCAGCACACATATGAATAGTTCATGGATGGAGGAGCAGGAGGATGCGGCACCCTCCATAGGGGACTGGATGTGCTAGTGGGACTAAGGTTCAACCTACATTCAACTGGGGATGTACCCGCCCCTCATATGCCCCACGGATGGATGGTGTGCTGCGGCCTTAGGTGCCACACCACCATCCCATATCCCCTTGATAGAAAGACCTCAGGGTGGTGCACCCTGGTAGAAATGATTCCTTTCATGGGTGCTACTCCAGGGGACTCCCCTGTTGAGATGATACCAGCACATGGTCATTTAGAGTTTGGGAGGCACAAAAGAGAGGTCACAACCTGGTGGGACAAGGTATTCGCTTCCATGGGAGGGGCAGGCATGTACAATGCACTAACAAAGGTAGATGAGTTTGGGGAACTAGTAGATTCCTGGATGAATAAAACATCAGCTGATGTGGGCTTCATCAATGAGGAATTGAGGAAAATCCTGTTGAACAAGAAATAATCAAGCATCGTCAAGAAAGGATGATGATGGTATGACAGGGCTATGTGATGTGACAGGGGATAAAAGCCTATGTTGCACATATATGAACAACTTAACCAAACCAAGTGAAGATTTAGAGGTACCAGATTATTATGATATAATCAAAGGACACCAGGAGGAAAGGGCAAAGTTGCAGACACAAATGAGGAGATTGGGAGACTCTTGGAACCCACTCTCAGGAATTGGGGGTTGGTTCGGATCATTTTGGGATAGTGTAATGGGTTTCTTTAAAAAGGCAGGCATGATATTGATCATGATAGTACTCCTGGGTATCGCCATTTATGCCACTATTAAATTCCTATTCTATATAACCAGTAAAGTCCCTGATATTACAGCAAAGATTAAATCGGACTCTGAGCTGAAGGAAACTATGACCATGTTCTACATTGACCCCCTCTACATTGAGCCAGAGGAAGCCACGGCTATGTTCTACACAGAACATACCTGGTACTCCAAACATTAGGAAATTTATGATCAGGGAGAATGAAATCCTCCCTGATCAAAGGAGGGATTGTAAGGAAAATGGCTGCACTTTGGTTCACTTGGTTCACTATATATATAGATTTTTGATAATAGGCCTGAACTCCTTTTTGAAACTCTTTTTATGCAAGGCTTTGACAATGTTTAAGTGGAAATTTGTCTGCGAGCTGTCTGCAAAAACAGAAGGTTTGCGGTGACAGATCTTGTACATATGTACAGGAACAAGACAGGACATCTCACCACAAGTCTGGGCCTAATGCCAGGAGGCACCTTATCGAAAGTACCTTTAAAGGTTATTTCTATATTAAACTTTGGGGTAACTTTTTTTATTAGGTACTTTTTAAGCACGTCATCTAGCAGAAAGGTCATTGTCTTTTTTCTATATGCCATATACCATGTAACTTGTGATACTTGTACTCTTGTGATTGGATAAGCTAAGGGACCGCCCCTTGGTTTGCCCCTTATGATGTATATTGAATTGTTATCATATATACCAGGGAAAGAGAAACATAAAGATATATTTGCGATATCCAACTGACTTGTGTGGTGTCGTTCATATCAGAATTCCAATCGATTGAAGAGGCCTTCTTGATGTCCAAGTTCAGCTCGAGCAAGGAAAAGGTTTGGGGGCGCACTTGACCAGTTGACCAGTTGACCACTACCCTCACAATCACAGATTGTACACTTCCATCATATACACGAGTATACACAGAACTCAGAGCACACACCGCTCCTGACTGCAGCCATGTATGATGGAGTCCAGGCAGTGACATGGAGGCTTTTTCTTTTCTATGTAATGTGATTGCGGCCATTGTCTGGACACCTCGGGTGATATTGTATTTTTGCACATTATATGTTATCCAGACTGAAATAGCTGTGAATTTTTATTATTGAACACTATTGGTGGAGTTATCACATCTACATTAGAAGTGTTGGTATTCGGACACATTGTAGGTTGCAGATTTCTCATTTGTCTCATCACACATTTTGTCACTAATGTCACACACGGTCGGATTTTCCAATGGACGAAGTGCGATCGTATTGTGTTGTCAGAAATTCCAATCGTGTGTGGGCTCCATCGGACTTTTTCCGTCGGAATTTCCGACACACAAAGTTTGAGAGCAGGATAAAAAATTTTCCGACAACAAAATCTGATTCTGATCTGAATCCATTGGAAAAAATCTGATGGATTTTATTGTCGGCATGTCCAATCAATGTTCGATCGTGTGTACAGGGCATAAGTGTAGAGCTCTATACATAGAATTATATTATACTATTTGTACTTCTATATCAGACTTCCTGCTGGCAGCTGGTTTTCATTCATTCGATTTTGACAAATTTGTTCATATTTTATTTTTTCATATTTTTTAGTGCAGATATTTCATTTTTTACATTTTTATATCCAGCTTTAGAAAACTGTCTGATGTTGGTGATATATAGAGACAACCAGGAGATGAAATATATCTCCATTATTATTATGTGATTTATATTATTTAGACATACACTATATTACCAAAAGTATTGGGACACCTGCCTTTACAAGCACATAAACTTTAAGAGCATCCCAGTCTTAAGTAAGTGCAGCGCTATGATTGCAAGAAAAGGAAAAAAATTGTATGTTTCAAACATATATGTGACAAAATGACACAAACTCTAACATAATAGATGTGAATGGATATTAAGCAATGTGCTAAGATAGTGACTGCACTACACACAAATGTCCAAAATGGAACGAAATGATGAAATACAGTCCAATCAGGTTTGTTATCCAATACACATGTGAGAAGTTCCTGGCATTCCTGGGAACCTTGGAGTGAAAAAAATGGAAGCAAAGACCACCACCATGAAAGAGGGAGGAGGCTTACCAGATAATATTGACTTGGCGGGGCATATACCACCCAAGTTAACAAGGCTTGTTGGGTTCAAACCACTCAATGGGGGACAGCAGATTCTGGAACTCCGTCAGTTGATCAGCCTTAGACGGTCATGAGATGTTAACTGAAGGCTCCAGGAGTCTTGGGGAGCATGAAAACTTATTGTCACAGGAAGGATATCATGTACTAGAAAAAGGGGGCTGACATAGCCTGATACCGTTTAAAAAGAAGGTGGCTTATTAAAAATATAAATTCAACACTCACATTTGGAAGAAATTGATACAGCATGTAAAAGCATGAGGCGATGTTAGCGGAAGGACCACCAAACGCGTTTCGACTGCAGTCGGATTTGGTGTGTGGACCCCCGGAAAACATTGCTTAAATGGAGATAGTGACCCCAGAGTTTGCTTGACACCGGAAGTGATCCTAAATGACATCACTTCCTGTCTCCATGTCTAAATCCAAAAAACAAAATCAAGGAACAGTTTGTACAAACGAATGGATTGCATGGTAGCGATAGAAAGCACCTCCAGTTGGCATAACGGAATGCATCTCATAGTGCGCCATGCACCAAAACACTCGGTCTGTAAACCAAGCCTTGTTGTGAAATCAAGGCATGGTTGTCTGGCTACCATCTCAAACTAAACAAGCCTCGTTTTGAAACTGAGGCTTGGATAGGTGACTTCCTGTTTGTATATGTTTACTTCATGTATTGCAGCATCAGGTCTATTAGCCAAACCTCGCTATGAAGTTGAGGCGTGGCTATATGGCTTCCATCACAACCAAGCCTCATTATGGGACTGAGGTGTGGATTGGTGACTTCCACCCTGCAAACCAACTAAGCCTCCCTCCAGAGGCAAAGCCCGGTATAACATTCAGACGATAAACATAGAGGACATGTATAAGCCCGCTTATTTTTTATTTTTTATTTATTATTTATTATTTTTTATTTTTTATATTCTCTTAGGTTTTGTATTTACTTATCTGTGGATGGGCATGCGACCCATGTTTATTATGTGACACGTCCTCTATGTTTATCGTGCTATATCTGATTGTTATACCGGGCTTCGCCTCTGGAGGGAGGCTTAGTTGGTTTGCAGGGTGGAAGTCACCAATCCACACCTCAGTCCCATAATGGGGCTTGGTTGTGATGGAAGCCATATATCCACACCTCGACTTCATAGCGAGGTTTGGCTAATAGACCTGATGCTGCAATACACAAAGTAAAAATATACAAAGAGGAAGTCACCTATCCAAACCTCAGTTTCAAAACGAGGCTTGTTTAGTTTGAGATGGCAGCCAGACAACCATGCCTTGATTTCACAACGAGGCTTGGTTTACAGACTGAGTGTTTTGGTGCATGGCGCACTGTGGGATGCATTCCATTATGCCATTCGGAGGTACTGGATATCGCTATCATGCAATCCATTCGTATGTACAAACTGTTCGTGGATTTTGTGTTTTGGATTTAGACATGGAGACAGGAAGTGATGTCATTTTGGATCCTTCCGGTGTCAAGCAAACTCTGGGGTCACTATCTCCATTTAAGCAATGTTTTCCGAGGGGTCCACACCCCATATGATGACTATGCAGTCGAAAAGTGTCGGGTGGACCTTCTGCTAACATCGCCTCATGCTTTTACATGCTGTATCAATTTCTTCCAAATGTGAGTGTTGAATTTATATTTTTAATAAACCACCTTCTTTTTAAACGGTATCACGCTATGTGAGCCCCTTTTTCCTATTACATGATACCCTTCCTGTGACAATAAGTTTTCATGCTCCCCGAGACTCCTGGAGCCTTCAGCTAACATCTCATGACCGTCTAAGGCTGATCGACTGATGGAGTTCCAGGATCTGCTGTCCCCCATTGGGTGGTTTGAACCCAACAAGCCTTGTTGACTTGGGTGGTATATGCCCCGCCAAGTCAATATTATCTGGTAAGCCTCCTCCCTCTTTCACGGTGGTGGTCTTTGCTTCCATTTTTTCACTCCAAGGTTCCCAGGAATGCCAGGAACTTCTCACATGTGTATTGGATCACAAACCTAATTGGACTGTATTTCATCATTTTGTTCAATTTGGACATTTGTGTGTAGTGCAGTCACTATCTTAGCACATTGCTTAATATTAGGGATGAGCTTCGAGTTCGAGTCGAACTCATGTTCTACTCGAACATTGGCTGTTCGCAAGTTCGCCGAACAGCGAACAATTTGGGGTGTTCGCGGCAAATTCGAATGCCGCGGAACACCCTTTAAAAGTCTATGGGAGAAATCAAAAGTGCTAATTTTAAAGGCTTATATGCAAGTTATTGTCATAAAAAGTGTTTGGGGACCCGGGTCCTGCCCCAGGGGACATGGATCAATGCAAAAAAAAGTTTTAAAAACGGACGTTTTTTCAGGAGCAGTGATTTTATTAATGCTTAAAGTCAAACAATAAAAGTGTAATATCCCTTTAAATTTCGTACCTGGGGGGTGTCTATAGTATGCCTGTAAAGGGGCGCATGTTTCCTGTGTTTAGAACAGTCTGACAGCAAAATGACATTTGGAAGGAAAAAACTCATTTAAAACTACCGCGGCTATTGCATTGCCGACAATACACATAGAAGTTCATTGATAAAAACGGCATGGGAATTCCCCACAGGGGAACCCCGAACCAAAATAAAAAAAAAAAAATGATGTGGGGGTCCCCCTAAATTCCATACCAGGCCCTTCAGGTCTGGTATGGATATTAAGGGGAACCCCAGCCAAAATTTTAAAAAAAAATTGACGTGATTTTAAGGGGAACCCCACGCCAAAAAAAAAAAAAAAACGGCGTGGGGTCCCCCTAAAAATCCATACCAGACCCTTATCCGAGCACGCAACCTGGCAGGCCGCAGGAAAAGAGGGGGGGACGAGAGTGCGGCCCCCCCCCTCCTGAACCGTACCAGGCCACATGCCCTCAACATTGGGAGGGTGCTTTGGGGTAGCCCCCCAAAACACCTTGTCCCCATGTTGATGAGGACAAGGGCCTCATCCTCACAACCGTGGCCGGTGGTTGTGGGGGTCTGCGGGCGGGGGGCTTATCGGAATCTGGAAGCCCCCTTTAACAAGGGGACCCCCAGATCCCGGCCCCCCCCCCTGTGTGAAATGGTAAGGGGGTACTTACCCCTACCATTTCACTAAAAAACTGTCAAAAATGTTAAAAATGACAAGAGACAGTTTTTGACAATTCCTTTATTTAAATGCTTCTTCTTTCTTCCTTCATCTTCTTCTTCTTCTGGTTCTTCTGGCTCTTCTGGTTCTTCCTCCGGCGTTCTCGTCCAGCATCTTCTCCGCGGCGTCTTCTATCTTCTTCTCCTCGGGCCGCTCCGCACCCATGGCATGAGGGGGGAGGCTCCCGCTCTTCTCTTCATCTTCTCATCTTCTTCTCTTCTTCTTCTTCTTCATCTTCTTCTTCTTCTTCTTCTTCTTCCTTCTTCTCTTCTTCCTGTCTTCTCCGGGCCGCTCCGCAGCCATGCTGGCATGGTGGGAGGCTCCCGCTGTGTGACGGCGTCTCTTCGTCTGACGGTTCTTAAATAACGGGGGGCGGGGCCATCCGGTGACCCCGCCCCCCTCTGACGCACGGTGACTTGAGGGACTTCCCTGTGACGTCACGGGGAATGCCACAGGGAAGTCCCGTCATGTCACCGTGCGTCAGAGGGGGGCGGGGTCACCGGGTGGCCCCGCCCCCCGTTATTTAAGAACCGTCAGACGAAGAGACGCCGTCACACAGCGGGAGCCTCCCACCATGCCACAGCATGGCTGCGGAGCGGCCCGGAGAAGACAGGAAGAAGAGAAGAAGGAAGAAGAAGAAGAAGAAGAAGATGAAGAAGAAGATGAAGAAGAGAAGAAGATGAAGAGAAGAGCGGGAGCCTCCCCCCTCATGCCATGGGTGCGGAGCGGCCCGAGGAGAAGAAGATAGAAGACGCCGCGGAGAAGATGCTGGACGAGAACGCCGGAGGAAGAACCAGAAGAGCCAGAAGAACCAGAAGAAGAAGAAGATGAAGGAAGAAAGAAGAAGCATTTAAATAAAGGAATTGTCAAAAACTGTCTCTTGTCATTTTTAACATTTTTGACAGTTTTTTAGTGAAATGGTAGGGGTAAGTACCCCCTTACCATTTCACACAGGGGGGGGGCGGGATCTGGGGGTCCCCTTGTTAAAGGGGGCTTCCAGATTCCGATAAGCCCCCCGCCCGCAGACCCCCACAACCACCGGCCACGGTTGTGAGGATGAGGCCCTTGTCCTCATCAACATGGGGACAAGGTGTTTTGGGGGGCTACCCCAAAGCACCCTCCCAATGTTGAGGGCATGTGGCCTGGTACGGTTCAGGAGGGGGGGGGGCCGCACTCTCGTCCCCCCCTCTTTTCCTGCGGCCTGCCAGGTTGCGTGCTCGGATAAGGGTCTGGTATGGATTTTTAGGGGGACTCCACGCCGTTTTTTTTTTTTTTTTTTTGGCGCGGGGTTCCCCTTAAAATCCATACCAGACCTGAAGGGTCTGGTATGGAATTTAGGGGGAACCCCACGTCAATTTTTTTTTTAAATTTTGGCTGGGGTTCCCCTTAATATCCATACCAGACCTGAAGGGCCTTGTATGGAATTTAGGGGGACTCCCACATATTTTTTTTTTTAAATTTTGGTTCGGGGTTGCCCTGTGGGGAATTCCCATGCCGTTTTTATCAATGAACTTCTATGTGTATTGTCGGCAATGCAATAGCCGCGGTAGTTTTAAATGTGTTTTTTCCTTCAAAATGTCACTTTGCTGTCAGACTGTTCTAAACACGGGAAACATGCGCCCCTTTACAGGCATACTATAGACACCCCCCAGGTATGAAATTTAAAGGGATATTACACTTTTATTGTTTGACTTTAAGCATTATTAAAATCACTGCTCCTGAAAAAACGGCCGTTTTTAAAACTTTTTTTTGCATTGATTCATGTCCCCTGGGGGAGGACCCGGGTCCCCAAACACTTTTTATGACAATAACTTGCATATTAGCCTTTAAAATTAGCACTTTTGATTATTCATGTTCGTGTCCCATAGACTTTAACGGCGTTCGCCTGTTCGAACGAATTTTTTTCCTGTTCGCATGTTCTGGTGCGAACCGAACAGGGGGGTGTTCGGCTCATCCCTACTTAATATCCATTCACATCTATTATGTTAGAGTTTGTGTCATTTTGTCACATATATGTTTGAATCACATACAATTTTTCCCTTTTCTTGCAATCATAGTGCTGCACTTATTTATTTTCTACCTACTTAGCTCTTTGTCTACAGCCGTGCAGGCTGCTGGATTGCGGGGTCACAGTGCAGTATACACTATTCATCATCCCAGTCTTAAGCCTCGTACACACGATCAGATTTTTGGATGACTGTTCGTCCATTTTTTGTGGCATGCTAGTCTCATATCGAAAGTGAAGAGGTTACTCACCATATGAAAATTCTCGTCCAGCAGAATACAACTTCAGAAGTGACATAATGTGTTGAATAGTTTTGTATGTATTCTGAGCATGAGTAGTCTTGCTCTTACCATTTTTTTTGGACAAAAACCGTACTAATTAAATGAAAATCAGACTTTGAATTCACGTACGATAAGAATTTTATAGTCTGCACATCCAGCTTTTGTCGGATGAAAAATCAGAATCGGCTATCAAAAGGAGAATACTAACGGTCCAAAAATCAGCAGATTGTTTGTTCGGAATAAATTTTACTTCTCATTTTCGTATTGTGTGTATGGGCCTTTAGTCCGCAGTGTTCAATATTGAGTTGGCCCACCCTTTGCAGCTATAACAGCTTCATCTCTTCTGGGAAGGCTGTCCACAAGGTTTAGGAGTGTATCTATGGGAATGTTTGACCATTCTTCCAGAAATGCAATTGTTAGGTCAGGCACTGATGTTGGATGAGAAGGCCTGGCTCACAGTCTCCACTCTAATTCATCCCAAAAGTGTTTTATTAGGTTGAGGTTGGGACTGTCAAGGCCAGTCAAGTTTCTCATTCATGTCTTTATGGACCTTGCTTTCTGCACTGCCCCAAATCATTTGGTGGAGGGGGAATTATGGTGTGGGGTTGTTTTTCAGGGATTAGGCTTGTTTTTCAGGGGTTGGGCTTGGCTCCTTCTTAGTTCCAGTAAAGGGAACTCTTAAGGCATCAGCATACCAAGACATTTTGGGCAATTTCATGCTCCCAACTTTGGGGAACAGTTTGGGGACAGCTCCTTCCTGTTCCAACATGACTGCACACCAGTGCACAAAGCAAGGTCCATAAAGACATGGATGAGTGAGTTTGGGGTGGAAGAACTTGACTGGCCTGCACAGAGTCCTAACCTCAACCTGATAGAACACCTTTGGTATGAATTAGAGCATAGACTGTGAGCTAGGCCTTCTCATCCAACATCAGTGCCTGACCTCACAATTGTGGTTCTGGAAGAATGGTCAAACATTCCTATAGACACACTCCTAAACCTTGTGGACAGACTTCCCAGTAGAGATAAAGCTGTTATAGCTGCAAAGGGTGGGCCAACCCAATATTGAACCCTAAAGACTAAGACTGGGTTGCCATTAAAGTTCATGTGTGTGTAAAGGCAGGTGTCCCAATACTTTTGGTAATGTAGTGTAACAGTCCAGGATTGGATATTTAGGCTCCATGCACACTGGCTTAAAAATTGCTGCCACTACAGGAGTTTTGTGTTCTGCCTGTAGAATCAGCTCCATGTTCTCCTATGTCTCCATACACATTGGGACGAATACACACATATTGTGAGCTCAACGTTTAGAGGCAGGAAAAAAAACCCTTCTGGTTCATGTTTCTGAAAAAGTGTGTATAAAGGGCGCTATCTGGACAAAGGAAAAAACTTAAATATTATAGTGAATTAATAAAAGCTGTATAAGTAAATCAATAAATGAAATAAAATGTGTGTAATCAAAAAGTGCACAATTCATCAATATACATAAAAGTCCATAAATTTCTATGATAAATGACTCTTCAATATATGCTCCAACACTGTGCTCCTGAAATATGTGCTCCAATACTCCAAACCAATAGTGCTTCACTCGGAGTGACTATAGAATGCACTCACCAGATTTCCCCGGCTAGCAAGTGACCATAAATCATGAAATGTGAGAAACTGCTTGATTCATAGGTCAGTCTCCATCAGAATCTACATCTCTCTCCTCCATACATGGATATATATGATCATGATCGAATAAGCAGACATATGTGAAAAAATCTCTCCAGTATCATATATCCACCACAATATTCATCTGTCTCCTTCTCCCATCACAAGACTCTGAGGAATTGGCTACACCACAAAGAGCCACAGAAGGAAGGTATAGTGTAATAAAGGTTTATTTAAAAGAAAGCTGCACTTACATATGTCCAATATGATACAAACAGCACAAAGGCAGCTCAAGGGTCTGTAGAATCGGTCCCGCACCGCTGTGTGACCAGTGGCATGTGGCGTGCGTTCCAACTACCCGGCGGAAGTGGAGGGCTCCTGTCAATTTGTGTGTCAAGTCTCTCTTCTATGCATTTCACGCTCTGCGCGTGTCATCACATTTCTGATTGGAGCTTTCTGGCAAAAAAAATGCAAAACTCTCCTAAACTCATCTAAACTTTGTACAATAAACTCTCTATAGGAAAGTTTTTTTCTGCCAAGGGAACTGGCATTTTTTAAGCCCAGCATGCATGGAGCCTTTTGGAGTCTAAAGATGGAATTTGATGACATTCTCATATTTCTATATTATTTATGTGGTTTAGATTTAAAACGGTCCCAGAATATTTTTGTCTCAGTAAGTCCTGTTATACTCACTGTAATTCCTCTATCTGGCTTGTTGTCAGAGCTTCCATCAGATCCCTGAAGTGAGGACCCTCCAGATTGTTCTCAGACAGGTCCAGTGTCCTCAGTGTCTGGTTATTTCTTATTCCAGATGCCAGGTGGGGGCAGGAACTGTCTGTCAGGTGATTAGAGGACAATCTGTAGAAGAAGAGAAGAATGTTACCAGAAGAAAATGAATTTCTCCCCCAGGAATGAATGTAACTATTCTCTACATGAATGGAACTCATTTCTCTTTATTGGAATCATTAATATGAGATCACTTTATAAAAGACGATTGATCATCTACACTATTGGAGGATTTCTCTTTTTGTGACCCCAATTACTAAATGTGACATGAGAAGTGGATGAGGTGGTGTGATCCATTCATTATTCCTGTATGGGGATTGGACCATACACACTCACACTGACCTCTAGGCTTTCACCTCCAACCTTCTGCTAAGTCTTGGATTCAGTTGTGGGGATTCACTTTGATGGTCACAGAAGTCTCACTCATGTTGTGGAAACTTCATTGACTAAAAGTGACACCATTGTACTTTGGGATTTCCTTTGAACATCATGGTGGAGGATTTGATCCTATGGTGTGGATAAGATTTTATTATTACTGTTCTTTATTTGGACCATTTTTTGAAAATTTGTACTAATATTGCTGCACTAATTTTATATATGCTGATTATAAATTCTCTTCATTAGTTATCAGTGAAATAGTCTCCATACCATTGTTATATATACACTTATAGGGAGTTTTGTGATGAGGAGTGTCACTTTTATTGTTATATTGTCACATTTATATTATGTGAATGTTACATATTAGTGCTGCAGTCTTCCATATTATACTAGATGTGATAATTCCACCAATAGGGATCAGATATAACAATTCCATTCACTACAAAAATACACTTTCATACATGTGAGGAAGGGCAGATCTCCTGTAACCTATTCACAGCTACTTCAATCTATATAACATATGATGTGCAACAAATACATAAACATGAAGCCCAACAAAGCCATCTCATAAAATTACAAACATCAAGAGAAAGTTCATAAATATGAAAAAGCAGATTTCCTACAACCCATTCACCACTACTTCCATCTCCAATCACCATACAGTGATAAGACCCCTTTCACACTGCAGCACCGCTAAAGCGCCGGTAGTTTTTGCAGTTCTTTTAGTGGTGTTTTCGCTGGGCTTTTCATGCCCTAGTGGGCCGGTGATAACGGGACCTTAAAAAAAAAGAAAAAAGACCAGTTTTGTGGTGCTTTCAAAGCGCTTTGGAAGTGCTGCCCATTAATTTCAATGGGTAGGGGCATTTTGGGAGCGCTATTTATAATGCTCATAACCCGCCCCAAAGATGCTGCTTGCAAGACTTTTATAACGTCCCACAAGCGCACCGCCCCAGTGTGAAAGCACCCATACAAATAAATGGGAGGCAGTTTTCAGGCGCTATTTCTAGTGCTAAAATGCCTGAAAACTGCCTCAGTGTGAAAGGGGTCTAACAGAAATACCAGAGATTCATCCAGATGGATTAAATCAATGCTGATCATCTTCCACCTCTTTGCAGGAACTTCAATCAACCTCCACCACACCAGTGAGCAAACTGGTCACTTATCAAAAGGTTTGTCCCCACAAGGCCCAGACATGCTTGTTTATATCCTTCCAGCAGCGCCACCCCGCTCAAGGCGGCTTCCGATGAGAACAGACTGTGCCATGGAATGTCAGACCTCCAGGTAGTATCTCCAATATCACCCGAGGTATCCAGACAATGTCAGCAATCACATTACATAGAAAAGAAAAAGCCTCCATAGTGCATAATCCTTAAATATATATAGAATCACAGATTGTACACTTCCATCATATACACGAGTATACACAGAACTCAGAGCACACACTGCTCCGGACTGCAGCCGTGTATGATGGTGGTATTCGGACACATTGTAGGTTGCATATTTCTCATTTGTCTCATCACACATTTTGTCACTATTGCCCTGTACACATGGTCGGATTTTCCAATGGAAAAAGTGTGATCGGATTGTGTTGTCGGAAATTCCGATCGTGTGTGGACTACATCAGACTTTTTCCATCGGAATTTCCGACATACAAAGTTTGAAAGCAGGATATAAAATTTTCCGACAACAAAATTCGGTTGTTTAAATTCCGATCGTGTGTACACAAATCCGACGCACAAAGTCCCATGCATGCTCAGAATAAATTAAGAGACGAAAGCTATTGGCTACTGCCCCATTTATAGTCCCGACATACGTGTTTTACATCACCGCGTTCAGAACGATCGGATTTTCCAAAAACTTTGTGCGGCCGTGTGTATGCAAGACAAGTTTGGCCCAAAATCCATCAGAAAAAACCCGATGGATTTTGTTGTTGGCATGTCGTGTACAGGGCATAAGTGTAGAGCTCTATACATAGAATTATATTATACTATTTCTACTTCTTTATCAGACTTCCTGCTGGCAGCTGGTTTTCATTCACTATATTTTCACAAAGTTGTTCATATTTTATTTTTTTCATATTTTTTAGGGCAGATATTATATTTTTTACATTTTTATATCCAGCTTTAGAGAACTGTCTGATGTTGGTGATATATAGAGACAATGAGATTTATATTATTTAGACATACACTACATTACCAAAAGTATTGGGACACCTGCCTTTACAAGCACATAAACTTTAAGAGCATCCCAGTCTTAAGTAAGTGCAGCGCTATGATTGCAAGAAAAGGAAAAAAATTGTATGTTTCAAACATATATGTGACAAAATGACACAAACTCTAACATAATAGATGTGAATGGATATTAAGCAATGTGCTAAGATAGTGACTGCACTACACACAAATGTCCAAATTGAACGAAATGATGAAATAAGGTCCAATTTATGTTTGTGATCCAATACACACGTGAGAAGTTCCTGGCATTCCTGGGAACCTTGGAGTGAAAAAATGGAAGCAAAGACCACCACTGTGAAAGAGGGAGGAGGCTTACCAGATAATATTGACTTGGCGGGGCATATACCACCCAAGTCAACAAGGCTTGTTGAGTTCAAACCACCCAATGGGGGACAGCAAATCCTGGAACTCCGTCAGTCGATCAACCTTAGATGGTCATAAGATGTTAGCTGAAGGCTCCAGGAGTCTCGGGGAGCATGAAAACTTATTCTCACAGGAAGGGTATCATGTAATAGAAAAAGGGGGCTGACATAGTGACATGTGATAACGTTTAAAAAGAAGGTAGTTTATTGAAAATATAAATTCAACACTCATATTTGGAAGAAATTGATACAGTATGTAAAAGCATAAGGTGATGTTAGCAGAAGGTCCACCCAACGCGTTTTGACTGCACAGTCGTCATCTGGGGTGTGGACCCCCGGAAAACATTGCTTAAATGGAGATAGTGACCCCAGAGTTTGCTTGACACCGGAAGTGATCCCAAATGACATCACACTGCGGCAAGACTGTTAACAGGAAAAAAACCCTGGGAATCCATTTCCCCTTCCCTGAGGAGCCTACATTGGCTAACCATAAAGAATCAAATCACTTTCAAAACCCTCTGCCTCACCCACAAATGTATACAAGGAAATGCTCCTCAATACCTATGCGAGAAAATAAAACGTTACACACACAATCGCAGTCTCCGATCTTCGCGTTGGGTGGACATCCCGCTAACATCGCCTCATGCTTTTACATGCTGTATCAATTTCCTCCAAATGTGAGTGTTGAATTTATATTTTTAATAAATCAGTAAAGATATGGTGCTGCGCTAATCCATTTGAAAAGATATGGTACGTAAATAAGTGAAAATATATAAATATAATAAACTGTCAGTGCTGATGTCTCTAAATCAAATTTGAAGATCTTTAGGGTGACTCTATAAAACTAACGTGTTAATTATAAAACATGAAACACGTGATAGAACAACATGCGATCAGTACCATGTGCAAGGTAATCACAAATAAATATAATAATATAATAACAGTAAATCACTTCAAAAAATATGTATATAATGTGCAACCAGGCACACAGCAAACAAACATAAAAAAAAAGTGACTAGTGCACACAAACAAGGTATAAGTGACAATTTGACTGGAACAATGTGATAGTAAACTAAAAAAAGTCCACAAATAAACGTGCAAAAATAGTGATCCTCTTAGGGCAAATAAAGTGACTGGAATCAATGGTGATATTTCCTTTCTTCATGCAACACACCACACAATAGTGGGCAGTGGCCCCTTACCTGCCGGTAATGGGGTAATAACATTAGCCAATTTTAGGCATGGCGGCCCTTAATCATGGTGTAGGGATAAGGAGATCTTCCAAATGGCGGGATGCCAACTTCAACCAGTAGTAGGGGCGACAATCTTTGGTCCTATCCTGGCTAATCTCATCTGGGAACTGCATCCCTCCAAGTAGTGTACCAGGGTCACCAAGATGAAAAAGAGCAAAGGAAGATCCCACAATAGTGTAATATTGTTTGGCAGTAAGCTGGGTTTATTTAAGCAGATAAAAGTACTCACATAGAAACAGTAGTACAAGGTAAAAATCCGACGAGCGGCAAGCTCATATCACTAATCCACATAGAGTGCCTGTCCCATCCCTACGCGTAACGTCATGACCCACGTGACTTCATCAGGGGATACAGGGAGGCACTGTGACTGTCCTTAAGTAGCTCTCCCATATTCTATAATGGGCGGCCATTTTCTAGAAGTCAGGAGGAAGTGCTGCAGTGGCCATTTTCCCGGAGGTGGATGGGCGCGGCCATATTCTAAGTGACTAACAGAGCGGTCAGGGGCGGGTGCTGATCCACGATGGCTGTGATGAAATAGCAGTAGCAGCACTGGCAGCAACTGTCAGCAGAGGGGGAGACAAGCATAATCGGCAGAGTAACATAGCTATTGTACTGTGTGTGAGAGCATAGAGAGCATCAACACACAGACAAGTAAAATTAAGAGAAGAAATAAAACATTTACATTTAATTTAGAATAATTTAAAAGGCCAGCTTGATGGATATCAAAAATTAAAAACATAATTTAGAAATAATAACAAAACGGTAAAAAACGGTAAAAAATCGATTGGTCAGGGAGAGGCATCTATATTGACCGGGATAGAAAGAACATGGATACAGGGTATAGCACTAAGGGAACCAGGTGCCCAAAGTGCCAGTGCATAGTAAACATACATTGCCGTAATCAGATACCACAAGATCATCAAAAAAAATGTATAATAATATAAATATACAGTCAGGCAGTTATTACTAAATACACATCATAAAGATACAAATAAAAAATAAAAATAAAAAATAAAAATTCAAATAAAAAATAAAAATTAAAAATTAGCAAAATTGGTCGGGAAACTATATATCTATCACATAATATTGGAAAAAAAATGTCATTAGTACTATTTGTAAAAAGTGGTGCAATTATGAGTAAAATGTAAATAACAGGAGGAAGATGAACAAACTCAGCCTCGAAAGTAAGAGTTAGGAGTATAAACATATATGACCTCTCAAAACTCCTACAAAAGTATTAAAAATAGAGAGTAAAAAAATGTAAATATTAAAAATCACTGAGGAAGCAGTTCAGATCAAATTCAATGTTCAGGCCTCTTGGCGAGAAAGTGTCTAGAGTAAAAATCCATTTGGATTCTAGCTGGCTGAGGGTCCTGACCTTATGTCCCCCCCGCCAGTGTCTAATGTATGGTTCGATACCCCAGAATTTCAAATGGGAGGGGTATTTATTGTGACACAGCAGGAAGTGTTTGGATACGCTATGTTTGTCGTATCCATTTATAATGTTTATCACATGCTCTTTGATTCGCAGGTTAAACCATCCACCGAGAAACTCAGACGAGATAAGAAATCCCAGAAGAAGCCCAGAAAGAAGAGAGGATGGAGAGCCGGGAAGAGAGAACAAAAGAAAAAGAGAATGAAGGGAGAAGGCATTTTTAATCTTAGTGGCCAGGTACTTACCCCAGAAGAGATTGGGGTTCTAGATAAAGGTCTAAAATACGCGCCGACTAAGAACCTGGATAAATTCGAAACGTACATTGGGATTCAAAAATTCGTGAGGAAATTAAATATTCAGAAATATATCGCAGGAAATCCTATTAAATACACAGAAATTGAGAATAACAAGATTTTACATAGTACACTGAGGAACAGTTCAGTTTTCAATCCACCTATTAAAGATAACAAACATATAGAGGTTTTTAAAAGAATTGTTGTAGAAGAAATTAAAGATTTGAAGATTAGAAAGAAAGAAGACCCAAAAAAGATTAAAAGTGGAATCCCTGCTATGCTCGGATGCAAAAATCCTGGCGAAGATCCTTGCTACTAGGCTGCAAAGAATAATTCATAAGCTGGTCCACCCGGACCAAACAGGTTTTATTCCTCAAAGATCAACAAGTGAGAACATAAGGAAGCTCTTTTTGAACTTACAAATCCCAATAGAAAATCCGGATTCCAGAGCCGTTATGATGTTAGATGTGGTGAAGGCATTTGACAGCCTGGAATGGGGATTTATGTGGCATGTACTGAAGGTCTTAGGCTTTGGCCCCTCGTTCATCAAATGGGTGAAAATCCTATACAATAACCCAAGGGCAAGGATCAGAGTTAATAATGTGCTCTCTAGGGAGATTTGTCTTGAGAGAGGTACGAGACAGGGGTGCCCTTTGTCACCTCTGATCTTCGCTTTGGCAATGGAACCAGTGGCCGCCGCAGTGAGGCAAAATAAATGTATGGAGGGATTCCGGAGAGGGCCTAGAGAGGAGAGGATTGCGTTATATGCAGGCGATGTCCTTGTTTTCCTGGGAGATACGGATGGATCACTTAGACAGGTCATGGAGGTATTCTCAGTTTTTGGGAGGATCTCTGGTCTCTCCATAAACTGGGAGAAATCTGTTATACTGCCAGTAGATCCTATTAAGAAGGGCACCTTCCTAGATGAAACTCTTTTAAAGACAGTGGAGAAAACTAAATATTTAGGTATTAATATAACAAAAGACCCGGATAACTTTCTAAGAGATAATCTAGTCCCCCTGGTGGTGAAATTCAAAAAAAAGATTGATATATGGAGGGGACTCCCGCTATCAGTCCCTGGAAGGTGCAACTTAGTAAAAATGCTGTGGTTGCCTCAGCTATTATATATACTGCACAATTCGCCAGTTTGGATCTATGGAAAATGGTTAAAAAAATAGATATGCTGTTTAGAGGTCATTATATGGAAAGGGGGTCACTCTAGGATAAGCCTACAAACTTTACAATTAGCAACAGGCGAGGGTGGCATGGCAGTCCCACACCCACGGTCCTACTTTCTGGTGGCTCAGCTGCAGCATTTGAAGTCAGGGAGTGGCCCTTCTGGCAATAATAATGTGGGAATAGTGACTGTGGGAGCACCTCATAAGCAGATATTGGAGGTACTTGAGGCAGACTCATTTGCCTACAGGGCCTCTACGGTGAAATTAATGAGAAAAACTTGGAACTCCATTAAAGGTCTGAGGGGTATGGAGGGGGTAGTGAGGTGTACCCCTCTCTGGGATAAAAAGAACCTACAAGAACTGACACAAATAGGGAAAATTAAGACATGGGAAATGAAGGGGATTGTTAAATTGGCTTAATTATATAATGGGAGTACCTTAAAAACATTTGCCTCGGGGCGTGGCTTGGATGAACATGTGAGAGGACATGTCTCACACTAGCTCCTGCATCCTGCTTCACAGAATCCTGTTGTGAGCCATATACAGCGCAGACATAACCGGATACTTCGCCTCCGGTGTGGAGACACCACTGCAGGGACACCCGATTGCCACAATAACAAGGCAAGTATGCCTAAGAAGGAAGGGAGCCTCCTCGCCGACGGCACGGCCCAACATGGCGGACCCCCGCTCCAGCAACGAATGGGAAGAGACTCCTATGCCTCGGCGGCGGCTAAACTCGGCCAATATGCCCATGAAGCCAGCGGTGTCAAGTCCACACAGCAAACTTTGCTAGCCTGCACAGCTAAAACAGCCAAAAACTGACCCCCTTTGACAACATGTGCCTGAGAAAATGGCACTGGCAGCCTCCAGGAACGCAGTGAGTAATCCACCATCCCCCCTCCCTGCCCAAGTCACTGCTGATCACACAGATATGGAAAATAGAGAGCCCTCACTACAGGACATTCTAACTGCAGTCCATGCTTATGGCTCCTCCATTACTGACTTGTCAACTGAAGTCAAAAGCATGAAGGAAGGCTTGTTGCACATTAGACAAGATATGCAGAAAATCAGGGAGAGGGCCACTGCTTTGGAGGGACGTGTGAGCTCTATTGAGGATGAATTACCCCCCTTATCCCAAGAAATGCACATAACCTCTACTAAAGCTGATAAATCAGCAGCTAGAATCGAGGATATGGAGAATAGATTAAGAAGGTCGAACATCCGTATAGTCGGAATGCCTGAGAAATCCGAAGGGAAACACCCTGCAGAGTTCATTGAAGCATGGCTTGCAGACACTTTTGGGAAAAATAATCTTACTCCATTCTTCTCAGTGGAAAGGGCTCACAGGGTACCATCCCAACCACCGCCACCAGGGGGCAATCACAGACCATTTATCCTAAAACTCCTCCATTACAAGGACAGAGACATTATATTACGCTTAGCCAGACAAAAGACTGATATGGACATACAAGGTTCCAAAGTCTCAATATATCCAGATTTCTCAGCTGCTGTCCAAAAACAGAGGGCAAAATTCACAGAAGTAAAAAAAAAGGATGCGTGCAATTCCACTAGTCTACTCCATGTTGTACCCAGCTAAGTTATGTGTGGTAGCAGATGGAGCAGTGCATTTTTTTGAATCCCCAAATATGGCTGCCTCCTGGCTTGATCGTCATGAAAGACATTTGCGTGGAGCTAACCAAGGGCATGCATCTGATTGAAAAATGCAAAGTATCCGGCAATATATGAATCCTTTTGCTCATCTTGCTATTTCAGGAGCTCTTAGAAAGGCACAATTGTTTTACATTGCCACCTCTCAGTACCTATCATTAAACCTTGTACTTTGATTCCAAAGCTACTGGGTCCTGGCCCTCAACACTACCCCTTTACTAGCCCTGCGGGGCACTAATTAAAGTTTCATAGTTGTTCTATCTGAGTTTAGGTTTGCTAAACCTACTGTTGTCATGGACAGACTGTTTTTAATTTTTTTAATGTTTTTTCTTTTTCCCAACCGTGGTTGGATGAGTTTTATTTTTGCAGGTGCATACATTATGTAAGTCTACATTATGTCTCTATTGTCCAGACTGATTTGCCTGAGACTGAAGATGGTCAACACTGTTTACAACTTATCTACCCAGGTAACATTTGTGAATGGGCACAGTGGTACACTTCTCAAGATTTAAATACCTCTTGGCATATGCGCCCCTCTATGCATCCCCCCCACCTTAATGAGTAAACGGTTGGAAACAATTCTATCCTGGAATATTAGGGGCTTGCGTGATCCTACAAAAAGGACTGCCTTATTCTCTTTCCTTTCACAGCAGGGCCCCACCATTATATGTCTGCAAGAGTCCCATCTTACCAGAGACTCCATACACTTACTACATATGTCTAAATACCCTGTGCAATACCATTCTGTGCATACCAACTACTCCAGAGGAGTTAGTATTCTTGTGGCCAGATCTGCTGCATTTACTAAACAAGATGTGCAAGTGGACTCTGAGGGCAGATTTGTTTTTCTTATGGGGGTATGGGAATCTCAAGCCTGTGTTATTGCTAATATATATGTGCCCCCACCTTTTGCATTGATGGTGTTGCAGTGTCTGGCTAGATTTTTGGCTAAGCACCCGCACATACCGGTATATGTTTTTGGTGACTTTAATAGTGTAATGGACTCTTCTCTTGACATACATAGGAAATATTGTCCTCAGGGCCCTAGGGAATGTACTCCACTAGCCAGGTTTATAGGTGAGATGGGATTGGTGGACCTATGGAGGTGTAAATTTCCCTTGCGAGCCCAGTACTCCTGTCATTCCCTGACACACTCTGCACTATCTCGTATAGACTTTGCATTAAGAAATGATCTAACATATCGATATGACCTGAAAGTAACATATCTGGCTAGAGGGTTGTCTGACCATTCCCCGGTGCAGCTTACCCTAAACTTTCATAAAACACCCCTACCTGTGCACTGGAAGCTGAACCCCTTTTGGTTGCAGCTATTTACTGATGCAGATAAAATGCAGATGCACATCAAATATTTTCTTGAAACTAATAAACCTTCAGCTGCCCCGGGGGTGGTTTGGGACACTCTTAAGGCATATGTCCGGGGTATGTGTTTAAAAGAAATTAACACCATAAAAACAAATAGCAGACAATTGGCAAAAGATGCCGCTCAGGCAGTGGAGAGAGCGGAAGAATTGTTTCTGCGATCTCCAACGTCTGATTATGAACGGCAATGGACGGACGCACAGAAATTACATTGTACTATACATTTACAGCAAGCAGACAACAAGAGGTTTTTCACATCCCAAACATACTTTGAGGAAGGGGAAAAAACTGGCCACATGTTGGCTATGATAGCCAGGTCACAACAACCACCTCAAGTAATTCACAGCATTACACCTTTATCACAGGCTGTCACAGATACACCGTCTATATTGAAGGAGTTTTCCTCCTTATATCAAGATCTATACTCCTCAAAGGTGTCTTACCCTGAAGAGGATCTGACACAATTTCTGGATTCTATTACTCTACCCCAGCTTCAGGATACAGACAGGCAGCTCTTAAACGCTCCTATTAATATTGAGGAACTGCATACTGCACTAGCTTCATTCCCAAACTCAAAGGCCCCAGGTAATGACGGATTACCCATAGAGCTATACAAAAAATTTGCAGGAATACTGATGCCGGAGCTACTCCATATATTAACAGAGATGCTTAACACAGATTCCTTGCCGAGATCCATGTATGAAGCAGTGGTGGTAGTTATTCTAAAACCTGGAAAAGAACCTGATAAACCTGAGTCATACAGACCTATATCATTGTTAAATACAGATCTAAAAATTCTTACCAAGGTCATTGCCATTAGACTCTCAAAAGTGGTATCTAAATTAGTCCACCCGGACCAGTCTGGTTTCATACCAAATAGATCTACGGCAAACAATCTCCGGCATCTCTATCTCAATATGCAAATACCCACTGATAATCAAGGACAGAAAGCTATCCTCTCACTTGATGCCACTAAGGCGTTCGATAGCGTTGAATGGGAATACTTGTGGAAAATATTAGAAAAGTTTAATCTGGGGGATAATATAATTTCTTGGATTAAATTATTATACAAGGCCCCTAAGGCATGTATTAGGATAAAAAACACCTGTCTTCTTCCTTTGAACTTTATAGGGGAACCAGACAAGGATGTCCCCTTTCTCCATTACTCTTCGCTCTAGCCATAGAACCTCTAGCGGCAGCCATAAGAGGGAACCCAGACATAGTGGGATTCCAACGGGGTGAAATAGAGGACAAATTGGCACTATATGCTGATGATGCACTTTTATTTCTGGGTGACACCTCTACCTCACTGATCAAGCTTATGGAATTAATACACACATTTGGAACCTTTTCTGGGTTCACAATAAATTGGGACAAATCCACATTACTACCCTTAGACCCACTAACAGGGCCCCTACCCCAGATAGCTGAACAGATCTAAATAGTTGATAAGTTCAAATACCTAGGAATAATTATACACCCTAACCTAGAATATTATATAAAGCTTAATATAGACCCAATACTTAAACAATTTCAGGAAAAAACCACCAGCTGGATAAAATTGCCACTCTCCGTAGTCGGCAGATGCAATTTGATAAAGATGATCTGGAATCCGCAAATACTCTATGCACTCCACAATGCCCCCGTCTGGATCCCTGTCCACATATTTAAGAGATGTAACACCATCTATCGTACATTAATATGGAGGAAACAGGTTCCAAGAATAAAATTAGAGACCTTACAAGAGGCAAAGGACTCGGGGGGACTGGCGGTACCAAATCCGTTTCTTTACTTTATAGCAGCTCAGATGCAACATCTGACGGGCTGGCTCTGCCCTGAGCCCTCTGACCCCATTCGCAATATTGTGTGCACTCAGGTGTCATATGATGAACTTGTGGAGTGCATAGAGGCAGGTGAACTGGGAGCACTGACTCAATACCCCACACTACAGCTTATAGACAATGTATGGAACAAAACAAAACAACATCTTCAGTACATGGGCTATACAAATTGGTTGCGTATCTGGAATAACAGAAACTACCTGGAATTAAACAAATTGGAAAATTTCTCCAATTGGTTAGCTAGGGGAGTGAAATATATCGCACAACTATATTGTGGGGGTATATTGCGCGATTTTCAATCACTTCACGCAGAATTTAACTTACCAAATACCTCGTTTTTCCAATACCTGCAACTTAGGCATGCTATAGCAGCACAGGCTACAATATCCACTTGGGAACTATCCAGATCCCCAGTGATTACACAGCTGATCTTGTCTTCATCCCGGAAGGGACAAATTTCTTCTCTGTACAGTTCTCTTCTGGGCCATGTGTCTAAAGCGATGGCTCTGAATTGTAGAACTGGATGGGGAGCGGACATAGAGTATATCTCGGATGAGGAATGGACTACCATATTAGATAATGTACTTAAAATATCACTGTCCTCATCTCAAAAACGTACTCAATTATTTATTATACATCGCACCTACCGCACACCTGAGAGATTACACAAATGGCACAGGAGAGATGATCCGTTGTGTCCCTGCTGCCTTGTAGACAATGGTACACTTGTTCACATGCTGTGGAAATGTCCGAAATTGCATAGATACTGGGCTGAAGTGATTAACACCATTAATAGTATATGGAATCTTAGACTTACTACAGACCCTAAACTTTGTTTGCTGGGTTGGTTAGATGAGGAACAATACACACCCTATACATATATTGCCATCCTCAGAACTTTATTCCTAGATAGGAAAATCATCGCCAGAAAATGGCTATCTATAACGGCCCCCACACACACAGAATGGATTACATCCGTAAATGATTCTCTTATTAGAGAACAACTTACCTATAAACATTGAGGTAGCCCACAAAAATTTGAATCTATCTGGGAACCCTAGTTAGATACCCCGGGACTGGCTCCATTGCGTTTGGTTCAAAATAGAATCTTAGGCGGTAGAACGACATCAATAAATACACCAAATTAGTTTATAATCCTGAGAAGGAAGTCTACGATAGAGCAATATCACAAGAGTGTTAGGACCTGCAAAAGTTCAAATGTTTAGGTTGTGTTATACCCAATGGGTATTGTTTGTTTTAGAGCATACTTACCGCTTCCCGCTGATTGAGGGTTAGCGGTAACATACTCCACTCAGAGGCCCCCCTTTTTTGGGACCGAAAGTGGAGAGGGATAGTATCCTATTAAGAGGACATATAGGTTATTTTAAAAAAGAATGAAGAAATACTACCACAAATGCCTTATTATACATATATATCTTTTATTTCTGATATGAAGCTACAAAGCATATTATTATATGAGTAACATAATGTACAGATATTTATGGTCAGATAAATGTGCTTATTATGTGTCCTAAAATACTACTGAAAAACTTTTGTATGTTTTTTGCTCTTGTTTTTTCTTGTTTTTCTATTCAATAAAAATTATCTGATTTAAAAAAAAAAACATTTGCCTCTTTAAAGGAGGAATATGGTGTCCCGAGTCAGTCATATTTTAATTACCTACAAATTAGACATGCACTACAGGCCCAATTTGGGGAACAAGGCCCGAACTGGTGTTCTTCATCCATTCCTCAAAGAATAGACAGCACTGAGGGATCAAGAGGCCTTATAGCAGAATTCTATCAATATATCTGTAAAAACAGTAGGGAGGGGCCGGAAAAACTAAAATGCAGAAGGGGCTGGGAAAGGAACCTGGGTAGAATATCAGATAACCAATGGAAGGCGATACTGGAGGGGGGTCACCAGGTATCAGTCTCACCTGCTCAAAAACTCTCACATTTAATGCTTTTACATAGGGCGTATTACACCCCTAAAAGACTGTTTAAATTTGGGAGAAGGGCAGATGATAACTGCCCCAGGTGTCAGAACACAGGAGACTTGTTGCATATGCTATGGAAATGCCCCAAATTATTTTGCTATTGGTCGGAAGTTATAGAAACTATAAATAAGATCTTTAACCTAAAACTTAAAGCAGACCCGATGCTGTGTATTCTGGGGGATGGGGGGAATCTAGGTAGTGGGAGGGGCAAAACTAAGGCAGTGAGGAGATGCCTCTTTCAGGCAAGGAAAGTAATAGCTAAAAGATGTCAGGCTGAGAAACCCCCGTCAGTAGATGATTGATTTAGGACAGTGGTAGAAACCATAGGGAATGAAAAAGTAGTATACGTGAGGGGGGTAATATAAAAGGAGTTTAAAAAAATCTGGAAGCCGTGGTTAATGAAACTGGATCACCCCAACTAATAAAAGATATAAGAAGGGGAAATAGAACTGTGAAGACCCCAAGATAAGAGCTAAAATGTGCGTGCAATCAACATGTTAAAAAAAGGGCTTGGTCCCAGGCTTAGGTATTAGGGTAAAGTGGGAGGGTGAGGAGGGGGGAAATGGGAAAAAAATATGAAATGAACTCTCCGAGGGGCGTAGTATATATGTCTCGCAATGTTTTAAGATGTCTATTCTTTTTTTTTTATGTATTTCTCTGGCTGGATTTTTATACATTTTGTAATAAGATGTATCTTATATCGATATGAATAAAGATTATTTAAAGCGGGGGTCCACCCACACCGCCAAAAAAAAAAAATATTAAAAGCCAGCAGCTACAAATACTGCAGCTGCTGACTTTTAATACATGGCCACTTACCTGTCCCAGGGTCCAGCGATGTCAGCACGGGACGCCGAGAACCCCCTCGGTTCTTGGCAGCTGCCGCCGCCATCCTAGGTGAGGGAATCAGGAAGTGAAGTGTTGCGGCTTCACTTCCCGGTTCCCTACTGTGCATGCGCGAGTTGCGCTGCACGTACCAAGTGGTCCCCGCTCTCTCCTGGGAGCTGTGTGTTCCCAGGAGACAGCGCGGTGGGGACAGGAAGAGGCATAGACTCCCATGGGAGTCTATGCCGGAAGTGGGTGCAAATACCTGTCTTAGACAGGTATCTGCACCCCCCTCCCCCCGAAAGGTGCCAAATGTGACACCGGAGGGGGGGAGGGTTCCGAAAAGCAGAAGTTCCATTTTTGTGTGGAACTCCGCTTTAAAGTAAAAAAAAAAAGTGGAATTCGTAAATTGACGAAAAGGAAGGAAATTGTGATCCGACCAGCGGACAAGGGAGGAGGTATTGTTATCCTGTTAAAAGAGCAATACCATAATTCCATGATGAACATGTTAAATGACGTGAATACCTATTCGAAATTATTGAGTAATCCTATGTTCAGGTGCAGGAAAGCACTCGAACAAGTAGTGTACCTAGGTATGAAGAAGAATATTTTGAGTAAAAAAGAAGCTAGATTCCTTGTCCCTGACTCGTGTCGTACACCAATTATATATTTACTACCCAAAGTTCATAAAAATAAAACAGATCCACCCCCGAGACCAATAGTGAACAGGATCGACTACTTCGAGGTCAATACATAGACTTTTTCTTACAACCTGTGGTTCAGAGCAGAAAGGCGTACCTGCGAGACACTAAACAAATATTACAGATTACGAAAAGTACAGTGTGGCGCTAAAACAGACTTGTTCCTCATTCAGGTCAGGCCCACTAAAAATTCAATCAGGGGGCCAGACTTACCCAATGAGGTATTTAATTGAAATTAGGATTTTTATACAAATCTCCCAGTGTAAAAAGCAAATCAGTGGAAAAAATCAATCAAGTGTTCCCTATAATTTGTCTAATGGGAATAAGTATATATGTTGTTGGAGCATAGGAAAAATAATAAAATAATGAACGTGATGCTAAAAATATGGTGCCGTGAACCAACAATCAATATGTTAAATCATAATTCAAGTAACAAGTGACGTACTGAGTACGTATACACAATGGTAAGTACAAAAAACTATGAAAATGTAAAACTCCATAAAAATGTACTCATAGATAAACAGTGTTCATAAACAAACTGAGTGATATGGAATGTGAGTCCCAAATGCTGGACCGATGAAGGTACACCCAAATACTTGATCACTTGGGCTTCCTTTGGACCGCCAAGATGGTTCCCGTATATTCAAATGGTAGGCATGATGCTGGAGATATAGGTGTGTAAAAAATACTCTTACCAGGAGTGGTGGACTCCCCAGCCAGCGGCTTGGGAGTCAAAGCAGGCTTGTAATGAAACGAACGGCAATGAGTAGAATGTAGCTTCGTCCGTCATTAAAAGTACAGGAAGGTGAGGGTCTCCACAGGATTATCCCCCACATTAAGATACTCCATTCACCATACAGCTCCTCCGGTGGAAAAATCAAAGGAGAAACTCCACATAGCGTAAAACTGCTTTAAAACGAACTTTAATAAAAAGCTTTGCAGTGAAAGGATATACACTGACTCATGAACTGAGTAAAGGTAAATTGGCCCGTAGACAACAACAAAAGTCAAGGTACCAAAACGTAAAAAATCAGTTAAAAAAGTGCTTGTTCAGTCGTGGCATAGCAGGCATATCGAACCCGGGTTCGATATGCCTGCTATGCCACGACTGAACAAGCGCTTTTTTAACTGATTTTTTACGTTTTGGTACCTTGACTTTTGTTGTTGTCTACGGGCCAATTTACCTTTACTCAGTTCATGAGTCAGTGTATATCCTTTCACTGCAAAGCTTTTTATTAAAGTTCGTTTTAAAGCAGTTTTACGCTATGTGGAGTTTCTCCTTTGATTTTTCCACCGGAGGAGCTGTACGGTGAATGGAGTATCTTAATGTGGGGGATAATCCTGTGGAGACCCTCACCTTCCTGTACTTTTAATGACGGACGAAGCTACATTCTACTCATTGCCGTTCGTTTCATTACAAGCCTGCTTTGACTCCCAAGCCGCTGGCTGGGGAGTCCACCACTCCTGGTAAGAGTATTTTTTACACACCTATATCTCCAGCATCATGCCTACCATTTGAATATACGGGAACCATCTTGGCGGTCCAAAGGAAGCCCAAGTGATCAAGTATTTGGGTGTACCTTCATCGGTCCAGCATTTGGGACTCACATTCCATATCACTCAGTTTGTTTATGAACACTGTTTATCTATGAGTACATTTTTATGGAGTTTTACATTTTCATAGTTTTTTGTACTTACCATTGTGTATACGTACTCAGTACGTCACTTGTTACTTGAATTATGATTTAACATATTGATTGTTGGTTCACGGCACCATATTTTTAGCATCACGTTCATTATTTTATTATTTTTCCTATGCTCCAACAACATATATACTTATTCCCATTAGACAAATTATAGGGAACACTTGATTGATTTTTTCCACTGATTTGCTTTTTACACTGGGAGATTTGTATAAAAATCCTAATTTCAATTAAATACCTCATTGGGTAAGTCTGGCCCCCTGATTGAATTTTTAGTGGGCCTGACCTGAATGAGGAACAAGTCTGTTTTAGCGCCACACTGTACTTTTCGTTTTCTGATTCACAATTTGTCTAATTGTTGTGTTGGCAGCTGTTCATATATATTTCTTTGGGATTGGCGCAATATTTCCACTATTTTTGTAAATATTACAGATTCTAGATAAGATCCCACAAAGAGGCAAGATGTGTATTATGGCCACCGCAGACGTTGCATCCTTATACACGATCATACCCCACCATTTGGCATGTGAAGCTGCCAAATGGGGTCTGAGGAAATACTCCAAGTTGTCATGTTTGCAGAGGAGGTTTTTGATAAAATGCTTGGACTTCAGTTTAAAAAATAATTACTTCTGGTATAATAATATGTATTACCATCAACAAACAGTAGCCATGGGAGCCAAATTTGCCCCGAGTATAGCTGGGCTTTTTATGACCCAATGGGAGGAAGAGTATGTTTTTAATAACCAACCAGAAGAACTGCTGATCTACAAAAGATATATCGACGACATCTTTATATTATGGGAAGGCGATGTAAACCAGTTGACTAACTTTCTTGAGAAACTTAATACAAATGAGTGGAATATCCAACTCTCATGGGATGTGAGTGAGAAGAAAGTAACTTTCCTATATTTAGAAATTCTGCAAGAAGATTCAACATTTAGCACACTAACGCACTTTAAAAACATTGACAGAAATAGTTATCTTCCAATAGAGAGCTGTCACTAGGGATGAGCCGAACACCCCCCTGTTCGGTTCGCACCAGAACATGCGAACAGGAAAAAAGTTTGTTCGAACATGCGAACACCGTTAAAGTCTATGGGACACGAACATGAATAATCAAAAGTGCTAATTTTAAAGGCTTATATGCAAGTTATTGTCATAAAAAGTGTTTGGGGACCTGGGTCCTGCCCCAGGGGACATGGATCAATGCAAAAAAAAGTTTTAAAAACGGCCGTTTTTTCAGGAGCAGTGATTTTAATAATGCTTAAAGTCAAACAATAAAAGTGTAATATCCCTTTAAATTTCGTACCTGGGGGGTGTCTATAGTATGCCTGTAAAGGGGCGCATGTTTCCTGTGTTTAGAACAGTCTGACAGCAAAATGACATTTTGAAGGAAAAAACTCATTTAAAACTACCCGCGGCTATTGCATTACCGACAATACACATAGAAGTTCATTGATAAAAACGGCATGGGAATTCCCCAAAGGGGAACCCCGAACCAAAATTAAAAAAAAAATATGACGTGGGAGTCCTCCTAAATTCCATACCAGGCCCTTCAGGTCTGGTATGGATATTAAGGGTAACCCCAGCCAAAATTTAAAAAAAAAATGACGTGGGGTTCCCCCTAAATTCCATACCAGACCCTTCAGGTCTGGTATGGATTTTAAGGGGAACCCCGCGCCAAAAAAAAAAAAAAAACGGCGTGGGGTCCCCCCAAAAATCCATACCAGACCCTTATCCGAGCACGCAACCTGGCAGGCCGCAGGAAAAGAGGGAGGGATGAGAGTGCGGCCCCCCCTCCCTCCTGAACCGTACCAGGCCACATGAAGAAAAGAAGAAGAGAAGAGCGGGAGCCTCCCCCCCATGCCATGGGTGCGGAGCGGCCCGAGGAGAAGAAGATAGAAGACGCCGCGGAGGAGATGCTGGACAAGAACGCCGGAGGAAGAACCAGAAGAGCCAGAAGAACCAGAAGAACCAGAAGATGAAGGAAATTAGAAGAAAGAAGAAGCATTTAAATAAAGGAATTGTCAAAAACTGTCTCTTGTCATTTTTAACATTTTTGACACTTTTTTCGTGAAATGGTAGGGGTACTTATGTACCCCCTTACCATTTCACACAGGGGGGGGCCGGGATCTGGGGGTCACCTTGTTAAAGGGGGCTTCCAGATTCCGATAAGCCCCCCGCCCGCAGACCCCCACAACCACCGGCCAGGGTTGTGGGGATGAGGCCCTTGTCCTCATCAACATGAGGACAAGGTGTTTTGGGGGGCTACCCCAAAGCACCCTCCCAATGTTGAGGGCATGTGGCCTGGTACGGTTCAGGAGGGAGGGGGGCCGCACTCTCGTCCCCCCCTCTTTTCCTGCGGCCTGCCAGGTTGCGTGCTCGGATAAGGGTCTGGTATGGATTTTTGGGGGGACCCCACGCCGTTTTTTTTTTTCTTTGGCGCGGGGTTCCCCTTAAAATCCATACCAGACCTGAAGGGTCTGGTATGGAATTTAGGGGGAACCCCACGTCATTTTTTTTTTATATTTTGGCCGGGGTTCCCCTTAATATCCATACCAGACCTGAAGGGCCTGGTATGGAATTTAGGGGGACTCCCACGTCATTTTTTTTTTTTAAATTTTGGTTCGGGGTTCCCCTTTGGGGAATTCCCATGCCGTTTTTATCAATGAACTTCTATGTGTATTGTCGGCAATGCAATAGCCGCGGGTAGTTTTAAATGAGTTTTTTCCTTCAAAATGTCATTTTGCTGTCAGACTGTTCTAAACACAGGAAATATGCGCCCCTTTACAGGCACACTATAGACACCCCCCAGGTACGAAATTTAAAGGGATATTACACTTTTATTGATTGACTTTAAGCATTATTAAAATCACTGCTCCTGAAAAAACGGCCGTTTTTAAAACTTTTTTTTGCATTGATCCATGTCCCCTGGGGCAGGACCCAGGTCCCCAAACACTTTTTATGACAATAACTTGCATATAAGCCTTTAAAATTAGCACTTTTGATTTCTCCCATAGACTTTTAAAGGGTGTTCCGCGGCATTCGAATTTGCCGTGAACACCCCAAATTGTTCGCTGTTCGGTGAACTTGCGAACAGCCAATGTTCGAGTTGAACATGAGTTCGACTCGAACTCGAAGCTCATCCCTAGCTGTCACCACAAAAACTGGCTCTTCAATGTCCCTAAAGGCCAACTGATGCGACTGAGGAGAAATTGCACCCATTTTGATGTTTTTCTAGAGCAGGCAGAGAAAATTGGAGCCAGGTTCACCTCAAAAGGGTATGATCAAGGATATATAGATAAGAAAATAGCAGAAGTTTTAAAAATGGATAGGAAAACATTGATTGAGGGTAAAGCGATACAAAAACGCTCAATGGAAGGATCGGCACTTATCCTTGATTACAGCGTGCAACATAAGAAAATAGAAAAGATCATCAGACGTCACTGGCATATTTTGCTGGCAGGCACACAATTACAGGGGAGTTTACCGGAAAACCCCAAATTCATTTATAAAAGAACACCGACGATCCGGGATAAAGTGGTGAAAAACATGATAGACCCACCAAAGAAGACCTTCACGTTTTTTACGGGTAAAGGATTCTTCCCATGTAAAAGATGCTTCGCATGCGTAAGAACCAAACGTCCCAATGAAAAAGTGTTTCACTTTTCATCTACAACCACGGGGGATACCTACGAAGTTCAAAATTTCATTTGCTGCAATACGGAGGGGGCAGTACACGCCCTACAATGCAGCTGCGGTCTGCAATATATTGGCCGTACAAAAAGACCTTTAAAGGTGCGAATCAAAGAGCATGTGATAAACATTATAAATGGATATGACAAACATAGCGTATCCAAACACTTCCTGCTGTGTCACAATAAAGATCCCTCCCATTTGAAGTTCTGGGGTATTGAACCATACATTAGACACTGGCGGGGGGGACATAAGGTCAGGACCCTCAGCCAGCTAGAATCCAAATTTATTTTTACTCTAGACACTTTCTCGCCAAGAGGCCTGAACATTGAATTTGATCTGAACTGCTTCCTCAGTGATTTTTAATATTTACATTTTTTTACTCTCTATTTTTAATACTTTTGTAGGAGTTTTGAGAGGTCATATATGTTTATACTCCTAACTAGGGATGAGACGAACACCCCCCTGTTCGGTTCGCACCAGAACATGCGAACAGGAAAAAGTTTGCTCGAACACGCGAACACCGTTAAAGTCTATGGGACACGAACATGAATAATCAAAAGTGCTAATTTTAAAGTCTTATATGCAAGTTATTGTCATAAAAAGTGTTTGGGGACCTGAGTCCTGCCCCAGGGGACATGGATCAATGCAAAAAAAAGTTTTAAAAACGGACGTTTTTTCAGGAGCAGTGATTTTAATAATGCTTAAAGTCAAACAATAAAAGTGTAATATCCCTTTAAATTTTGTACCTGGGGGGTGTCTATAGTATGCCTGTAAAGGGGCGCATGTTTCCCGTATTTAGAACAGCCTGACAGCAAAATGACATTTCGAAGGAAAAAAACCCGCGGCTATTGCATTGCCGACAATACACATAGAAGTTCATTGATAAAAACGGCATGGGAATTCCCCACAGGGAAACCCCAAACCAAAATTTAAAAAAAAAAAAATGACGTGGGAGTCCCCCTAAATTCCATACCAGGCCCTTCAGGTCTGGTATGGATATTAAGGGGAACCCCGGCCAAAAAAAAAAAAAAATGAAGTGGGGTTCCCCCTAAATTCCATACCAGACCCTTATCCAAGCACGCAACATGGCAGGCCGCAGGAAAAGAGGGGGGGATGAGAGTGCGCCCCCCCCTCCTGAACAGTACCAGGCCACATGCCCTCAACATTGGGAGGGTGCTTTGGGGTAGCCCCCCAAAACACCTTGTCCCCATGTTGATGAGGACAAGGGCCTCATCCCCACAACCCTGGCCGGTGGTTGTGGGGGTCTGCGGGTGGGGGGCTTATCGGAATCTGGAAGCCCCCTTTAACAAGGGGACCCCCAGATCCCGGCCCCCCCCTGTGTGAAATGGTAAGGGGGTACTTACCCCTACCATTTCACTAAAAAAGTGTCAAAATAGTTAAAAATAACAAGAGACAGTTTTTGACAATTCCTTTATTTAAATGCTTCTTCTATCTTCCTTCATCTTCTTCTTCTTCTGGTTCTTCCTGCTCTTCTGGTTCTTCCTCCGGCGTTCTCGTCCAGCATCTCCTCCGCGGCGTCTTCTATCTTCTTCTCCTCGGGCCACTCTGCACCCATGGCATGGGGGGAGGCTCCCGCTCTTCTCTTCATCTTCTTCTTCATCCTCTTCTCTTCTTCCTTCTTCTCTTCTTAATTTTCTTCTCCGGGCCCCTCCGCATCCATGCATGGAAGGAGGCTCCCGCTGTGTGATGGCGTCTCCTCATCTGACGGTTCTTAAATAACGGGGGGCGGGGCCACCCGGTGACCCCGCCCCCCTCTGACGCACAGTGACTTGACGGGACTTCCCTGTGACGTCATGGGGAATGCCACAGGGAAGTCCCGTCATTTCCCGTGCGTCAGAGGGGGTGGGGTCACCGGGTGGCCCCGCCCCCCGTTATTTAAGAACCGTCAGATGAGGAGACGCCATCACACAGCGGGAGCCTCCCTCCATGCATGGATGCGGAGCAGCCCGGAGAAGAAAATTAAGAAGAGAAGAAGAGAAGAAGAGAAGAAGGAAGAAGAGAAGAGGATGAAGAAGAAGATGAAGAGAAGAGCGGGAGCCTCCCCCCAATGCCATGGGTGCGGAGCGGCCCGAGGAGAAGAAGATAGAAGACGCCGCGGAGGAGATGCTGGACGAGAACGCCGGAGGAAGAACCAGAAGAGCCAGAAAAACCAGAAGAAGAAGAAGATGAAGGAAGATAGAAGAAGCATTTAAATAAAGGAATTGTCAAAAACTGTCTCTTGTCATTTTTAACTATTTTGACACTTTTTTAGTGAAATGGTAGGGGTAAGTACCCCCTTACCATTTCACACAGGGGGGGGCCGGGATCTGGGGGTCCCCTTGTTAAAGCCCCCCGCCCGCAGACCCCCACAACCACTGGCCAGGGTTGTGGGGATGAGGCCCTTGTCCTCATCAACATGGGGACAAGGTGATATGGGGGGCTACCCCAAAGCACCCTCCCAATGTTGAGGGCATGTGGCCTGGTACGGTTCAGGAGGGGGGGGCGCACTCTCATCCCCCTCTCTTTTCCTGCTGCCTGCCAGGTTGCGTGCTCGGATAAGGGTCTGGTATGGATTTTTGGGGGGACCCCACGCCATTTTTTTTTTCTGGCGCGGGGTTCCCCTTAAAATCCATACCAGACCTGAAGGGTCTGGTATGGAATTTAGGGGGAACCCCACGTCATTTTTTTTTTAAATTTTGACGGGGGTTCCCCTTAATATCCATACCAGACCTGAAGGGCCTGGTATGGAATTTAGGGGGGCTCCCACATCATTTTTTTTTTAAATTTTGGTTCGGGGTTTCCCTGTGGGGAATTCCCATGCCGTTTTTATCAATGAACTTCTATGTGTATTGTCGGCAATGCAATAGCCACGGGTAGTTTTAAATGTTTTTTTTTCTTTCGAAATGTCATTTTGCTGTCAGACTGTTCTAAACACAGGAAACATGCGCCCCTTTACAGGCATACTATAGAAACCCCCCAGGTACGAAATTTAAAGGGATATTACACTTTTATTGTTTGACTTTAAGCATTATTAAAATCACTGCTCCTGAAAAAACGGCCATTTTTAAAACTTTTTTTTGCATTGATCCATGTCCCCTGGGGCAGGACCCAGGTCCCCAAACACTTTTTATGACAATACCATGCATATAAGCCTTTAAAATTAGCACTTTTGATTTCTCCCATAGACTTTTAAAGGGTGCCGCGAACACCCCAAATTGTTCGCTGTTCGGCGAACTTGCGAACAGCCGATTTTCGAGTCGAACATGAGTTCGACTCGAACTCGAAGCTCATCCCTACTCCTAACCCTTACTTTCCAGGCTGAGTTTGTTCATCTTCCTCCTGTTATTTACATTTTACTCATAATTGCACCACTTTTTACAAATAGTACTAATGAAATTTCTTTTCCAATATTATGTGATAGATATATAGTTTCCCGACCAAACTTGCTAATTTTTAATTTTTATTTTTTATTTGAATTTTTATTTTAAATTTTTATTTTTTATTTGTATCTTTATGATGTGTATTTAGTAATACCTGCCTGAGTGTATATTTATATTATTATTTATTTTTTTGATGATCTTGTGGTATCTGATTACGGCAATGTATGTTTACTATGCACTGGCACTTTGAGCACCTGGTTCCCTTAGTGCTATACCCTGTATCCGTGTTCTCTCTATCCCAGTCAATATAGATGCCTCTCCCTGACCAATCGTTTTTTTACCTTTTTTTACGGTTTTGTTATTATTTCTAAATTATGATTTTAATTTTTGATATCCATCAAGCTGGCCTTTTAAATGATTCTAAATTAAATTTAAATGTTTTATTTTGTCTCTTAATTTTACTTGTCTGTGTGTTGATGCTCTCTATGCTCTCACACACAGTACAATAGCTATGTTACTCTGCCGATTATGCTTGTCTCCCCCTCTGCTGACAGTTGCTGCCAGTGCTGCTACTGATTGGCTATTTCATCACAGCCATCATGGATCAGCACCCGCCCCTGACAGCTCTGTTAGTCACTTAGAATATGGCCGTGCCCATCCACCTCCGGGAAAATGGCCGCTGCAGCACTTCCTCCCAACTTCTTCCTCCCGCCCATTATAGCCTATGGGAGAGCTACTTAAGGACAATCACAGTGCCTCCCTGTATCCCCTGATGAAGTCACGTGGATCGTGACGTCACGTGTAGGGACGGGACAGGCATTCTATGTGGATTAGTGATACAAGCTTGTTGCAGTTCCCAGATGAGATTAGCCAGGATAGGACCAAAGATTGTCGCCCCTACTACTGGTTGAAGCTGGCATCCCACCATTTGGAAGATCTCCTTATCCCTACACCATGATTAAGGGCCGCCATGCCTAAAATTGGCTAGTGTTATTACCCCATTACCGGCAGGTAAGGGGCCACTGCCCACTTTTGTGTGGTGTGTTGCATGAAGAAAGGAAATACCACCATTTATTCCAGTCACTTTATTTGCCCTAAGAGGATCACTATTTTTGCACGTTTATTTGTGGACTTTTTTAGTTTACTATCACATTGTTCCAGTCAAGTTGTCACTTATACCTTGTTTGTGTGCACTAGTCACTTTATTTTTATGTTTGTTTGCTGTGTGCCTGGTTGCACATTATATACATATTTTTTGAAGCGATTTACTGTTATTATATTATTATATTTATTTGTGATTACTTTGCACATGGTACTGATCACATGTTGCTCTATCACGTGTTTCATGTTTTATAATTAACACGTTAATTTTATAGAGTCACCCTATAGATCTTCAAATTTGGTTTAGAGACATCAGCACTGACAGTTTATTATATTTATATATTTTCACTTATTTACGTACCGTATCTCTTCAAATGGATTAGCGCAGCACCATATCTTTACTGATTTATCTAATTTATAGGGGCAGAGTGTACCCTATCCGGTGTAGGCGGCTTTTCCCAGTTTTACACTCTCTTTATTCTCCTTTTTCTCTCCGTACATGGTAGCGCAGGAAAAAAATTTTATTTGTATATTTTTAATAAACCACCTTCTTTTTAAATGGTATCACGCTATGTCAGCCCCCCTTTTCTATTACATGATATCCTTCCTGTGACAATAAGTTTTCATGCTCCCCGAGACTCCTGGAGCCTTCAGTTAACATCTCATGACCGTCTAAGGCTGATCAACTGACATAGTTCCAGGATTAGGGATGAGCTTCGTGTTCGAGTCGGACCCACGTTCGACTCGAACATCGTCTGTTCGCCCGTTCGCCAAATTGTGAACGATATGGGCTGTTCGCACCAAATTCGTGTTGTGCGTCATGGCCCATAATTCACTGCGGCATTGCAGTGCATTGCTGGCCGATGATTGGCCAAGCATGCACTATGACCCACATGCTTGGCCAATCACAGCGATGTCTGTAGAAAGAGCTGTAATTGGCCAAAGCCAGGGTGGCTTTGACCAATTATGGCTCAGGGGGTTTAGTACATGCCCCACACTATATAAGGCTGAAGGCCGCCTGCACGGCAGCCCTGTGTAGTGTGTTTGTTTCAGCATTGAGAGACAGAGACAGAGAGACAGTGTCATTTGATTTAAGTTAGATAGATTAGGTAGGACAGTCAGTGATTTAGCTGCACTTTTGTGTATTGTGTGTATATATATATATAAATGCATCCCAGGTGTTGTGTGTATATATATATATATATATATATATATATATATATATATATATATATATATATATATATATATACACATATATATATACATTGTATTCAGTTTAGCTAGATCCGTTCCTGTTATTATCTTCCTACTGACAGGCAGGCTTGTGTTATTACAGTATTTACAGCTACCTGAAGAAAATTGCGGTGTTCTTCTGATCCTATTAGTACCACAGTCAGGCAGCTAAACTATTTACAGTTAGTGTAGTGTGTCCTCCTCACAGTGTTCAGCTAAAGCTACAAGTTAGTTTAGTGTGACCTCTGCACAGTGTTCAGCTAAAGCTAAAAGTTGGTGTAGTGCGACCTCTGCACAGTGTTCAGCTAAAGCTACCTGTAGAAGGTTGGTGGTGTTTTCCTGATCCTATGACTACCGCAGCTACATTATTTTAACGTTAGTGTAGTGCATCCTCCTCACAGTGTTCAGCTAAAGATATCTGTAGAAGGTTGGTGGTGTTTTCCTGATCCTATCACTACCGCAGGCAGCTACATTATTTTAATGTTAGTGTAGTGCGTCCTCTGCACAGTGTTCAGCTAAAGCTATCTGTAGAAAGTTGGTGGTGTTTTCCTGATCCTATCACTACCGCAGGCAGCAACATTATTTACACGTTAGTCTAATGTGACCTCTGCACAGTGTTCAGCTAAAGCTATCTGTAGAAGGTTGGTGGTGTTTTCCTGATCCTATCACTACCGCAGGCAGCTACATTATTTTAACGTTGGTGTAGTGCGTCCTCTGCACAGTGTTCAGCTAAAGATACAAGTTAGTGTAGTGCGACCTCTGCACAGTGTTCATCTAAAGTTACCTTTAGAAGATTGGTGGTGTTCTCATACTACAGGCAGGCAGTTGATTTTGCTAGCTGCAGTATCAGTATATATATATATATATATCCCAGTTTATTGCAGCTACATCTCACTGCAGGCCATTAGTATGTCTGGAAGGCCAACAAGGAGAGGCAGACAGTCACAAGCCAATAAAAGAGGGCAAGCAGGCTCTGTGTCTAGAGGCAACAGTGCTGGTCATGGAGACGGTGCATCCTCATCAGCACATGGCCGTGGGACACGCTTGGCCTTTTTTTCAGCAGCTGGCCGTGTTGAGCGGCAACATGCGGAAGACTTGGTCGAGAGGATGACGAAGCCGTCCTCATCCTCCTCATCCTCTCTCACCTATGCTCAGGGTACTTTTTCTGGCAAAGCAGCTGCCAATGCAGCCTCTTCCCTTGGCGCAATGGCATCAGTGACTCCTAACCTAGCCCCACCATGTCCTCATCAGGAGTCCCTCAAACTGTTTGACCACAGTGTTGGGTACATGCTCCAGGAGGATGCCCAGCGTTTTGAAGGCTCTGATGATGATATTGAGCTAGATGATAGCAGTAATGTGAGCACAGACAGAAGGGGTGCCCAAAAAGGACAGCAATCTGGCAGTCATGCCCCCCTGCTGCAGCATACTGCCAGGTTTGCTCCAGTGATGAGGAGGGAGGGGATGATGAGGTCACTGACTCAACGTGGGTGCCTGATAGGAGGGAGGAGGAGGCACATCAACAACGAGGCAGGATGCCCTCCAGGGGCCAGTCTAAGGGCAGCACAGTGACTGCATCACACTGCAAAGCTCCGCATGTGCAGGGCGCTGCTTTCTCTGCACGTTATTCCAAAAGTTCTTTGGTGTGGGCCTTTTTTGAGACGAGTGCATCAGATCGCACCGCTGCTATTTGCAACATATGTCTCAAGTGTATCTCGCGTGGCCAAAACATCTCCCGCTTGGGAACCACATGCTTGACCAGACATATGTTGACCTGCCATGCAGTTCGTTGGCAAGCGTATCTAAAAGACCCACACCAAAGAACAAAGAGGACCTCTCCTTGCTCCTCATCAGCTGAGATCTCCAACCCCACTATACCTTCTGTCCTCTCTGAGACCTGCACTGAGAGGAATAAAGGTGTAGAATTAGGTGTGTCACAGCCAAGTACTTGTGGGCAATCTGCTTTTGGTACACCAACACCAGATTGTACCAGGGAAATTTCCCTCCCTCAGCTGCTGCACCGCCGAAAGAAGTTCGCTCCCAGCCATCCACATGCCCAGCGTTTGAATGCTAGCTTGGCAAAATTGCTAGCACTTCAACTGCTACCTTTTCAGTTGGTAGACTCTGCCCCCTTCCGTGAGTTTGTGGAATGTTCAGTTCCTCAGTGGCAGTTACCCAAATGCCACTTTTTCTCATGGAAGGCGATTCCGGCTCTCTACCAGCATGTGGAAGGCAATGTCTTGGCCTCGCTGGACAGGGTGGTCAGCAGTAAGGTGCATATTACCGCCGACTCATGGCCCAGTAGGCATGGACAGGGACATTACCTAAGTTTCACCGCGCATTGGGTGACTCTGCTGGCAGCTGGGAAGGATGCAGGACAAGGTGCAGTAGTGTTGGAGGTCATTCCGCCACCACGCCTCCAGAATGCCACTACCAATGATTCTGACACACCTCTCTCCTCCACCCCTCCTCTTCTTCTTCCTACATGGTCTCTTCCTGTGCTTTGTCCTCGGAACCAGCGGTGCTCTGTAGGCATTCAAGGGGCTACGCAAGTATGCAGGCCAAAAGATGCCATGTGGTGCTTGAGCTGGTGTGCTTGGGGGACAGGAGCCACACTGGGGCAGAGGTTCTGTCAGCTCTGCAGGGGCAGGTTCAGAGGTGGTTGACACCATGTCAACTTAAGGCAGGAATGGTGGTTTGCGACAATGGCACCAACCTCCTCTCCACCCTCTGACAAGGACAATTGACCCATGTGCCCTGTTTGGCTCACGTCCTTAACTTGGTGGTGCAGCGGTTCTTGGGCAGGTACCCGGGCTTACAGGATGTCCTGAGGCAGGCCAGGAAAGTCTGTGTGCATTTCCGCCTGTCATATAATGCCAGTGCTCGGCTGGCAGACCTCCAAAAAGGAATGTAACCTGCCCAAAAACTCCTCATTGACAACATTGCCAGCGGCTTCCTGGGCTGCCACTCCGTCCTCCCGCAGAGACAGGCTGTGTACCGTCCTGGCCTCCCCGCCAGACTGCCTCGTGTTTGGAGGCATTCCCGGGGAATCACTGACTGTTCCCTTCCCCCTCTTCTATCAGGAATCACATCTGTCTGTTCTATATACCGCTCCTAAATGTAAGTTGATACTTTGTTTTTATATTGGTGAAAAAATGATTTTACTTAGTGGTGCTCCTCTCTCTCTTTTTTTCCTTAGCTCTCAAGGCCCCCTTTATCCAGACAGTGTTCCTGCATGCCCGCCGATCACACAGGAAGAGGACGAGGAGGAGGAGGATTGTGTCAGTATGGAGGTGGAGCCTGGCACTCAGCATCAGCAGCAGTCTTTAAGGGATCATTTACAGTCCCAAGAAACACATGGACTTGTACGTGGCTGGGAGGAGGTGGCTGCGGATCATGTCGTCCTTAGTGACCCAGAGGACTCCGGACCGAATGCCTCAGCAAACCTACGCTGCATGACCTCCCTGATCCTGCAAAGCCTGCGGAAGGATCCTCGTATTCGTGGTATCAAGGAGAAGGAACAATACTGGCTGGTAACCCTCCTTGATCCACGTTACAAGAGTAAGGTTGCGGACCTTATCTTGTCATCGCAGAGGGAGCAGAAGATGAAACATCTTCGGGAGGCCTTGCAGAAAGGTCTGTGCAACACGTTCCCAGAGACTGGGAGGTTACAAACTCCTGTTTCTGGACAACGTGTTGCTGAGGCTTCGGTCAGTCAAAGAAGGAGCGGTGGAGAAGGTGGCCGTCTGACCGATGCATTCAGACAATTTTTTAGTCCGCAGCCCCAAGGTATGATCGGTTCCAGCAACCATCGCCAGCATCTGTTTTACATGGTGCAGGAATACCTAGGGGCAAGATCTGACTTGGACACCTTTCCCACCGAAACTCCTCTGGGTTACTGGGCCTTGAGGATGGATCACTGGCCAGAGCTTGCACAGTATGCAATTGAGCTACTGGCCTGTCCTGCATCCAGCGTTCTTTCGGAACGCACATTCAGTTCTGCTGGAGGCTTTGTAACCGATCACAGGGTGCGTCTGTCCACCGACTCGGTCGATCGACTGACCTTCATAAAAATTAATCAGTCTTGGATCACCACCAGCTACCAAGCACCTGATGCTGATGTAACCAAATACATTTTTTTTAAATGTCAGATCCCTTCAAAGACTGCCTATGCTGATACTGAGTGACTATCCTGTTATACTGAGTAATTATCCTCTTCCTCCTCAATGATCATGATAGCTTGTAAGAACATTTTTGGTTCTGGGCGCCGCCAGTCCCGCCCACCAGTGCCTAAGGCCCAATTTTTCAGCCTATGTTTAAAAGGGGCATGTAATTAAAATTTTTGATGCAATACTTTGCAGCAGGGCTAGTTCCTGCGTTCCAATTAGAGCATCTGTGAGGGGTTCCAGTGTTGTGGCACCACCACCACCACCAAAGGCCCAATTTTTTTTGCCCCTGATCAACAGGGGCATGTATTTACAATTCTTGATCTAATATTTCACAGCAGGGCCTGTTTTTGCGCCCACCAAGAGTATCTGTGAGGACTTACAGTGTTGTGGCACCAGCACCACCACCACCAAAGGCCCAATTTTTCTGCCCCTGTTCAACAGGGGCATGTAATTACAATTCTTGATCTAATATTTCACAGCAGGGCCCGTTAATGCGCCCACCAAGAGTATCTGTGAGGACTTACAGTGTTGTGGCACCAGCACCACCACCACCAAAGGCCCAATTTTTCTGCCCCTGTTCAACAGGAGCATGTAATTACAATTCTTGATTTAATATTTCACAGCAGGGCCCATTTCTGCACCCACCAAGAGTATCTGTGAGGACTTACAGTGTTGTGGCACCAGCACTACCATCACCAAAGGCCCAATTTTTCTGGCCCTGTTCAACAGGGGCATGTCATTATAATTCTTGATCTAATATTTCACAGCAGAGCCCTGTGAGGGCTTACAGTGTTGTGGCCACAACAACACCTAAGGCCCAAATTTCTGCTGAGTATATAGGGCAGGCCCCTACTTTCAAACATCCAACTTACAAACGACTCCTACTTGCAAACGAAAGGAGACAACAGGAAGTAAGATGAAATCTACCCCAAGGAAGGGAAATTCTCTCCTTTAAGAGTTAATATGGGAAAACGTTTCTCCTTTCCACTGATGCTTTATCACCAATCCTTGTTTCACAAAGAACCCCAATCTTTCAAAAAACATTTATCATTGGGACAAAAAGTGAGGTGAAATCTTCTGAAGAGGAGCACAGACAGCAAAACAAATGTTACAGGGGTGATAACCCTTCCCTAGGTTTTCCAAAAAGCTTAAAATAGATTTTTTTGGCTGGAGCTAAACACATTAAAAATGTACCAGTTCAAAATTACAAACAGATTCTACTTAACAACAAACCTACAGTCCCTGTCTTGTTTGCACAGCCTGTATACTGCTGTTCAGAGTATATAGGGCCTGGGGGCCCCAAACCTTTCCTTTTTTAATTTGGGTACGGGGTTCCCCTTAATATCCATACAAGATCCAAAGGGCATGGTAATGGACTGGGGGTTACCCATGCCGTTTGTCTCACTGATTTTCATTCATATTGCCAGGACCCAACATTACATTAAAGCCGCAACCAGTTTTAAATGACTTTTTTTCCTTTAAAAATGACATTTTGTGCAGGGACTGTTCTAAGCACGGGAAACATGCGCCACTTTACAGGCATACTATAGACACCCCCCAGGTACAATATTTAAAGGAATATTTCACTTCTTTTACTTTAAGCATCATTAAAATCACTGCTCCTGAAAAAACTGACATTTTTAAAAGTTTTTTTGCATTGATACATGTCCCCTGGGGCAGGACCCGTGGTCCCCAAACCCTTCTTAGGACATTACCATGCAAATTAGCCTTTAAAATGAGCACTTTTGATTTCGAACGTTCGAGTCCCATAGACGTCAATGGGGTTCTAACATTCGTGCAAATTTTTGGTCCGTTCGCAGGTTCTGGTGCGAACCGAACCGGGGGTGTTCGGCTCATCCCTATCCGGGATCTGCTGTCCCCCATTGGGTGGTTTGAACCCAACAAGCCTTGTTGACTTGGGTGGTATATGCCCCGCCAAGTCAATATTATCTGGTAAGCCTCCTCCCTCTTTCACGGTGGTGGTGTTTGCTTCCATTTTTTCACTCCAAGGTTCCCAGGAATACCAGGAACTTCTCACATGTGTATTGGATCACAAACCTAATTGGACTGTATTTCATCATTTCGTTCAATTTGGATATTTGTGTGTAGTGCAGTCACTATCTTAGCACATTGCTTAATATCCATTCACATCTATTATGTTAGAGTTTGTGTCATTTTGTCACATATATATTTGAATCACATACAATTTTTCCCTTTTCTTGCAATCATAGTGCTGCACTTATTTATTTTCTAGCTATTTAGCTCTGTGTCTACAGCTGTGCTGGCTGCTGGATTGCGGGGTCACAGTGCAGTATACACTTTTCATCATCCCAGTCTTAAGCCTCGTACACATGATCAGATTTTTGGACGACTGTTTGTCCATTTTTTGTGGCATGCTAGTCTCATATCGAAAGTGAAGAGGTTACTCACCATATGAAAATTCTCGTCCAACAGAATACAACTTCAGAAGTGACATAATGTGTTGAATAGTTTTGTATGTATTCTTTTGTTTTGAGCATGAGTAGTCTTGCTCTTACAATTTTTTGGACAAAAACCGTACTAATTAAACAAAAATCAGAAGTTGAGTTCACGTACAATAAAAATTTTATAGTCTGCACATCCAGCTTTTGTCGGATGAAAAATCAGAATCGGCTATCAAAAGGACCATACTAATGGTCCAAAAAACGGAAGATTGTTTGTTCAGATTCAATTTTACTTCCAAATTTTGTATTGTGTGTATGGGCCTTTAGGCCGTAGGGTTCAATATTGAGTTGGCCCACCCTTTGCAGCTATAACAGCTTCACCTCTTCTGGGAAGGCTGTCCACAAGGTTTAGGAGTGTATCTATGGAAATGTTTGACCATTCTTCCAGAAGAGCAATTGCTAGGTCAGGCACTGATGTTGGTTGAGAAGGCCTGGCTCGCAGTCTCCACTCTAATTCATCCCAAAAGTGTTCTATTAGGTTGAGGTCAGGACTGTCTAGGCCAGTCAAGTTTCTCATTCATGTCTTTATGGACCTTGCTTTCTGCACTGCCCCAAATCATTTGGTGGAGGGGGGGCTATGGTGTGGGGTTGTTTTTCAGGGGTTAGGCTTGTTTTTCAGGGGTTGGGCTTGGCTCCTTAGTTCCAGTGAAGGGAATTCTTAAGGCATCAGCATACCAATACATTTTGGACAATTTTATGCTCCCAACTTTGTGGGAACAGTTTGGGGACGGCTCCTTCCTATTCCAACATGACTGCGCACCAGTGCACAAAGCAAGGTCCATAAAGACATGGATGAGCGAGTTTGGGGTGGAGGAACTTGACTGGCCTGCACAGAGTCCTGACCTCCACCCCATAGAACACCTTTGGGATGAATTAGTGCGGAGACTGCGGGCCAGGCCTTCTTGTCCATTATCAGTGCCTGACCTTACAAATGCTCTTCTGGAAGAATGGTCAAACATTCCCATAGACACACTCCTAAACCTTATGGACAGACTTCCCAGTAGAGATAAAGCTGTTATAGCTGCAAAGGGTGGGCCAACTCAATATTGAACCCTACAGACTAAGACATGGATGCCATTAAAGTTCATGTGTGTGTAAAGGCAAGCGTCCCAATAATTTTGGTAATATAGTGTAACAGTCCAGGATTGGATATTTAGGCTACATGCACACTGGCTTAAAAATTGCTGCCACTACAGGAGTTTTGGGTTCTGCCTGTAGAATCAGCTCCATGTTCTCCTATGTCTCCATACCCATGACAATTACACACATATTGGGAGCTCAACGTTTAGAGGCAGGAAAAAAAAACCTTCTGGTTCATATTTCTGAAAAAGTGTGTATAAAGTGCACTATCTGGACAAAGGAAAAAACTTAAATATTATAGTGAATTAATAAAAGCTGTATAAGTAAATCAATAAATTAAATAAAATGTGTGTAATCAAAAAGTGTACAATTCATCAATATACATAAAAGTCCATAAATTTCTATGATAAATGACTCTTCAATATATTGTATGCTCAAACACCTTGCTCCTGAAATATGTGCTCCAATACTCCAAACCAATAGTGCTTCACCCAGAGTGACTATAAAATGCACTCACCAGATTTCCCCGGCCAGCAAGTGACCATAAAGCATGAAATGTGAGAAACTGCTTGATTCATAGGTCAGTCTCCATCAGAATCCACATCTCTCTCCTCCATACATGGATATATCAAATAAGAAGGGATATGTAAAAAAATCTCTCCAGTATCATATATCCACCACAATATTCATCTGTCTCCTTCTCCCATCACAAGACTCTGTGGAATTGGCTCCGCCACAAAGAGCCACGGAGGGCAGGTATAGTGTAATAAAGTTTTATTTAAAAGAAAGGTGCACTTACATATGTCCAATATGATACAAACAGCACAAAGGCAGCCAAAGGGTCCGTAGAATCGGTCCTGTACCGCTGTGTGACTAGAGGCATGCAGCGAGCATTCCAAGTACCCGGCGGAAGTGGAGGGCTCCTGTCAGTTTGCGTGTCAAGCCTCTCTTTTATGCATTTCACGCTCTGTGCGTGTCATCGCATTTCTGTTTGGAGCTTTCTGGCAGAAAAAATGCAAAAATCTCCTAAACTCGTCTAAACTTTGTACAATAAACTCTCTATAGGAAAGTTTTTTTCAGCCAAGGGAACTGACATTTTTTTAAGCCCAGTGTGCATGGAGCCTTATGGAGTCTAAAGATGGAATTTGATGACATTCTCATATTTCTATATTATTTATGTGGTTTAGATATAAAACTGTCCCAGAATATTATTGTCTCAGTCAGTCCTGTTATACTCACCGTAATTCCTCTATCCGGCTTGTTGTCAGAGCTTCCATCAGATCCCTGAAATGAGGACCCTCCAGATTGTTCTCAGACAGGTTCAGTGTCCTCAGTGTCTGGTTATTTCTTATTCCAGATGCCAGGTGGGGGCAGGAACTGTCTGTCAGGTGATTAGTATCCAATCTGTAGAAGAAGAGAAGAATGTTACCAGAATAAAATGAATTTCTCCCCCAGGAATAAATGTAACTATTCTCTACATGAATGGAACTAATTTCTCTTTATTGGAATCATTAATATGAGATCACTTTATAAAAGACCATCGATCATCTACACTATTGGAAGATTTCTCTTTTTGTGGACCCCAATTACTAAATGTGACATGAGAAGTGGATGAGGTGGTGTGATCCATTCATTATTCCTGTATGGGGATTGGACCATACACACTCACACTGACCTCTAGGCTTTCACCTCCAACCTTCTGCTAAGTCTTGGATTCAGTTGTGGGGATTCACTTTGATGGTCACAGAAGTCTCGCTCATGTTGTGGAAACTTCATTGACTAAAAGTGACACCATTGTACTTTGGGATTTCCTTAGAACATCATGGTGGAGGATTTGATCTTATGGTGTGGAGACGATTTTATTATTACCGTTCTTTATTTGGACCTTTTTTGAAACTTTGTACTAATATTGCTGCACTAATTTTATATCTGCTGATTATAAATTCTCTTCATTAGTTATCAGTGAAATAGTCTCCATACTATTGTTATATATACACTTATAGGGAGTTTTGTGATGAGGAGTCTCACTTTTATTGTTATATTGTCACATTTATATTGTGTGAATGTTATATACTAGTGCTGCAGTCTTCCATATTATACTAGATGTGATAATTCCACCAATAGGGATCAGATAAAACAATTACATTCACTACAAAAATACACTTTCATACATGTGAGCAAGGGCAGATCTCCTCCAATCTATTGACAGCTACTTCAATCTATATAACATATAATGTACAAAAATACATAAACATAAAGAGCAACAAAGTTATCTTAAAAAATTACAAACATCAAGAGAAAGTTCATAAATGTGTAAAAGTGGATTTCCTACAAGCCATTCACCACTACTTCCATCTCCAATCACCATACAGTGACTTGTGTAGTAAGACCCCTTTCACACTGCAGAGCCGCTAAAACAGCCCTAAATCGCTGGTCATTTTTGCGGTGCTTTAGTGGTGATTTAGCTGAGCTTTTCGTGCCCTAGTGGGCCGGTGACAATGGGACTTTAAAGGGGAGCTCCAGCCATATTTTAAAGTAATTTCCCTCCAAAGCCGCTGTGTGTGCTGATAAAGAATTGGCATATTTTTCCTCTTAAACTCACTGTTATATACTGTATAGTAGTCGGCACTTTAAATAAGGGCAACCAGGCTTTTGTTGCCATGGTTACCAAAGCTTGTTAAACACAGTGATGGGCGGTGGGGGAGGCGGCTGGAGCATCTCAGCTCTCATTACATACAGAGCCCGGGGGAGGGGACAGATACACCATGTACTGATTTATAATAGAGATTTATAATAGAGGAATATGATGGGGCAATTCTGACGGGGGCAGTTTTGAGGAGGCAATTTTGATAGGGCAGTTTGATGGGGCAATATGATGGGGCAGTTTGGATGGGGGCAGTTTTGATTGGGCAGTTTTGATGGGGACTGTTTTGATGGGACAGTGTTGATGGGACAATTCTGATGGGGTAGTTTTGATGGGGCAGTTTTGACGGGGCAGTTTTTATGGTGACAATATGATGGGGCAATTCTGATGGGAGCAATTTTGATGGGGAAGTTTTGATGGTGGCAATATGATGGGGCAGTTTTGATGGGGCAATTCTGATGGGGCAGTTTTGATGGGGGACAGTTTTCATGGTGGCAATATGACAATGCAGTTTTGATGGGCGCAGTATTGATGGGGGCAATATGACGGGACAGTTTTGATGGTAGCAATATTATGGGGCAGTTATGATGGGGCAGTTTTGATGGGGCAGTTTTGATGATGGCAATATGATGGGGCAGTTTTGATGGGGCAGTTTTGATGGGGCAATGTGATGATGGCAATATGATGGGGCAGTTTTGATGGGGCAGTTTTGATGGGGCAATGTGATGGGGCAGTTTTGATGGTGGCAATATGATGGGGCAGTTTTGATACATATATACACACATATCTACACATATACATATATATATATATATATATATATATATATATATATATATATATATATATATACACACACATAAACATATATGGGAAGGGAATACAAAAATGCAGAAAATGGTATATAATTAAATAGGTATATAATTATAGGGAGAGATTGGTGGTATATATGAGAAGAAATGACGCAATGATGGAAAAGGAATAAAACATGTACAATGTATATACGTGTGTAAACACAAAGAACCATATATAAAGGATCCTTTCACACACACATACACATATATACACATTTAAATGACGCGTAAGATTGGGACAAAAGGAGGGGGGAGTGTGTTTCCAGACGTGTATTTGGGAATGAGAGGAATGTTATGGGAAATGCTGGGAAATAAATAAAAGTAAAAATAATAAAAATATATAGAAATATAAATAAAAATAAAGATAAATATAAATATATATATGTATATAAAAATAACAAAAATAAAAATAAAAATACGAGTACAAATAAATAAAAATAAATATAAAAATAAAGAAATTAAAAATAAAAATAAATATAAAAATAAAAATAGGAATAAAAATTATTTATTATTATTATTATTATTATTTATTTATTATTATTATTATTTATTTAGCAATTTATGCTCGTAGATCGCCTGATGGTGCGACTTCAATGTTGGGCCTTTGTATGTGGCCAGGCTGTGTAAAAGTCCCACACATGTGGTATCCCCATACTCGGTAAGAGTAGCAGAATGTATTTTGGGGTGTAATTTGTTGTATGCATATGCTCTGTGAGAGAAATAACCAGTTAATATGAAAATTTTGAAAAAAAAAAAAAAAAAAAAATCTTCCTTTTGCAAAGAATTGTGGGAAAAAATTACACCTTAAAAAAACTAACCATGCTACTTACTTAATACCTTGGAATGTCTACTTTCTAAAAAGGGGTAATTTGGGGGGTATTTGTACTTTTCTGACTTGTTAGTACCTCAAGAAATGAGATTCACCTGATGTACTGAAGGCCTGATCAGATGTTTTCAATTTTCAGTGATTGGCACCATAGTTTGTAGACTCTATAACTTTCACAAAGACCAAATAATATACACTAATTTGGGTTATTTTTACCAAAGATATATAGCAGTATAAATTGTGGCCAAAATTTATGAAGAAAAATTACTAATTTGCTAAATTTTATGACAAAAACAAAGAAAAAGGCAATTTTCACAAAATTTACGGTCTTTTTTTATTTATAGCACAAAAAATAAAAAACCCATTAGTGATTAAATACCACCAAAAGAAAGCTCTATTTGTGTGAGAAAAAGGACACAAATTTCATTTGGGTACAGTGTTGCATGACTGAGTAATAGTCATTCAAAGTGTAAGAGCACCGAAAGCTGAAAATTGGTCTGGGCAGGAAGGGGGTTTAAGTGCCCTGTATTGAGGTGGTTAAAATGAGCACTTTTGATTTTGAACGTTCGAGTCTCATAGACGTCAATGGGGTTCTAACGTTCGTGCTAATTTTCGGTCTGTTCGCAGGTTCTGGTACGAACCGAACCGGGGGGTGTTCGGCTCATCCCTAGTGCCAATATGAAGGGGCAGTTTTGATGGTGGTAATATGATGGGGCAGTTTTGATGGGGGCAGTATTGATGGGGCAATTCTGATGGGGCAGTTTTAATTGGGGGCAGTTTTGATGGTGGAAATATGATGGGGCAGTTTTGATGGTGGCAATATGATGGATCAATTTTGATGGGGGCAGTTTTGATGGGCCAGTTTTGAGGGGAGCAATATGACGGGGCAGTTTTGATGGTGGTAATATGATGGTGGCAGTTTTGATGGGGTAATTTTGATGGGGCAGTTTTGATGGAGGTAGTTTTGATATTGGCAGATTTGATGGGGGCAATATGATGGGACAGTTTTGATGGGGCGATTCTGATGGGACAGTTTTGATGGGGCAGTTTTGATGATGGCAATATGATGGGGCAGTTTTGTTGGGGCAATTTTGATTGCAGCAATTTTGGTGGGGCAGTTTTGATGAGGGCAACATGATGGGGCAGTTTATATGGTGGCAATATGATGGGGCAGTTTTGAAAGGGGGAGTTTTGATGGGGCAATTCTGATGGGGCAGTTTTGATGGTGGCAATATGATGTGGCAGTTTTGATGGGATCAGTTTCGTTGGGGCAATTCTGATGGGGCAGTTTTGATGGGGCAATTCTAATGGGGACAATTCTGATGGGGCAGTTTTAAAGGTGGCAATATGATGGGGCAGTTTTGATGGGGCAATTCTGATGGGGCAGTTTTGATGGGGGAAATTTTGATGGGGCAATTCTGATGGGGCAGTTTTGATGGTGGCAATATGATGGGGCAGTTTTTATGGGGGCGGTTTTGATGGGGGCAGTATTGATGGGGCAATTCTGATGGGGCAATTCTGATGGGACAGTTTTTATGTGGGCAGTATGATGTGGCAGTTTTGATGGTGGCAATATGATGAGGCAGTTTTTTAGGGGGGCAATTTTGATGGGGCAATTCTGATGGGGCAGTTTTAAAGGGGCGATTTTGATGGTGGCAATATGACGGGGCAGTTTTGATGGGGCAATTCTGTTGGGGGCAATTTTGATGGGGCAGTTTTGATGGTGGAAATATGATGGTGCAGTTTTGATGGAGGCAAAATGATGGGGCAGTTTTGAAAGGGGCAGTTTTGATGGGGCAATTCTGATGGGGCAATTTTGATGGGACAGTTTTGATGGTGGCAATAAAAAAGAAAGAAGGACGGCGCCCTCTAAGTGCAGCATGTATGTTAAAAATATTTATTACAATAGATAAAAACACTCACATTTGAGTTGCTAAAAACCAGCATGTAAAGTAGTTTCATCAATTCTGATAGAGGCAATTTTGATAGGGGCCATTTTGATGGGGGCAGTTTTGATGAGTCCAATTTGATGGGGAAGTTTTGATGGGGCAGTTTTGATGGGGCAATTTTGATGGGGACAATTTTGATGGGGGCAATATGATGGGGCAGTTTTGATGGTGGCAATATGATGGGGCAGTTTTGATGGGGGCATTTTCGATGGGGCAATTCTGATGGGGCAGTTTTGATGGGGCAGGTTTGATGGTGGCAATATGATGGGGCAGTTTTGAAAGGGGGCAGTATTGATGGGACAATTCTGATGGGACAATTTTGATGGGGGCAATATGACGGGGCAGTTTTGATGGTTGCAATATGATGGGGCAGTTTTGATGGGGGCATTTTCGATGGGGCAGTTCTGATGGGGCAGTTTTGATGGGGACATTTTCAATAGGGCAGTTCTGATGGGGCAGTTTTGATGGGGCAATTCTGATGGGGCAGTTTTGATGGGGGCAATATGATGGGGCAGTTTTGATGGGGCAATTTTAATGGGGCAGTTTTGATGGGGCAGTATTGATGGGGGCAATATGACGGAGCAGTTTTGTTGGTGGCAATATGATGGGGCAGTTTTGAAAGGGGGCAGTTTTGATGGGACAATTCTGATGGGGCAATTCTAATAGGGACGTTTTGATGGGGCAGTTTTGATGGTAGCAATATGACGGATCAGTTTTGATGGTGGCAATTTTGATGGGGTAGTATTGATGGGGCAATTCTGATGGAGGCAATTTTGATGAGGCAGTTTTGATGGGGCAATTCTGATTGGGGCCATTTTGATGGGGCAGTTTTGATGGTGGCAATATGATGGGTTAGTTTTGATGGGGCAATTCTGATGGGGAAGTTTTGATGGGGGAAGTTTTGATGGGGCAATTCTGATGGGGCAATTTTGATGGGGCAGTTTTTATGGGGCAGTTTTGATGAGGGCAATTTGATGGGGACAATTTTGATGGGGGCAATATGACGGGGCAGTTTTGATGGTTGCAATATGATGGGGCAGTTTTGATGGGGGCATTTTCGATGGGGCAGTTCTGATGGGGCAGTTTTGATGGGGGCAGTTTTGATGGGGCAATTCTGATAGGGGCAATTTTGATGGGGCAGTTTTGATGGGGGCAATATGATGGGGCAGATTTGATGGGGGCAATATGATGGGGCAGGTTTGATGGTGGCAATATGATGGGGCAAATTTGATGGGGGCAGTTTTGATGGGGCAATTTTAATGGGGCAGTATTGATGGGGGCAATATGACAGAGCAGTTTTGTTGGTGGCAATATGATGGGGCAGTTTTGAAAGGGGGCAGTTTTGATGGGACAATTCTGATGGGGCAATTCTAATAGGGACGTTTTGATGGGGCAGTTTTGATGGTAGCAATATGATGGATCAGTTTTGATGGTGGCAATTTTGATGGGGCAGTATTGATGGGGCAATTCTGATGGATGCAATTTTGATGAGGCAGTTTTGATGGGGCCATTTTGATGGGGCAGTTTTGATGGTGGCAATATGATGGGTTAGTTTTGATGGGGCAGTTTTGATGGGGGAAGTTTTGATGGGGCAATTCTGATAGGGGCAATTTTGATGGGGCAGTTTTGATGGGGGCAATATGATGGGGCAGGTTTGATGGTGGCAATATGATGGGGCAAATTTGATGGGGGCAGTTTTGATGGGACAATTTTAATGAGGCAGTTTTGATGGGGCAGTATTGATGGGGGCAATATGACGGAGCAGTTTTGTTGGTGGCAATATGATGGGGCAGTTTTGAAAGGGGGCAGTTTTGATGGGACAATTCTGATGGGGCAATTCTAATAGGGACGTTTTGATGGGGCAGTTTTGATGGTAGCAATATGACGGATCAGTTTTGATGGTGGCAATTTTGATGGGGCAGTATTGATGGGGCAATTCTGATTGGGGCCATTTTGATGGGGCAGTTTTGATGGTGGCAATATGATGGGTTAGTTTTGATGGGGCAATTCTGATGGGGCAGTTTTGATGGGGGAAGTTTTGATGGGGTAGTTTTTATGATGCCAATATGAAGGGGCAGTTTTGATGGTGGTAATATGATGGGGCAGTTTTGATGGGGGCAGTATTGATGGGGCAATTCTGATGGGGCAGTTTTGATGGTGGCAATATGATGGATCAATTTTGATGGGGGCACTTTTGATGGGACAGTATTGATGGGGGAAATTTTGATGTGGCAGTTTTGAAGGGAGCAGTATGACGGGGCAGTTTTGTTGGTGGTAATATGATGTTGGCAGTTTTGATGGGGGCAGTCTTGATGGGGGCAATATGATGGGACAGTTTTGATGGGGCGATTCTGATGGGGCAATTTTAATGGGGCAGTTTTGATGATGGCAATATGACGATGCAGTTTTGTTGGGGCAATTTAGATTGCATCAATTTTGATGGGGCAGTTTTGATGAGGGCAATATGACGGGGCAGTTTTGATGGTGGCAAAATGATGGGCCAGTTTTGAAAGGGGGAGTTTTGATGGGGCAATCCTGATGGGGCAGTTTTGATGGTGACAATATGATGGGGCAGTTTTGATGGGGGCAATTTTGATGGGACAGTTTTGATGGGGCAGTTTTGATGGGGCAATTCTGATGGGGCAGTTGTGATGGTGGCAATATGATGGGGCAGTTTTGATGGGGCAATTCTGATGGTTAAGTTTTTTGGGGGGTTTGATGGGACAATTATGATGGGGCAGTTTTGATTGTGGCAATATGATGGGGCAGTTTTGATTGGGGCAGTTTTGATGGGGGCAGTATTGATGGGGCAATTCTGATGGGGCAGTTTTGATGTGGGCAATATGACGGGGCAGTTTTGATGGTGGCAATATGATGAGGCAGTTTTTTATGGGGCAGTTTTGATGGGGCAATGCTGATGGGGGCATTATCGATGGGGCAGTTTTGATGGTGTCAGTTTTGATAGGGGCAATATGATGGGGCAGTTTTGATGAAGGCAATTTTGATGGGGCAATTCTGATGTGGCAGTTTTAAAGGGGCAGTTTTGATGGTGGCAATATGATGGGGCAGTTTTGATGGGGGCAGTTTTGATGGGGCAATTCTGATGGGGGCAATTTTGATGGGGCAGTTTTGATGGTGGCAATATGATGGGGCAGTTTTGATGGTGGCAATATGATGGGGCAGTTGTGATGGGGCAGTTTTGATGGGGCAATTCTGATGAGGCAAATCGCATGGGGAAGTATTGATTTGGCAATTCTGATGGGGACAATTTTGATGAGGCAGTTTTGATAGAGGCAGTTTTTACTGGGCAATTCTGATTGGGGCCATTTTGATAGGGCAGTTTTGATGGTGGAAATATGATGGGGCAGTTTTGATGGTGGCAATATGATGGGTCAATTTTGATGGGACAGTATTGATGTGGGCAATTCTGATGGGGCAGTTTTGATGTGGGCAATATGATGGGGCAGCGCTAATCCTAAGTCTAAAACCTCAGATGGTTTTCAAATAGGGTCATAATATAGATAATTTAAATAACCAAGGTGTATAAAAAATAATAAATAATAGTGAGAGCAGTAAATATAAGTAAAAAACAAATGGGATAATAAATAGAATGGTGAGTCTCACTAGACGGTGAAAAAATAAGCTGGTGGAGATAGCGTGTTACAAGCTTGAATCTCTAAATTGAAAATCTAATGGAACGTAAATACAAAAACCAATATATATATAATATATATAAATACAGTGCAGCTTGATTTAAATGCATATAAAATTCAAAAGTGACAAGGTGCAGTGTATGAACACTGTGCGTAATAAGCTTAGCTATACCTCAAAATACATGCAGTGTTAGTATTCAAACCTATATAAAGTGCAAAAAGTGTGCAAAAAAAGGACCAAAAAAACTCCTAGGTACATATAATAATATCCCAAAAATAAAGTCTTTATATAAAAAGGTTTCCTTATTCCTTATGAATAAAGTGAACTCTGTGACAATGGTGTGCTGGCATGCGCATGTGGCAGTTGAAGTGCCAAGTGACTTAAAAACTCGTGCTTCTTCGTGTGCAGACACTTCAGTGGGTAGTGGCCCCTTACCTCACAGTAATGGGGCAACAGCATATGACCAAAGGGCTCTTTATCTCATCCTCCTAGGGGCTCCTGCGCGTCCCTCACCGTCCTCACAGTAGTGGGGCAACAGCATATGACCAAGGGCTCTTTAGCTCATCCACCTAAGGGTTCCTGCACATCCCTCACTGTCCTTGAATTGAATCTCCGAATATCCGGCCGGATACAATTGTTTCTTTTTCCAATTGCTAAATGTGAGTAGCTGTTTTTTGCCTAAATAAAATATAAATCATTGAAACGGAATTACACTATTGGGCTCTCTCTCCACTCTATTACTTTTTATACCTCCCCGCACCGTACCTGAGGGAACCTAATTCAAGGACAGTGAGGGATGTGCAGGAACCCTTAGGTGGATGAGCTAAAGAGCCCTTGGTCATATGCTGTTGCCCCACTACTGTGAGGACGGTGAGGGACGTGCAGGAGCCCCTAGGAGGATGAGATAAAGAGCCCTTTGGTCATATGCTGTTGCCCCATTACTGTGAGGTAAGGGGCCACTACCCACTGAAGTGTCTGCACACGAAGAAGCACGAGTTTTTAAGTCACTTGGCACTTCAACTGCCACATGCGCATGCCAGCACACCATTGTCACAGAGTTCACTTTATTCATAAGGACATTTCTTTTCGTGTCAAAACCTTTTTATATAAAGACTTTATTTTTGGGATATTATATGTACCTAGGAGTTTTTTTGGTCCTTTTTTTGCACACTTTTTGCACTTTATATAGGTTTGAATACTAACACTGCATGTATTTTGAGGTATAGCTAAGCTTATTACGCACAGTGTTCATACACTGCACCTTGTCACTTTTGAATTTTATATGCATTTAAATCAAGCTGCACTGTATTTATATATATTATATATATATTGGTTTTTGTATTTACGTTCCATTAGATTTTCAATTTAGAGATTCAAGCTTGTAACACGCTATCTCCACCAGCTTATTTTTTCACCGTCTAGTGAGACTCACCATTCTATTTATTATCCCATTTGTTTTTTACTTATATTTACTGCTCTCACTATTATTTATTATTTTTTATACACCTTGGTTATTTAAATTATCTATATTATGACCCTATTTGAAAACCATCTGAGGTTTTAGACTTAGGATTAGCGCTGCACCACTCATTCATACAACTAATCTAAAGGTCAGGTGTTCACCCGAATAGGTGCATGCAGCTTTTCCACCTCTAGCCATTTCCGTACTTGATAGCGCAGGAATATCTTTGATAAACAATATGATGGGGCAGTTTTGATGGTGGCAATATGAGGCAGTTTTTTATGGGGGCAGTTTTGATGGGGCAATGCTGATGGTGGCAGTTTTGATGGGGGCAATTTTGATGGGGCAATTCTGATGGGGCAGTTTTAAAGGGGCGGTTTTGATGGTGGCAATATAATGGGGCAGTTTTGATGGGGCAGTTTTGATGGGGCAATTCTGATGGGGCAGTTTTGATGGGGCAGTTTTGATGGTGGCAATATGATGGGGCAGTTTTGATGGAGGCAGTTTTGATGGGGCAGTTTTGATGGTGGCAATATGATGGGGCAGTTTTGATGGAGGCAGTTTTGATGGGGCAATTTTGATAGGGGCCACTTTGATGGGGGCAGTTTTGATGAGGGCAATATGATGGAGAAGTTTTGATGGGGTAGTTTTGATGGGGCAATTTTGATGAGGCAATTTTGATGGGGACAATTTTGATGTCGGCAATATGACTGGGCAGTTTTGATGGTGGCAATATGATGGGGCAGTATTTATGGGGGCATTTTTGATGGGGCTGGTGTGATGGGGCAGTTTTGATGGGGAAATTCTGATAGGGGCAATTGTGATGGGGCAGTTTTGATGGTGGCAATTTTGATGTTGGCAATATAATAGGGGCATTTTTGATGGGGCTGGTGTGATGGGGCAGTTTTGATGGTGGCAATATGATGGGGCAGGTTTGATGGGGGAAGTTTTGGTGGGGCAATTTTGATGGGGCAGTTTTGTTGGTGGCAATATGATGGGGCAGTTTTGATGGTGCAATTCTGATGGGGCAATTCTAATGGGGAAGTTTTGATGGAGGGCAGTTTTGATGGAGGGCAGTTTTGATGGTAGCAATATGACGGGGCAGTTTTGATGGTGGCAGTTTTGATGGGGCAGTATTGATGGGGCAATTCTGATGGGGACAATTTTGATGAGGCAGTTTTGATGGGGGCAGTTTTGATGGGGCAATTCTGATTGGGGCCATTTTGATGGGGCAGTTTTGACGGTGGCAATATGATGGGGCAGTTTTAATTGGGGGCAGTTTTGATGGTGGAAATATGATGGATCAATTTTGATGGGACAGTTTTGATGTGGGCAATATGACGGGGCAGTTTTGATGGTGGCAATATGATGAGGCAGTTTTTATGGGGGCAGTTTTGATGGGGCAATGCTGATGGGGGCATTTTTGATGGGGCAATGCTGATGGGGGCAATATGAAGGGGCCGTTTTGATGGGGAAATTCTGATTGGGGCAATTTTGATGGGTGCAATATCACGGGGTAGTTTTGATGGTGGCAATATGATGGCGCTGTTTTGATGGTGGCAATATGATGGATCAATTTTGATGGGACAGTTTTGATGTGGGCAATATGACGGGGCAGTTTTGATGGTGGCAATATGATGAGGCAGTTTTTATGGGGGCAGTTTTGATGGGGCAATGCTGATGGGGGCAGTTTTGATGGGGCAAATTTGATGGGGGCAATATGAAGGGGCCGTTTTGATGGGGAAATTCTGATTGGGGCAATTTTGATGGGTGCAATATCACGGGGTAGTTTTGATGGTGGCAATATGATGGGGCTGTTTTGAAAGGGGGAGTTTTGATAGGGCAATTCTGATGGGGCAGTTTTGATGGTGGCAATATGATGTTGTAGTTTTGATGGGGCAATTATGATGGGGCAGCTTTGATGGGGCAATTCTGATAGGGCAGTTTGGATGGGGCAGTTTTGATGAGGGCAGTTTTGATGGGGGTAGTTTTGATGGGGGTAGTTTTGATGGTGGCAATATGACAGGACAGTTTTGATGTTGGCAATATTGATGGGGCAATTATGATGGGGACAATTTTAATTGGGCAGATTTGATAGTGGCAATATGATGGGGCAGTTTTGATGGGGGCAGTTTTGATGGGGCAATTCTGATGGGGTCAATTCTTAGGGGGCAGTTTTGATGGTGGCAATATGATGGGGCAGTTTTGATTGGGCAATTCTGATGGGGCAGTTTTGATGGTGGCGATATGATGAAGCAGTTTTTGGGGGGGGGGCAGTTTTGATGGGGCAATGCTGATGGGGGCATTTTTTATGGGGCAGTTTTGATGGTGGCAATATGATTGGGTATTTTTGATGGGGCAATTCTGATGGGGCAGCTTTGATGGGGCAATTCTGATAGGTCAGTTTTGATGAGGGCAGTTTTGATGGGGGTAGTTTTGATGGGGCTGTTTTGATGGTGGCAATATGACAGGGCAGTTTTGATGGGGGCAGTATTGATGGGGCAATTATTATGGGGCAATTTTAATGGGGCAGATTTGATGGTGGCAATATGATGGGGCAGTTTTTATGGGGGCAGTTTTTATGGGGGCAGTTTTGATGGTGCCAATATTATGGGGCACTTTTGATGGGGCAATGCAGATGGGAGCATTTTTGATGGGGCAGTTTTGATGGTTATCAGTTTTGATGGGGGCAATATGATTGGGCAGTTTTGATGGGGGCAATTTTGATGAGGGCAATTTTGATGGGTGCAATATGATGGGGCAGTTTTGATGGTGGCAATATGATGGGGCAATTTTGAAAGGGGGGAGTTTTGATAGGGCAATTCTGATGGGGCAGTTTTGATGGTGGCAATATGATGGGGTAGTTTTGATGGGGCAATTCTGATGCGGCAGCTTTGATGGGGCAATTCTGATAGGGCAGTTTTGATGGGGTAGTTTTGATGGGGGCAGTTTTGATTAGTGCAGTTTTGATGGGGCAGTTTTGATGGTGGCAATATGACAGGGCAGTTTTGATGGGGGCAGTTTTGATTGGGCAATTCTGATGGGGCAGTTTTGATGGGGGCAATATGATGGGGCACTTTTGATTGGGAAATTCTGATGGGGCAGTTTTGATGGGGAAGTTTTGATGGGGTAGTTTTATGGTGGAAATATGAAGGGGCAGTTTGATGGTGGCAATATGATGGGGCAGTTTTCATCAGTATTGATGGGACAATTCTGATGGGGCAGTTTTGATGGTGGCAATATGATGGGGCAGCATTGATGGGGCAGCATTGATGGGGCAATTTTGATGGTGCAGTTTTGATGGTGGCAATATGATGAGGCAATTTTTATGGGGGCAGTTTTGATGGAGCAATGCTGATAGGGGCATTTTTTGTTTTTGACAATTCCTTTATTTAAATGCTTCTTCTTTCTTCTATCTTCTTTCTTCTATCTTCCTTCGGTTTCTTCCTCCATCTTCTTCTTCTTCTGGTTCTTCTGGTTCTTCCTCCGGTGTTCTCATCCGGCATCTCCTCTGCGGCATCTTCTTCCCTTCTTCTCCTCGGGCCGCTCCGCATCCATGATGGCATGGTGGGAGGCTCCTGCTGTGTGACGCTTCTCCTCTTCTGACGGTTCTTAAATAATGGAGGACGGGGCCACCTGGTAACCCCGCCCCCCTCTGACACATGGGGAATGCCACAGGAAAGTCCCCGTTAAGTCCTCGTGTGTCAGAGGGGGGCGGGCTCACCGCCCTCCATTATTTAAGAACCGTCAGAAGAGGAGAAACATCACACAGCGGGAGCCTCCCACCATGCCATCATGGATGTGGAGCGGCCCGAGGAGAAGAAGGGAAGAAGACGCCGTGGAGGAGATGCCGGACGAGAACACTGGAGGAAGAACCAGAAGAACCAGAAGAAGAAGATGGAGGAAAAAACCTAAGGAAGATAGAAGATAGAAGAAAGAAGAAGCATTTAAATAAAGGAGTTTTCAAAAACTGTCTCTTGTCATTTTTAACATTTTTGACAGTTTTTTTGTGAAATGGTAGGGGTACTTTTGTACCCCCTCACCATTTCACACAGGGGGGAGGGCCGGGATCTGGGGGTCCCCTTGTTAAAGGGGGCTTCCAGATTCCGATAAGCCTCATGCCCGCAGACCCCCACAAACACCGGGCAAGGGTTGTGGGGATGAGGCCCTTGTCCCCATCAACATGGGGACAAGTTGTTTTGGGGGGCTACCCCAAAGCACCCTCCCAATGTTGAGGGTATGTGGCCTGGTATGGTTCAGGAGAGGGGTCTCTCTCACCCCCCCTCTTTTCCTGCAGCCTGCCAGGTTGCGTGCTCGGATAAGGGTCTGGTATGGATTTTTGGGGGACCCCACGCCAATTTTTTTTTAAATTTTGGCACGGGGTTCCCCTTAAAATCCATACCAGTATCAATTTTGAGGGGGACCCCACGCCATTTTTTTAAAAAATTTTGGCACGGGGTTCCCCTTAAAATCCATACCAGTATCAATTTTGAGGGGGACCCCACGCCATTTTTTTTAAAAATTTTGGCACGGGGTTCCCCTTAAAATCCATACCAGTATCAATTTTGAGGGGGACCCCCACGTCATTTTTTTTTTAATTTTGGTTTGGGGTTCCCCTGTGGGGAATTCCCATGCCGTTTTTATCAATGAACTTTTATGTGTATTGTCGGACCAGCAATTCATTAATGAAGTAGTTTTAAATGACTTTTTTTCCTTTGAAATGTCATTTTGCTGTCAGAAAACACGGGAAACATGCGCCCCTTTACAGGCATACTATAGACACTCCCCAGGTATGAAATTTAAAGGAATAATACACTTTTATTGTTTCACTTTAAGCATTATTAAAAATCACTGCTCCCAAAAAAACGGCCGTTTTTAAAACTTTTTTTTGCATTGATCCATGTCCCCTGGGGCAGGACCCAGGTCCCCAAACACTTTTTATGACAATAACTTGCATATAAGCCTTTAAAATTAGCACTTTTGATTTCTCCCATAGACTTTTAAAGGGTGTTCCGCGGCTTTCGAATTTGCCGCAAACACCCCAAATTATTTGCTGTTCGTCGAACTGGCGAGCAGCCGATGTGCGAGTCGAACTTGAGTTTGACTCGAACTCAAAGCTCATCCCTAGTGGCAATATGATGGGGCAGTTTTGAAAGGGGGAGTTTTGATAGGGCAATTCTGATGGGGCAGTTTTGATGGTGGCAATATGATGGGGTAGTTTTGATGAGGCAATTCTGATGGGGCAGCTTTGATGGGGCAGTTTTGATGGGGCAATTCTGATGGGGGTATTTTTGATGGGGCAGTTTTGATGGTGGCAATATGATGGGGCAGTTTTGATGGGGGCAGTATTGATGGGGCAATTATGATGGGGGCAATTTTAATGGGGCAAATTTGATGGGGGCAATGTGATGGGGCCGTTTTGATGGGGCAATTCTGATGGGGCCGTTTTGATGGGGGCAATATGATGGGGGCAGCTTTATTGGGGGCAATTTTGATGGTGGCAATTTGACGGGCAGTTTTGATGCTGGCAATATGATGGGGTAGTTTTGATGGGGCAATTCTGATAGGGCAGTTTTGATGGGGCAGTTTTGATGGGGACAGTTTTGATGGTGGCAATATGATGGGGCAGTTTTGAACGGGGCAGTATTGATGGGGCAATTATAATGGGGGCAATTTTAATGGGGCAGATTTGATGGTGGCAATATGATGGGGCCGTTTTGATGGGGCAATTCTGATAGGGCCGTTTTGATAGGGGCCATATGATGGGGGCAGCTTTAATGGGGGCAGTTTTGATGGTGGCAATATGACGGGCAGTTTTGATGGTGGCAATATGATGGGGCATTTTCATGGGGGCAGTATTGATGGGGGCAATATGATGGGGGCAGTTTTGATGGGAGTAGTTTTGATAGGAGTAGTTTTGATGGTGGCAATATGACGGGGCAGTTTTGATGGTGGCAATGTGATGGGGCAGTTTTGATGGAGGGAGTATTTATGGGGCAGTTTTGATGGGGGCAGTTTTGATGGGGCAGTTTTGATAGTGGCATTATGATGGGGCAGTTTTGATGGGGCAACTCTGATGGGGCAGCTTTGATGGGAGCAGCTTTGATGGGGCAGTTTTGATGGTGGCAATATGATGGGGCAGTTTTATAGGTGGCAATATGATGGTGCAGTTTTGATGGGGGCAGTTTTGATGGGGGCAATATAATGGGGCAGTGTTGATGGGGGTAGTTCTGATGGGGCAGTTTTGATGGGGCAGTTTTGATGGTGGCATTATGATGGGGCAGTTTTGATGGGGCAATTCTGATGGGGCAATTCTGATGGGGCAATTCTGATGGGGCAATTTTGAAGGGGCAATTTTGATGGGGCAGTTTTGATGGTGGCAATATGATGGGGGCAGTTTTCATGAGGGCAGTATTGATGGGGCAATTCTGATGGGGCAGTTTTGATGGTGGCATGTGATGGGGTGTTGTGATGTGCTTGGGGCGATGTGATGCAATTTGCTGGGGGTGTTGTGATGCGATTTGCGGGGGGTGCTGTGATGTGATTTGTTGGGGGCAATGTTATGCTATTTGCGGGTGTATTGTGATGCGATTTGCGGGGGGTGTTGTGATGCAATTTGTTGGGGGTATTATGATGCGATTTGCAGGGGGGTGTTGTGATGCAATTTGTGGGGGGCGATGTGATGCCATTTGTGGGGGGCAATGTGATGCGATTTCTGGGGGGTGTTGTGATGCCATTTGCGGAGGGCGATGTGATATGATTTGCGGGGATGTTTGTTGTGATGCGGTTTGCTGGGGGTGTTGTGATGTGATTTGCTGGGGGCGATGTGATGTGATTTGTGGGGGGTGTTGTGATGCGATTTGCAGGGGCGTGTTGTGAAGCGATTTGCTGGGGGTGATGCAATGCGATTTGCGGGGGGTGTTTTGATGCAATTTGCTGAGGAGGTGTGCTGCGATTTGCGGGGGGTGTTGTGATGCAATTTGTGGGGGTTGTTGTGAGGCAATTTGGGGGGGCGATGTGATACGATTTGCAGGGGGTGTTCTTTGTGATGCGATTTGCTGGGGGTGATGCAATGCGATTTGCGGGGGGTGTTTTGATGCAATTTGCTGGGGGAGATGTGCTGCGATTTGCAGGGGGTGTTGTGATGCAATTTGCGGGGGTTGTTGTGAGGCAATTTGGGGGGGCGATGTGATACGATTTGCGGGGTGTGTTCTTTGTGATGCGATTTGCTGGGGGTGATGTGATTTGCGGGGGTGTTGTGATGCGATTTGCGGGGGGGCGATGTGATGCCATTTGCGGGGGTGTTGTGATGTAATTTGCTGGTGGAGATGTGATGCGATTTGCGGGGGGCGATGTGATGGCATTTGTGGGGGGTTGTTGTGATGCGATTTGCTGGGGGCGATGTGATGCGATTTGCGGGGGGTGTTGTGATGTGATATGCTGGGGGTGATGTGATGCGATTTGCGGGAGGTGTTGTGGTGCAATTTTCTCGGGGTGATGTGATGTCATAGAAATTCATCTTTACTTGGTCTACGCCATTTTCAGGTAGGCAATGCAAGAAATAATGCAATTGTAATTTACTTCCTGGAGGGAGGAAGGGAAGAGAGGTTTGCATAGCTAAGGGGCAACAACTTCCTCTGACACTGCTGTTGCTATGGAAACCTGACCTGAAAGCTATTACACCACACTTAAGATGGCCACGGCCTGCTGGAAGTTTATAAAATAACAAACTAATGCTATAAACTAACAAAATGGACCTTAGTTTACAGACTAACTTTATTAGAATACATTTAGCTTGTGTATTATAGGGGTGTAGCGCTGGTAAATTACCGCAAGTATGTAAATTTAGTGGGTCGTCTGTTCTGTATATAGTTTAGATTTAATCTATGGCTAAATTAGCCTCTGTTCCAGTCTTGGCTGTGTTGCGTGCAGTTCCACTCCATCGCCTGTAGATGTCAGTGTCACTACAGACCGGAGCTGGAAAGCAATAGGCTGAGTGCTCTTCTTTCCCAAAAGTAACTCAGCAGAGGTTGTCCCCTGCGGTGCATTCTGGAAAGGGGTATTTAAGGGACAGACGCCATATTTCTTGGTCTCTTTCTTTCCAGCTGCTGGCCCTCTTGGCCGACAGGTATGTGCTAGGTGTCCTACCTCATGGTCCTCCGGGCCAGAGGACTGCGTTGCTGCAGCGTGTGGGTGGGCCCAGAAGTCTGTCTGGGGCCTAATACTACTACTGCAGAGATGGTCCTGTGCGGTCTGTCCTGTGGGAAGAAGCTGGACAATTGAGAAGAATCCAGGGGAGGACCCATCTTGGAAGGATCATGCGGAGCGCTGGTCTGGAGAGGGGCCTGGTGACTCAATTGGAGGACGCATCTTAAGTCAACCTATCACATAGTACTGCCAGGTCAGCTTAAAGGTTCTGGTGCTGTGTTGCTGTTCATCTAAAACTTCTACGTCCTGTGGCAGAGGATCGTGCAGTTACTTTATTTTTTTTCAAGTCTGTGGCAGAGACTTTTCTTGTTCGTGCTACGCTCCGGCTGCTAGGTCAGTGAGAGAGGCCTATCCGGGTGGCAAAAGATTAAATCTTGGACTGAAGGAATACTCGTCCTAAAGATATTCAAATACTCAAAGATCAAAGACAGAAAAGGTATTTGAACTTCCCTTAAACTCCTTCTGCACCTTTTTCCTGCTACTTCTTTCGTTTATCTCCCATTAATGCATTGGAAAAAGTACTAAAGTGACTGGTTCATACGTTGTGGATGCAAAGCTCAACATGGACTCTAGGTTCCTGATGTGGTAAAAAATACAGGTAATGGGTGGCGGCAACAGCCCAAAAAAAATCAGCAGCTCCTAATGGAGTTATTGTTATAGGGGTATTTTTATTTAAAAAGTATAAATTTGGCCAGAACACCACTTTAACCACTTAAGGACCAGCCTCGTTTTGATATTTTGGTGTTTACATGTTGAAACCACTTCCCATCCGGCCAATGTATATTAACGGCAGGGTGGGCGCTCTCATTCTGAGTGGATGTTCAGGAACATCCCTCAGAAGGAGCGGGATCGTGTGCAGGCCTGCGCAGCGGCGCTATCCCAATGCGCTTGTGTCACCCGGACAAGGCGCATCTCTGATCAGCAGGAGGGCTCTGTGATTGGCCCTCCTGATCACATGATGGCCGTGTCCAATCACAGCCATCATGTGATGTAAACACAGAGCCGGTTGCTAGGCAATCAGCTTTCCTCTCCTAACACGGAAGTTGTTGGTGAGGAGAGGAGTGGGGATCGTTACAGCCGGCTGGTGATCAGTGAGTATGAGCTGTTTTTTACAGCTTTTTACTCACTGATCACCAACCTAGTGTCACCACATATATCCTCACACAATGTCCCCAAAACACATCCCCAAATAAATAAAAACACCTGTCCCCCACATATGTCCTACTAAAATCACAAGTCCCAATGATTACCTGCACACATATGTCTGTGATCACCTGCACACATCTGTACATGATTATTTGTGTACATCTGTCCGTGATCACAGGAACCAATTATTATACACTTCATAGAAATTTTTTCACCAAAAACATGTAGCTAAATACATTTTGGCTTAAATTTATGACAAAATTTGATTTTATTGGATTTCTTCTAAAACAGAAGAAAATATTGTTATTTTTCCAAATTTACGCTCTTTTTTCGCTTATATCGCAAAAATAAAAAACAAAGTCGTGAATAAATACCACCAAAAGAAAGCTCTATTTGTGTGAACAAAATGATAAAAATTCCATTTGGGTACAGCATAGCATGACCGCGCAATTGTCATTGAAAGTGCGAGAGTGCTGAAAGCTGAAAATTGGCCTGAGAAGGAAGGGGGCGAAAGTGCCCAGTATTGAAGTGGTTAAAACAGGTTTTTTGCAAGAAAAGTACTTAGAACCTCAAACATTATATATTTTTTTTCTAACACCCTAGAGAATAAAATGGCCAATACTTTTTTCACACCGTATTTGCGCAACGGTCTTACAAGCAGACTTTTTTTGGAAAAAATTCACTTTTTTGAATAAAAAGACAACAGTAAAATTAGCTCGATTTTTTTTATATTGTGAAAAATTATGTTACACTGACTAAATTGATACCCAACATGTCACGCTTCAAAATTGTGCCCGCTCATGGAATGGCGACAAACTTTTAGCCTTAAAAATCTCCATAGGCGACGGTTAAAAAATTCTACAGGTTGCATGTTTTAAGTTACAGAGCAGGTCTAAGGCTATAATTATTGCTCTCGCTCTACCGATTGTGGTGATACCTCACAAGTGTGGTTTGAACACCGTTTTCATATGCGGGCACTACTCACGTATGCTTCTGCACGCGAGCTCGCTGGGACGGGGGCACGTTTAAAAATTTTTATTATTATTATTTATTTTACCTTTTTTTTTTTTTTTACACTGTTTTAAAAAAAATGTCAATTTTATTCCTATTACAAGGAATGTAGACATCCCTTGTAGTAGAAAAAAGCATGTCAGGACCTCTTAAACATGAGATCTGGGGTCAAAAAGACCTCAGATCTCATATTTAGACTAAAATGCAATAAAAAAATAGTAATTTAAAAAAAATATTTAAATAAAATGTGCCTTTAAGAACTGTGGGCAGAAGTGACATTTTGAAGTCGCTTCCACCCAGCAATTGTGTGGAGACGGGTGGGGGTGATCTTCTGACAGAAGACAGGACGCGATCGCCTCCGCCGCTGCCGATGGCTCCGGTAAGCAGCGGAGGGCACCGGATCACAGCAGGAGGGGGCCCTCTATCCGCCACCAATAAAAGTGATCTTGCGGTGAATCCGACACAGAGACCACTTTTATCTTGTAGCGGACCACCCGCTGAAGACGAGGATAGCTGGTTATGTAATGTGATTGCGCCCATTGTCTGGATACCTCGGGTGATATTGTATTTTTGCACATTATATGTTATACACACTGAAGTAGCTGTGAATTTTTATTATTGATCACTATTGGTGGAGTTATCACATCTACATTAAAAGTGTTGGTATTCGGACACATTGTAGGTTAAAGATTTCTCATTTACCTAATCACACATTTTATCACTAAGTGTAGGGCTCTATACATAGAATTATATTATACTATTTGTACTTCTATTTTAGACTTCCTGCTGGCAGCTGTTTTTCATTCATTAGATTTTCACAAAGTTGTTCATGTTTTTTAGTGCAGATATTAAATGTTTTACATTTTTATATCCAGCTTTAGAGAACTGTCTGATATTGGTGATATAAAGAGACAGCCAGGAGATGAAATATGTCTTCATTATTATTATTAGATTTATGTAGTTTATACATACACTATATTACCAAAAGTATTGGGACACCTGCTTTTACAGGCACATAAACTTTAAGGGCATCTCAGTCTTAAGCCACATACACACGATCAGATTTTCAGACGACCGTTCATTCATTTTTTTGTGGCATGCCAGTCTCATATTGAAAGTGAAGAAGTTACTCACCATTAGGGATGAGCTTCGAGTTCGAGTCGAACTCATGTTCAACTCGAACATTGGCTGTTCGCAAGTTTGCCGAACAGCGAACAATTTGGGGTGTTCGCGGCAAATTCGAATGCCGCGGAACACCCTTTAAAAGTCTATGGGAGAAATCAAAAGTGCTAATTTTAAAGGCTTATATGCAAATTATTGTCATAAAAAGTGTTTGGAGACCTGGGTCCTGCCCCAGGGGACATGGATCAATGCAAAAAAAGTTTTAAAAACGGCCGTTTTTTCAGGAGCAGTGATTTTAATAATGCTTAACGTCAAACAATAAAAGTGTAATATCCCTTTAAATTTTGTAGCTGGGGGGTGTCTATAGTATGCCTGTAAAGGGGTGCATGTTTCCCATGTTTAGAACAGTCTGACAGCAAAATGACATTTCGAAGGAAAAAACCCGTTTAAAACTATTTGCGGCTATTGCATTGCCGTCCGACAATACACATAGAAGTTCATTGATAAAAACAGCATGGGAATTCCCCACAGGGGAACCCCGAACCAAAATTTTTTAAAAAATGACGTGAGGGTCCCCCTAAATTCCATACCAGGCCCTTCAGGTCTGGTATGGATTTTAAGGGGAACCCCGCGCCAAAAAAAAAAAAAAACGGCGTGGGGTCCCCTCAAAAATCCATACCAGACCCTTATCCGAGCACACAACCTGGCAGGCCACAGGAAAAGAGGGGGGACGAGAGTGCACCCCCCCTCCTGAACTGTACCAGGCCACATGCCCTCAACATTGGGAGGGTGCTTTGGGGTAGCCCCCAAAACACCTTGTCCCCATGTTGATGAGGACAAGGGCCTCATCCCCACAACCCTGGCTGGTGGTTGTGGGGGTCTGCGGGCAGGGGGCTTATAGGAATCTGGAAGCCCCCTTTAACAAGGGGACCCCCAGATCCCGCCCCCCCTGTGTGAAATGGTAAGGGGGTACTTACCCCTACCATTTCACTAAAAAACTGTCAAAAATGTTAAAAATGACAAGAGACAGTTTTTGACAATTCCTTTATTTAAATGCTTCTTCTTTCTTCTTTCTTCCTTCATCTTCTTCTTCTTCTGGTTCTTCTGGTTCTTCCTCCGGCATTCTCGTCCAGCATCTCCTCTGCGGCGTCTTCTTCTCCTTGGGCTGCTCCGCACCCATGGCATGGGGGGAGGCTCCTGCTCTTCTCTTCATCTTCTCCTTTTCTTCTCTTCTTCTCTTCTTCATTTTCTTCTTTTTTCTTCTTCTTTCTTCTTTTTCATTTTTTGTTTCCCATGTTTTTTTTTAAATTTTAGTGCGGGGTTCCCCTTAATATCCATACCAGACCTGAAGGGCCTGGTATGGAATTTAGGGGGACCCCCACAACAGTTTTTTTTTTTCATTTTGGTTCGGGGTTCCACTGTGAGGAAATCCCATGCTGTTTTTATCAATGAACTTTTATGTGTATTGTCGGACCGGCAATTCATTAATAGCCGTGAGTAGTTTTAAATGACTTTTTTCCTTTGAAGTGTCATTTTGCTGTCAGACTGTTCTAAACACGGTAAACATGCGCCCCTTTACAGGCATACTATAGACACCCCCAGGTACAAAATTTAAAGGAATATTACACTTTTATTGTTTCACTTTAAGCATTATTAAAATCACTGCTCCTGAAAAAACGTCCGTTTTTAAAACTTTTTTTTGCATTGATCCATGTCCCCTGGGGCAGGACCCAGGTCCCCAAACACTTTTTATGACAATAACTTGCATATAAGCCTTTAAAATTAGCACTTTTGATTATTCATGTTCGTGTCCTATAGACTTTAACGGTGTTCGAACAAACTTTTTTCCTGTTCGCATGTTCTGGTGCGAACCAAACAGGGAGGTGTTCGGCTCATCCCTACTCACCATATGAAATTTCCCTTCCGACAGAATACAACCTCAGAAGTGACGTAATGTTTTTGAATAGTTTTGTATGTATTCTTTTGTTTCTTAGCATGCGTAGTCTTACTCTTACAATTTATTTTGTGTGAAAACTGTACTGAATAAACAAAAATCAGATGCTGAGTTCATGTACGATAAAAATTTTATAGTCTGCACATCCAGCTTTTGTCAGACGAAAAATCGGAATTGGCTGTCAAAAGCACCATACTAACGATCATGTTGGATTAGAAGGCCTGGCTTGCAGTCTCTGCTCTAAATAATACCAAAGGTGTTCTATCTGGTTGAGGTCAGGAGTCTGTGCAGGCAAGTCAAGTTCCACCACCCCAAACTCGCTCATCGATGTCTTTAAGGACCTTGCTTTGTGCACTGGTCAAAATCATTTGGTGGAGGGGGGATTATGGTTTGGGGGAGGGGGGATTATGGTGTGGGGTAGTTTTTCATGGGTTGGGTTTGGCTCCTTAGTTCCAGTAAAGGGAACTCTTAAGGCATCAGTATACCAAAACATTTTGGACAATTTCATGCTCCCAACTTTGTGGGAACAGTTTGGGAATGGCCCCTTCCTGTTCCAACATGACTGCACACCAGAGCACAAAGCAAGGTCCATAAAGACATGGATGAGCGAGTTTGGGGTGGAGGAACTTGACTGGCCTGCACAGAGTCCTGGCCTCAACCTGATAGGACACCTTTGGGATGAGTTAGAGCAGTGTTTCTCAACTCCAGTCCTCAAGGCACCCCAACAGGTCATGTTTTCAGGATTTCCCTCAGATGAAACAGCTGTGATAATTACTAAGGCAGTAAAACTGATCAAATCACCTGTGCAGAATAATGGAAAGCCTGAAAACATGACCTGTTGGGGCGCCTTGAGGACTGGAGTTGAGAAACACTGAGTTAGAGCAGAGACTGCAAGTCAGGCCTTCTCATCCAACATCATTTCCTGACCTCACAAATGTGCTTCTGGAAGAATGGTCAAACATTCTCATAGACTCTCTCCTAAACCTTGTAGACAGTCTTCCTAAAAGAAATGCAGCTGTTATAGCTGAAAAGGGTCGGTCAACTCAATAAGACTGGGATGCTATTAAAGTTCATGTGTGTGTAAAGGCAGGTGTCCCAATAATTTTGGTAATATAGTGTAATAGTCCAGTATTGGATATTTAGGCTCCATGCACACTGGCTTAAAAATTCTTAAAAATTCTCATATTTCTATGTTATGTATGTGGTTTAGATATAAAACTGTCCCAGAATATTATTGTCTCAGTTAGTCCTGTTATACTCACTGTAATTCCTCTATCCAGCTTGTTGTCAGAGCTTCCATCAGATCGCTGAAATGAGGACCCCCCAGATTGTTCCCATACAGGTTCAGTGTCCTCAGTGTCTGGTTATTTCTTATTCCAGATGCGAGGTGGGAGCAGGAACTGTCTGTCAGGTGATTATTATCCAATCTGTAGAAGAAGAGAAGAATGTTACCAGAAGAAAATGAATTTCTCTCCCAGGAATGAATGTAACTATTCTCTACATGAATGGAACTCATTTCTCTTTATTGGAATCATTAATATGAGATCACTTAATAAAACACGATCGATCTACACTTTTGGATGATTTTTCTTTTTGTGGACCCCAATTACTAAATGTGACATGAGAAGTGGATGAGGTGGTGTGATCCATTCATTATTCCTGTATGGGGATTGGACCATACACACTCACACTGACCTCTAGGCTTTCACCTCCAACCTTCTGCTAAGTCTTGGATTCAGTTGTGGAGATTCACTTTGATGGTCACAGAAGTCTCACTCATGTTGTGGAAACTTCATTGACTAAAAGTGACACCATTGTACTTTGGGATTTCCTTAGAACATCATGGTGGAGGATTTGATCTTATGGTGTAGAAAAGATTTTATTATTACCGTTCTTTATTTGGAACTTTTTTGAAAATTTGTACTAATATTGCTGCACTAATTTTATATCTGCTGATTATTAGGGATGAGCCGAACACCCCCCGGTTCGGTTTGCACGAGAACCTGCGAATGGACCGAAAATTTGCACGAACGTTAGAACCCCATTGACGTCTATGGGACTCGAATGTTCAAAATCAAAAGTGCTCATTTTAAAGGCTAATTTGCATGGTATTGTCCTAAAAAGGGTTTGGGGACCTGGGTCTTGCCCCAGGGGACATGTATCAATGCAAAAAAACTTTTAAAAATGGCCATTTTTTCAGGAGCAGTGATTTTAATGATGCTTAAAGTTAAAAAAAGTGAAATATTCCTTTAAATATCGTCCCTGGGGGGTGTCTATAGTATGCCTGTACAGTGGCGCTTGTTTCCCGTGCTTAGAACAGTCCCTGCACAAAATGTCATTTTTAAAGGAAAAAAAGTCATTTAAAACTGCTTGCGGCTTTAATGTAATGTTGGGTCCTAGCAATATGGATAAAAATCAGTGAGACAAACAGCATGGGTACCCCCCAGTCCATTACCAGGCCCTTTGGGTCTTGTATGGTTATTAAGGGGAACCCCGCACCTAAATTAAAAAAAGGAAAGGCGTGGGGCCACCAGGCCCTATATACTTTGAACAGCAGTATACATACAGGCGGTGCAAACAAGACAGGGACTGTAGGTTTGTTGTCAAGTAGAATCTGTTTGTAATTTTGAACTGGTACAATTTTAACGTATTTAGCTCCAGCGAAAAAAATCTATTTTAAGCTTTTTGGAAAACATAGGGAAGGGTTATCACCCCTGTGACATTTGTTTTGCTGTCTGTGCTCCTCTTCAGAAGATTTCACCTCATTTTTTGTCCCAATGACAAATGTTTTTTGAAAATGTGGGTTTTTTTGTGAAACAAGGATTGTGATTAAGCATCAGTGGAAAGGAGAAACGTTTTTCCCATATTAACTCTTACAGGAGAGAATTTCCCTTCCTAGGGGTAGATTTCATCTCACTTCCTGTTGTCTCCTTCCGTTTGCAAGTAGGAGTCGTTTGTAAGTTGGATGTTTGAAAGTAGGGGCCTGCTGATGTAATTACATGCCCCTGTTGAACAGTGGCTGAAAAATTGGGCCTTAGACACTGGTGCTGGTGTCACAACACTGCAACCCCTCACAGATACTCTCGTTGGAAAGCAGAAACGAGCCCTGCTGCAAAGTATTGCATCAAAAATTGTAATTATATGCCCCTGTTAAACGTGGCCTGAAAAATTGGGCCTTAGGCACTGGTGCTGGTGCCACAACACTGCAATCCCTCACAGATACTCTAGTTGGAAAGCAGGAACGAGCCCTGCTGCAAAGTATTGCATCAAAAATTTTAATTACACGCCCCTGTTAAACAGGGGCTGAAAAATTGGGCCTTAGGCACTGGTGGCGGCGCCCAGAACCAAAAATGTTCTTACAAGCTATCAGAGGATCATTACTCAGGATAGTCACTCAGCATCAGCATAGGCAGTCTTTGAAGGGATCTGAGATTTCAAAAAAAAATATTCAGTTACATTAGCATCAGGTGCTTGGTAGCTGGTGGTGATCCAAGACTGATTCATTTTTATGAAGGTCAGTCGATCGACCGAGTCGGTGGACAGATGCACCCTGTGATCAGTTACAAAGCCTCCAGCAGCACTGAATGTGCGTTCCAAAAGAACGCTGGATGCAGGACAGGTCAGTAGCTCAATTGCATACAAGCTCTGGCCAGTGATCCATCCTCAAGGCCCAGTAACCCAGAGGAGTTTCGGTGGGAAAGGTGTCCAAGTCAGATCTTGCCCCTAGGTATTCCTGCACCATGTAAAACAGACGCTGGCGATGGTTGCTGGAACCGATCATACCTTGGGGCTGTGGAGCAAAAAATTGTCTGAACGTATCGGTCAGACGGCCACCTTCTCCACCGCTCCTTCTTTGACTGACCGAAGCCTCAGCAACACGTTGTCCAGAAACAGGACTTTGTAACCTCCCAGTCTCTAGGAACGCATTGTACAGACCTTTCTGCAAGGCCTCCCAAAGATGTTTCATCCTTTGCTCCCTCTGCGATGGCAAGATAAGATACACAACCTTACCCTTGTAACGTGGATCAAGGAGGGTTGCCAGCCAGTATTGGTCCTTCTCCTTGATACCACAAATACGAGGATCCTTACGCAGGCTTTGCAGGATCAGAGAGGCCATGCAGCGTAGGTTTGCTGAGGCTTTCGGTCTGGACTCCTCTGGGTCACTAAGGATGACATGGTCCACAGCCACCTCCTCCCAGCCACGTACAAGTCCATGTGTTTCTTGGGACTGATCCCTTAACCACTTCCCGCCCGGCCCATAGCAGATGACGGCCGGGCGGTGGTTGTGTTATCCTGACTGGGCGTCATATGACGTCCAGCAGGATAACCCCCTAGAGTGCGCCAGCGGGGGCGCGCAGCGCGGCGATCGGGGACGGCATGTGTCCCTCGGACACAGCGCTTCCCCGATCACGGTAAACAGCCAGTGATTTTGGCCGTTTACAACGTGATCGGCTGTGTCAACGTCACAGCCGATCACATGTCAACAAACTCGGCGGCGCGCACCGTGCGCGCCTCCGGAGGAGTGCAGGGCAGGGATCGAGGAAGGCGGGTGTCCCTTGGACACAGTGCTTTCCCGATCAAGGTAAACAGTCAAATGAAATTGGCTGTTTACCATGTGACCGGCTGTGTCCAATCACAGCCGGTCACAAATGTAAACAGAGGAGCAGTTACCATCTGATCCCTGCTCTCTCCTCACACACCGATCGTGTGAGGAGAGAGCAGGGATCAGTAAGTGAGATCAGTGTAGTGTTCTGTCTGTATACTGTATACTGTGCACAACACGACCCCCCCAATAAAGAGGACCTGTCACACAGCCCAGCCCATCTGTCAGTCAGCCCATCTGTCAGTCAGCCCATCTGATCAATCAGCCCATCTGATCAATCAGCCCATCTGTCAGTCACCCAATCAATCAGCCCATCTGTCAATCATCTGTCACAGGCCCACCGCTATCAGTAGCGCCATTGGTAATGCCACACAGGCTACCAGTACCGCCATCGGTACCACAGCCAGTCCTGCCATCAGGCCCACTAGCGGTACTGCCATCAGGCCCACCGCCATCAGTACCGCCACACAGACTACCAGTACTGCCATCGGTACCACCACCAGTTCCGCCATCAGGCCCACCATCTATACCACCACACAGGCCCGCCACACAGGCCTGCTACCAGTACTGCCACCCATACCGCCATCGGTACCGCCACAACCACACGTACTGCTACCTGTACCATGATCGGTACCACCATCACCCATACCGCCACCTGTACTGCAATCGGTACCGCCACACAGGCCCGCCACTAATACCACATCGGTACCACCACTACCGCCAGCAGTACCATTACATAGGCCCGCCAAAAAGCACTACCAATAATGTCGCAAAGGGTTTACACACCTGAGGAGGCATATGCCCTTCTTACCATGTCGGATGATGAGAGCAGCAGGGAGCTCACATCATCCGATTCTGGTTCAGAATACGAGCCAGTGGAGGATAGTGGATCGGAGTCCGAGTCCTCGGAGGAAACCGTCCCTCCCAAAAGAATGAGATCAGGACCGAGATCAGGACCAAGATCGGGACCAAGATCAGGAGATCTGCCCACCACCAGCAGCGCCAGACCCCAGGAAGAGGAGCCCAGTACAAGCACTGGAATCACACGCCCAACCCGAAGAACCCAGCCCCAGTCCTACCTTCCTGATGCCCTGACCAACCCCTTATGGTTGCCTGCCAACTCAGGATCCGCTATCATCCCCCCTTTCACTGCACAGCCAGGTGTGCAGCCTAACACTACAAATTTTTCTCAATTTGATTATTTTTCTTTATTTTTCCCTCAAGATTTGCTGCAGAATATGGTGGATCAAACTAACCTGTATGCATCCCAATTTATTGCTGCCAACCCCAATTCTTCCTATGCCCGCATGTTCCAGTGGCGACGTCTAACACTGGACGAATTTAAATTATTTTTGGGCCTTACGTTCAATATGGGGCTTACAAAAAAGAACGAAGTCCATGCATATTGGTCCACATGCCCATATATTCCGCTGTCATGTCCAGGACAAGATACAACATGATTATGCGTTTTCTCCATTTCAATGACAATTCTCAGTGCCCTCCCGAGATCATCCCAACCACGACAAATTGTACAAGATACACCCCCTAATCAATTCCTTTTCCCAGCGATTTAGAGACTTTTTTATCCCAGACCAAAAAATTTGTGTGGACGAGTCCCTCATACATTTCACTGGCCGACTGCACTTCAAGCAGTATATACCAAGCAAGAGATCCAGGTATGGGGTGAAATTAAATAAATTATGCGATCGAGCCACTGGATATGTCTTCACATTCCGGATCTACGAAGGCAAAGACTCCCAGCTCCAGCCCCATGATTGCCCCACATATATTGGAACAAGTGGTAAAATTGTCTGGGAGCTGGCATACCCCCTGTTCGACAAAGGATACCATTTATATGTCGACAACTATTATACCAGCCTGCCCCTTTTTCGTCACCTTTATAGTAAAAAAACCCCGGCCTGCGGTACTTTAAAAAAAAAACGGAAGGGATTCCCACAAAATTTGTTGACCAAAAAATTGCAAAACGGAGAATCGGCATTTATGAGGAACGAGGAGGTGTTGGCCATGAAGTGGAGGGACAAGAAAGATGTCCACATCCTCTCTACCATCCACAATGACACCGTGGTGGAGACCCAAAGAAGAGGCAGCTCCATTGTAAAGCCCGAATGTGTCCACGATTATAATATGTACATGGGGGTGGATTTAAACGATCAAATGCTACAGCCCTATTTATCAACCAGAAAGTCCCGTTATTGGTATAAGAAAGTTGCGTTTCACCTGTTTCACATGGCCCTTTTTAATTCGTTTGTCTGCTACCAAAAAGCAACTCAAAACCAACAAATCAACTACCTGAAGTATTTTGAAGATATTGTCACTGCCCTCATTTACCAACATGCATTTTCATTTTTTTTCCACATTTTCCAAAAACTTCTGGAAAAAAATGAAAAGTTCAAAAGACTCATTATGCCTCATAGATTATATGTTGGGGTTTTTACTTTCCAAAATGGGGTCATTTTGTGGACAATTCCATTGTCATGGTACTCCAGGGCCTTCAAAAGTGTAATAGGTGGTTGAGAAAGGATATGTGCAATTTATGCTTGTAGAACGTCTGAAAGTGCTACTTCACTGTTGGGCCTTTGTATGTGGCCAGGCTGTGTAAAAGTCTCACACATGTGGTATCGCAATACTCAGGAGGAGTAGCGGAATTCATTTTGGGGTGTCATTTTTGCTATGTACATGCTATGTGTTAGAAATATCTTAAAAATGGACAACTTTGTGTAAAAAAAAAATGCATTTTCATTTTTTTTCCACATTTTCCAAAAACTTCTGGAAAAAAATGAAAAGTTCAAAAGACTCAATATGCCTCATAGATTATACGTTGGGGTGTTTGCTTTCCAAAATGGGGTCATTTTGTGGACAATTCCATTGACCTGGTGCTCCAGGGCCTTCAAAGGTGTAATAGGTGGTTGAGAAAGGATATGTGCAATTTATGCTTGTAGAACGCCTGAAAGTGCTACTTCAAGGTTGGGCCTTTGTATATGGCCAGGCTGTGTAAAAGTCTCACACATGTGGTATCGCCATACTCAGGAGGAGTAGCAGAATGTATTTTGGGGTGCAGTTGCAATTATGCATATGCTGTGTGAGAGAAATAACCTGTTAATATGACCAGTTTGTGTAAAAAAAAAAAAAAATCTTAATTTTCCCAAGAATTGTGTGAAAAAATTACAACTTCAAAAAACTCACCATGCCTATTAGTAAATACCTCGGACTGTCTAGTTTTCAAAAAGGGGTCATTTGGGGGGTATTTGTACTTTCCTGGCTTCTTAGTGTCTCAAGAAATGAGATAGGCCTTCAGTACATTAGGTGTGATCAGATGTGATCAATTTTCAGTGATTGGCACCATAGTTTGTAGACTCTATAACTTTCACAAAGACCAAATAATATATATTAATTTGGATTATTTTTACCAAAGATATGTAGCAGTATAAATTTTGCCACAAATTTATGAAGAAAAATGACTTATTTGCAAAATTTTACAATAGAAACTAAAAAAGTGTGTTTTTTTCAAAATTTTCGCAGTTTTTTCGCTTATATCGCAAAAAATAAAAAACCCAGCGGTGATTAAATACCACCAAAAGAAAGCTCTATTTGTGAGAAGAAAATGATAAAAATTTTGTTTGGATACAGTGTAGCATGACTGAGTAATTGTCATTCAAAGTGTGAGAGCGCTGAAAGCTGAAAATTGGTCTGGGCGGGAAGGTGCATAAGTGCCTGGTATTGAAGTGGTTAAAGACTTCTGCTGATGCTGAGTGCCAAGCTCCACATCCATACTGACACAATCCTCCTCCTCCTCCTCGTCCTCGTTCTTGTCCTCTTCCTGTGTGATCGGCGGGCACGCAGGAACACTGTCTAAATAAAGGGGGCCTTGAGAGCTGAGGAAGTCCTCCTCTTCCTGCCTCTGTTCTGCCTCAAGTGCCCTGTCCATTATTCCACGCAGCGTGTGCTCCAACAGGTGGACAAGGGGGACAGTATCACTGATGCATGCACTGTCACTGCTCACCATCCTCGTGGCCTCCTCAAATGGTGACAGGACAGTGCATGCATCCCTGATCATGGCCCACTGGTGTGGGGAAAAAAAAACAAGCTCCCCTGACCCTGTCCTGGTGCCATAGTCGCACAGGTACTCATTTATGGCCCTCTGCTGCGTGTGCAGCCGCTGCAGCATGGCCAACGTTGAGTTCCACCTGGTGGGCATGTCACAGATTAGGCGGTTCTTGGGCAGGTTAAACTCCTTTTTGAGGTCTGCCAGCCGAGCACTGGCATTATATGACCGGCGGAAATGCACACAGACTTTCCTGGCCTGCCTCAGGACATCCTGTAAGCCCGGGTACCTGCCCAAGAACCGCTGCACCACCAAGTTAAGGACATGAGCCAAACAGGGCACATGGGTCATTTGTCCCTGTTGGAGGGCAGAAAGGAGGTTGGTGCCATTGTCGCAAAACACCATTCCTGCCTTAAGTTGGCGTGGCGTCAACCACCTCTGAACCTGCCCCTGCAGAGCTGACAGAACCTCTGCCCCAGTGTGGCTCCTGTCCCCCAAGCACACCAGCTCAAGCACCGCATGGCATCTTTTGGCCTGCATACTTGCGTAGCCCCTTGAACGGCTACGGAGCACTGCTGGTTCTGAGGACAAAGTGCAGGAAGAGGCCATGGAGGAAGAAGAAGAGGAGGGGTGGAGGAGAGAGGTGTGTCACAATCATTACTAGTGGCATTTTGGAGGCGTGGTGGCGGAACAACCTCCAACACTACTGCACCTTGTCCTGCATCCTTCCCAGCTGCCAGCAGAGTCACCCAATGCGCGTTGAAACTTAGGTAATGTCCCTGTCCATGCCTGTTAGACCATGAGTCAGCGTAATATGCACCTTACCGCTGACCGCCCTGTCCAGTGAGGCATGGACATTGCCTTCCACATGCCGGTAGAGAGCCGGAATCGCCTTCCATGAGAAAAAGTGGCGTTTGGGTACCTGCCACTAAGGAAACGCACATTCCACAAACTCACGGAAGAGACAGAGTCTACCAACTGAAAAGGCAGCAGTTGAAGTGCTAGCAATTTTGCCAAGCTAGCATTCAACCGCTGGGCATGTGGATGGCTGGGAGCGAACTTCTTTCGGCGGTGCAGCAGCTGGGGCAGGGAAATTTGCCTGGTACAATCTGACGTTGGTGTACCAAAAGCAGATTGCCCACAAGTACTTGGCTGTGACACACCTAATTCTACACCTTCATTCCTCTCAGTGTAGGTCTCAGAAGGGACTGAAGGTATAGTGGGGTTGGAGATCTCAGCTGATGAGGAGCAGGGGAGGTCCTCTTTTTTCTTTGGTGTGGGTCTTTTAGATACGCTTGCCAACGAACTGCATGGCAGATCAACATATGTCTGGTCAAGCATGTGGTGCCCAAGCGGGAGATGTTTTGGCCACGCGAGATACGCTTGAGACATATGTTGCAAATAGCAGAGGTGCGATCTGATGCACTCATCTCAAAAAAGGCCCACACCAAAGAACTTTTTGAATAACGCGCAGAGACTACAGCGCCCTGCACATGCGGAGCTTTGGGGTGTGATGCAGTCAGTGTGCTGCCCTTAGGCTGGCCCCTGGAGGGCATCCTGCCTCGTTGGTGATGTGCTGCCTCCTCCTCCTCTCTCCTATCAGGCACCCATGTTGAGTCAGTGACCTCATCATCCCCTCCCTCCTCATCACTTGAGCAAACCTGCCAGTATGCTGCAGAAGGGGGAGCATGACTGCCAGATTGCTGTCCTTCTTGGGCACCCCTCTGTCCGTGCTCACGTTACTGCCTTCATCTAGCTCAGTATCATCATCAGAGCCTTCCAAACGCTGGGCATCCTCCTGGAGCATGTAACCAACACTGTGATCAAACAGTTCGAGGGACTCCTCAGGACGACAAGGTGGGGCTAGGGAAGGAGTCACTGATGACATTGAGCCTAGGGAAGAGGCTGCTGCTTTGCCAGACAAAGTACCCTGAGCATGGGTGAGAGAGGATGAGGAGGATGAGGACAGCTTGGTCATCCACTCGACCAAGTCTTCCACATGTTGCGGCTCAACATGGCCAGCTGCGGAAAAAAAGGCCAAGCGTGTCCCACGGCCACGTGCTGATGAGGATGCACCGTCTCCAACACAGAGCCTGCTTGCCCTCTTTTATTGGCTTGTGACTGTCTGCCTCTCCTTGTTGGCCTTCCAGACATACTAATGGCCTGTAGCTGCACTAAGCTGGGATATATATATATATATGTACTGATACTGTAGCTAGCAAAATCAACTGCCTGCCTGTAGTATGAGAACACCACCAACCTTCTACAGGTAGCTTTAGCTGAACACTGTGCAGAGCTCGCAGAAAACTAACTTGTAGCTTATTTAGCTGCCTGCGGTAGTGATAGGATCGGGAAAACACCACCAACCTTCTACAGGTAGCTTTAGGTGAACACTGTGCAGAGCTCGCCAAAAAATAACTTGTAGCTTATTTAGCCGCCTGCGGTAGTGATAGGATCAGGAAAACACCACCAACCTTCGACAGGTAGCTTTATGTGAACACTGTGCAGAGCTCGCCAAAAAATAACTTATAGCTTATTTAGCTGCCTGCTTTAGTGAAAGGATCAGGAAAACACCACCAACCTTCGACAGGTAGCTTTAGGTGAACACTGTGCAGAGCTCGCCAAAAAAAAACTTGTAGCTTATTTAGCTGCCTGCTTTAGTGAAAGGATCAGGAAAACACCACCAACCTTCTACAGGTAGCTTTAGCTGAACACTGTGCAGAGCCGCAAAAAAAAAACTTGTAGGTTTAGCTGAACACTGTGAGGAGGACGCACTACACTAACTTGTAGCTTTAGCTGAACACTGTGCAGAGGTCGCACTACACTAACTTGTAGTTTTAGCTGAACACTGTGAGGAGGACGCACTACACTAACTTGTAGCTTTAGCTGAACACTGTGCAGAGGTCTCACTACACTAACTTGTAGCTTTAGCTGAACACTGTGCAGAGGTTGCACTACACTAACTTGTAGTTTTAGCTGAACACTGTGAGGAGGACACACTACCCTAACTTGTAGCTTTAGCTGAACACTGTGCAGAGGTCACACTAAACTAACTTGTAGCTTTAGCTGAACACTGTGAGGAGGATATATGTGATTAGTCCGCGCTTAAGGAATGGCAGGGTTTGCAGCCTCCCCTAGTGAGTCCCTGGTGGGACTATTCGGGTATTGGATATAATAGATGGGGAAATGGCGCTACCCTATATGTGTCTTATAATGATTACCTATGTTATAAAATGAACAAGGATATTACTATCCCAATGTTTCTACCACACTGTACTTAATTCCATAAAAGTGCATTAGGTTTGTAAAAATAATAATACTGAGTGATAATGGTATCCAGTGTCTAAACTGTGACAATATGTCCCTTTGGTAAACGCCCTTAATGTGTGGTAATGTGTAACATCCAGAGACAAAATCCCTTTAAAAAGAATATTACTAGCGGTGTAAACTCAAACAGGTCTCAATGTGTACATACATTATATACAGTACAAGGATTAGTGTTTCAAGGTGGAATGTTTGTGGAGTACCAACACTTACTACACCTATATATTCGAAACCTGTACCATGCATGAGCTAAATGTGATTAGAGCATAGACAAGATTATATGTATCTCAAACCGTATGTGCTGTGACCTGTTTAAAATAGAATATACATATATCAAAACTGCATTTGCAACTATATAATTGTGACAAGAGAACTATATAAAAAAACTATTAACAGAGTCCAATGGATCGAAAATAAATAAAAAATAATAAGTAAATTATAAAGCGTCCCGACTGTGTGCAGTCCAAACTTTTTTTTTTATAAAAAAGTGGGTGAATATGTCAACGGTGACTTCTGTGCTCTTCAGAGACAAGAAAAATTGGTGACTCCAGGTGCTCCCCCCCAATGTGATCCCCACTCACCAGAAGTAGTCACCCCTGCAGGGGTAGCAGGCATAGAGTGGGTTTCTAGAGTGAAGATTCCTGTGTATTTCCTGGTTACCTCCGGTTGTCCGTGGGTGTATCCCAATGGCTCGGTGTGGGGTCTCCAGCAGGCTTTGTTCAGGGATGGGCTCCTCCGTATTTCCTCAGTAGATCAATGTGTTTTCCTCCATATAGAAGAAGAAACAGGGGACTTGCATAGTGAAGTAAGTCTTCTTTTATTTAAAATTGTTCATTACAGATTATAATGGCAAGCGACTGACCCGGTACAGCGTGGCTGTACGATACGCGGAACCAGGAAGCCAAAGACGGCATGCGTCCCAGCTTGCGTTCCAACCACGGCTTCCGGGTGTGACATGTGAGCGTGACTCCGCCTTACGCGTTTCGTCATAGGACGTTATCAAAGACGGTGTCACCGCCTCACGCTCCACACTTATTATAGGCCTGCGGGCTCCCAATTCCCCCCCCCCAATTGCATAATGGACACAACCAAAAGTGCACCAAGGGGATGTTTTCATAGTACGGGGCCGCTGTACCACGATGAAAAGTGACTGTTTATTGAAATAAAAATAAAAATAAGCAATTAAAATATGCATTATAAAATATATATATAAATTATTAGATTTGGTTAGAGTGCATGACCTATTGCCAGGTATGTGTGATTCCGAATAATACAGAAGAGTCTACAGGCTAAGTGGTATCTCCCCTAGATGTAAACAAGGTACGTCCAGATATACAGATGAGGGGGACACGACGAATAGCCTAAACTCTAGGATCCATATATGCACATACACAGGAGTGATAATTAGTTACATAGTGATCATTACATTGGAACCATTATTTATATCCCTAGCTACATGGTTGGTGTTGCGAGACCAATATGCATAAAGTGCGCTGTAATCTAAAATCTGTCATTTTTAAAAACGTAAATATATTGGTTAAAATTATCCACAGGGTAGAGTAATTTTTAACAGAGTGCAGAAAATTATTTATAGCAGAATAAAACAGATATATATATGGAAAATTAAGAATGAAAAAAAAAAAAAAATGGTAGAGGAAGATATTAGAGGAATGAAAATAAGCAATAAGAAAGCACGGAATATCTGGAAAACTATTAAGGATATAGGAAACAAACATGAGGTGGTAATCAGGCCAGCTGATAAAGGGGGGGGGGCTGGTCATTCTAAACAAAAAGGATTACCAGGAGGAAATGAACAATCTTTTAAGCATAGAGAATACCTATAAAAAACTAACAGGGAACCCCAAGAGAAAGTATGAAAAGAAGTTGAAAACTTTTGTGGAAAAAGGAAAAACTAAGGGAATCCTGAACCCCAAAGAAGCGGAATATATGATATCGAATTCCACTAAAACACCAGTGGTGTATTACACACCCAAAATTCACAAAAGGCTGGAAAAACCACCAGGGAGACCCATCATAAGTGGGATCAATTCCATCTTCTCCAGACTTGGAGAATACCTTGACCAATTTCTTAAACCCCTAGTCAAAGAAGGTAAATCCTACTTACGAGACAGTATGCAATTGATACAGGAACTTCAGAAGATTAAGGAAGCAGAACACTGGTTGCTTGTGACAATAGACGTTAATTCTCTGTACACAAGTATTGAGCAAAAGGATGGCTTACGGGGAGTCGAAAAAGCACTACATATGAATACAAGTATGAAACAACAACAAATTAGTTACATCCTAGAAGGGTTGAAACTGGCCATGGAATGTAACTATTTCTGGTACGATAAGAATTATTACGTACAAACAAAGGGTGTAGCAATGGGAGCTCGCTACGCTCCTAGCGTAGCTAATTTATTTATGGATATGTGGGAAGAAAAATACATTTACGGCAAAGACATACCCCAGATCAAAATGTATAAGAGGTACATAGATGACCTCATCATCTTATGGGACGGGACACCAAAAAGCCTTACCGAATTTATGGAGGGCCTCAACACAAATAAATATGGTATCACTTTCACCGGGAAGTGGAGTCATGATATGATTGAATACCTGGACCTGGAGATTTTTAAAGCAGGGAATACACTATCTACCCGTACTTTTTTTAAAGCCACCGACCGTAATGGGTATATTCCCACCTCAAGCTGCCACCATCCACGGTGGAAGTTTAACGTCCCCAAAGGACAATTATTACGTATACGTTGCAATTGTGACACACGGGAAGACTTTAGTTACCAGGCGGATATTTTAATAAAAAGATTTCAAGAAAAAGGGTATGAAAAAGATCGACTCCTGAAGCTAAAAGATGAGATTATGCACATGGACAGAGACGGCCTGTTCCAAAGCAGAAACAAAAACAGGAATAAAGGAGTAGACATTGCCTTTATCACCGGGTTTAACAGCCAATTTAAGGATTTTGAACACATAATAAAAAAGTATTGGCCAATCCTCAAGGAAGATCTCGTCCTATCAAAAATTCTCCCTGCAAAACCAAAATTCATTTACAGAAAAGCACCCAGCTTAAGGAACTACCTTGTAAGAAATGTTATAGACCCCCCAAAACCAATTAACATTTGCCCTGATCTAAAAGGGTTCTTCAGATGCCAAAGATGCCTGCCATGCAGAGTCACAAAAAAGCAACCTAGAAAAAAGATCCTGTTCAAATCACGTACTGATCACAGGGAATATAGTATCAACAAATTAATCACATGCCGAAGTACACACGTTACATATGTTATAGAATGCCCCTGCCACCTTCAATATGTGGGCAGAACTACCCGCCCCCTGTTTGTTCGTATCAGGGAACATATTAAAAACATCAGAAAGGGGTTCCCCAGTCACAGCCTGTCCAGACATTTTGATGAGGCCCACCAAAGAGACCCTAGTGGGCTCATCTTTTATGGCATTGATTCTGTACAAGAACACTGGAGGGGGGAAATAGGGAAACCCTTATTTCCAGAAATGAAACTAGTTGGATATACCAGTTGGGATCCCTTGCCCCCAAAGGGTTAAACCTGGACATTGACCTTAACTGTTATATAGCTAACCCCTAGGGCATGGGACACAACTGGTATATATAGGGGCAAGTATATGATGAAGGGACAGTGTACAGTAAGAAAACTTAAATTCAGGATTTAACACGCCCCCACGCTTATGGATGGGGGGCAGAAGTTCTATCTGATTTTACTGTTATTCCTACTTTTAACCTTATTTTATCTTTAAATACAGTAGGGCCTACTATTATAGAGCATTGCCCAAATTAATCCTTTTAGGTATTTACTATACATTTTACTAGTCTTATCGAGGTTTCCAGTATATCCTTAATATCCTATATCCTAACCCTGAGAACATAGACATACATGCCAGATAAGACCCACTCACATTTAACATTCACTGTGTAAAAGACATATATTATTATAGAAGCTTTCACCAATTTTTATTTTATTTCATTTTTTATTTTATTTTTATTTACTATTAATTTATTAATTTACTTTCAGCTTTATTCTATTTGATTTGGTATTTATCATGAATACCTTGTAGTATTGCTTTCTATCTTTATAGCCACATATCTCCATTTTTGCTGAATAATTTTAATTATAATTTTTTTTTTTTTTTTCATTCTTAATTTTCCATATATATATCTGTTTTATTCTGCTATAAATAATTTTCTGCACTCTGTTAAAAATTACTCTACCCTGTGGATAATTTTAACCAATATATTTACGTTTTTAAAAATGACAGATTTTAGATTACAGCGCACTTTATGCATATTGGTCTTGCAACACTAACCATGTAGCCAGGGATATAAATAATGGTTCCAATGTAAATGATCACTATGTAACTAATTATCACTCCTGTGTATGTGCATATATGGATCCTAGAGTTTAGGCTATTCGTCGTGTCCCCCTCATCTGTATATCTGGATGTACCTTGTTTACATCTAGGGGAGATACCACTTAGCCTGTAGGCTCTTCTGTATTATTCGGAATCACACATACCTGGCAATAGGTCATGCACTCTAACCAAATCTAATAATTTATATATATATTTTATTATGCATATTTTAATTGCTTATTTTTATTTTTATTTCAATAAACAGTCACTTTTCATCGTGGTACAGCGGCCCCGTACTATGAAAACATCCCCTTGGTGCACTTTTGGTTGCGTCCATTATGCAATTGGGGGAGGCACTAGGGAGCCCGCAGGCCTATAATTCGTGTGGAGCGTGAGGCGGTGACACCGTCTTTGATAACGTCCTATGACGAAACGCGTAAGGGGAGTCACGCTCACACGTCACACCCGGAAGCCGTGGTTGGAACGCAAGCTGGGACGCATGCCGTCTTTGGCTTCCTGGTTCCGCGTATCGTACAGCCGCGCTGTACCGGGTCAGTCGCTTGCCATTATAATCTGTAATGAACAATTTTAAATAAAAGAAGACTTACTTCACTATGCAAGTCCCCTGTTTCTTCTTCTATATGGAGGAAAACACATTGATCTACTGAGGAAATACGGAGGAGCCCATCCCTGAACAAAGCCTGCTGGAGACCCCACACCGAGCCATTGGGATACACCCACGGACAACCGGAGGTAACCAGGAAATACACAGGAATCTTCACTCTAGAAACCCACTCTATGCCTGCTACCCCTGCAGGGGTGACTACTTCTGGTGAGTGGGGATCACATTGGGGGGGGAGCACCTGGAGTCACCAATTTTTCTTGTCTCTGAAGAGCACAGAAGTCACCGTTGACATATTCACCCACTTTTTTATAAAAAGAAAGTTTGGACTGCACACAGTCGGGACGCTTTATAATTTACTTATTTTTTATTTATTTTTGATCCATTGGACTCTGTTCATAGTTTTTTTATATAGTTCTCTTGTCACAATTATATAGTTGCAAATGCAGTTTTGATATATGTATATTCTATTTTAAACAGGTCACAGCACATACGGTTTGAGATACATATAATCTTGTCTATGCTCTAATCACATTTAGCTCATGCATGGTACAGGTTTCGAATATATAGGTGTAGTAAGTGTTGGCACTCCACAAACATTCCACCTTGAAACACTAATCCTTGTACTGTATATAATGTATGTACACATTGAGACCTGTTTGAGTTTACACCGCTAGTAATATTCTTTTTAAAGGGATTTTGTCTCTGGATGTTACACATTACCACACATTAAGGGCGTTTGCCAAAGGGACATATTGTCACAGTTTAGACACTGGATACCATTATCACTCAGTATTATTATTTTTACAAACCTAATGCACTTTTATGGAATTAAGTACAGTGTGGTAGAAACATTGGGATAGTAATATCCTCGTTCATTTTATAACATAGGTAATCATTATAAGACACATATAGGGTAGCGCCATTTCCCCAATCTATTATATACAATACTGTGAGGAGGATGCACTACACTAACTTGTAGCTTTAGCTGAACACTGTGCAGAGGTCTCACTACACTAACTTGTAGTTTTAGCTGAATACTGTGAGGAGGACGCACTACACTAACTTGTAGCTTTAGCTGAACACTGTGCAGAGGTCGCACTACACTAACTTGTAGTTTTAGCTGAACACTGTGAGGAGGACGCACTACACTAACTTGTAGCTTTAGCTGAACACTGTGCAAAGGTCTCACTACACTAACTTGTAGCTTTAGCTGAACACTGTGCAGAGGTTGCACTACACTAACTTGTAGTTTTAGCTGAACACTGTAAGGAGGACACACTACCCTAACTTGTAGCTTTAGCTGAACACTGTGCAGAGGTCACACTAAACTAACTTGTAGCTTTAGCTGAACACCGTGAGGAGGATGCACTACACTAACTTGTAGCTTTAGCTGAACACTGTGCGGAGGTCTCACTACACTAACTTGTAGTTTTAGCTGAACACTGTGAGGAGGACGCACTACACTAACTTGTAGCTTTAGCTGAACACTGTGCAGAGGTCGCACTACACTAACTTGTAGTTTTAGCTGAACACTGTGAGGAGGACGCACTACCCTAACTTGTAGCTTTAGCTGAACACTTTGCAGAGGTCGCACTACACTAACTTGTAGTTTTCGCTGAACACTGTGAGGTGGACACACTACACCAACTTGTAGCTTTAGCTGAACACTGTGAGGAGGACGTGTAGTGATCGGGTATATAATTAATATTTAGGTATTATAATGATGATGTAAGTACTCTTCCGCAGCAACCCAATTCTTCCAGAGAGATGCACTTTATTGACTTCCAACACAGAACAAAGTCCAAAGTCCACAGATGACAGAAAAATCCGACAGAGTAGATATAATTCAGAACCCCATGTTCATAGGTCTGTGTGCATACACAGACAAGCCTTTCTTAGAACTAAAAACTGAATGCCGTGTTATATTCACTAAATATTGAATGGCTGAGCAATTTGATTGGCCGTTTCAATTTAGGACTTTGATTAGCTTTTGTCTTTCAAACAGACAACAACTCCCAGCCGTGAACAGCTGCAGTCATAAACCGCCCCAATTTGCACTCCCGCATATCAACATCAACAAGTCCCCTTAGGTATGTGTAATTAGATTAGATTAACAGATACCACCTGAATACCCTTTTAAAGCCCTCCTTGATCCCATTGTTACCCCCTCAAGTCTAATTACCATCAATAAATACTTCTTCTATGGTCCTTTAAACAATGTACCCTTTGAAATGTTCAATTAGGTTAACAGCCCATACCTCACACCCCTAGGTAGACTTGCATAAGACCAACACATCAAAGGGTCTTCAGCTGTTATATTAAAATTGAGTTGGCTTGGAAATTCAACTGAATTTCTGCTCAACCCATACTCCAATACAATATTATCCAACATATTACAACATATACCCCCACTTGGGTCGGTTCTAACTACTAGAACTGACCCATAAATCAAACAACAAAAAAATATTATTTCGATTTAAGGTACTGGATGCTTTACAATGGCTCATATAAAATATGAAGTTGAAACTGGTTACATCTCTCTTTGCCAGCCTCTAAAATATCCCCATGAAACAGTTATTAGATAATATAACTTTTAGACCATGACTGGAAAAGGATTTGGTAAACGTCAGTGGCCCATATAGCTGTTGGGCCTTATTATATCACATCAAGATCTTGATTATGTGATATAATAAGATAATGTAGTGATCGGGTATATAATTAATATTTAGGTATTATAATGATGATGTAAGTACTCTTCCGCAGCAACCCAATTCTTCCAGAGAGATGCACTTTATTGACTTCCAACACAGAACAAAGTCCAAAGTCCACAGATGACAAAAAATCCGACAGAGTAGATATAATTCAGAACCTCATGTTCATAGGTCTGTGTGCATACACAGACAAGCCTCACCTAAACTATAGACTGAATGCCGTGTTATATTCACTGAATATTGAATGGCTGAGCAATTTGATTGGCCGTTTCAATTTAGGACTCTAATTAGCTTTAGTCTTTCAAACAGACAACAACTCCCAGCCGTGAACAGCCATGAACCACCCCAATTTGCACTCCCGCATATCAACATCAACAAGTCCCCTTTAGATATGTGTAATTAGATTAACAGATACCACCTTAACACCCTTTTGAGCCCTTGGAATACCTACATTCCTGCATATCAACAAGCCCCCCTGATAAATTAGCCCCACAGGAGGGAGCCTCCGCTAGGCCAACCCAAAACACTCCTTGATCCCATTGTTACCCCCTCAAGTATAATTACCATCAATAAATATTTCTTCTATGGTCCTTTAACCACTTCCCGCCCGGTCAATAGCATATTGACGTCCGGGAAGTGGTTGCGTTATCCTGACTGGACGTCATATGACGTCCAGCAGGATAACATGCCGGCGCGTGCCCGCGGGAGCGCGCAGCGCGGCGATTGGCGGCGGCGCATGTCCCTCGGACACAGCGCTTCCCCGATCTAGGTAAACAGCCAGTTCTATTGGCTGTTTACCCCGTGATCGGCTGTGTCAAAGTCACAGCCGATCACCTGTCACAATAAACTCGGCGGCGCGCTCCCTGCGCGCCGCCAAAAGCATCCAGTGTAGTGATCGAGGAAGGCGAGTGTCCCTTGGACACAGCGCTTCCCCGATCGGTAAACAGCCAATGAAATTGGCTGTTTACCAGGTGACCGGCTGTGTCCAATCACAGCCTGTCACAAATGTAAACAAAAAAGTTGCTGTTACTATCTGATCCCTGCTCTCTCCTCACACACCGATCGTGAGAGGAGAGAGCAGAGATCAGTGAGTGAATCAGTGTCTGTCTGACATTACTGTTATTACTGTACTGTGCACAACACGGCCCCCCCAATAAAGAGGACCTGTCACACAGCCCAGCCAATCAGCCCATCTGTCAATCAGCCCATCTGTCAATCAACCCATCTGTCAATCAACCCGTCTGTCAATCAGCCCATCTGTCAACCAGCCCATCTGTCAACCAGCCCATCTGTCAACCAGCCCATCTGTCACAGGCCCACCGCCATCGGTACCGCCACACAGGCTACCAGTACCGCCATCGGTACTGCCACACAGGCTACCAGTACCGCCATCGGTACCACCACCAGTAACGCCACTAGTACCTCCATCAGGCCCACCATCTATACTGCCACACAGGCTGCTACCAGTATCGCCACTAGTGCCGCCATCGGTACCACCACCACCCATACCACCGTCAGTACCGCCATCGGTGCCACCACCACCCATACCGCCACCTGTACCGCCATCACCACCTGTACCGCCACCACCACCCGTACCGCCATTGGTACCACCACCACCTGTACCGCCACCGGTACTGCCACCACCACCTGTACCGCCACCACCACCTGTACCGCCACCACCACCCGTACCGCCACCGGTACTGCCACCACCACCTGTACCGCCACCGGTACCACAATCACCACCTGTACCGCCATCGGTACCACCACCACCCGTACCGCCACCGGTACCGCCACCACCACCACCACCCGTACCTCCATCGGTACCACCACCCATACTGCCATCTGTACCACCACACAGGCCCGCCAATAAGAATTGCCATAATGTCACAAAGGGTTTACACACCTGAGGAGGCATATGAGATTCTTGCCATGTCGGATGATGGGAGCAGCGGGGAGCTCACATCATCTGGTTCGGAATACGAGCCAGTGGAGGATAGTGGATCAGAGTCCGAGTCCGCGGAGGAAACCGTCCCTCCCAAAAGATTGAGATCAGGACCAAGATCAGGAGATCTGCCCACCACCAGCAGCGCCAGACCCCAGGAAGAGGAAGAAGAGCCCAGTACAAGCACTGGAATTACCACCAGCAGCGCCAGACCCCAGGAAGAGGAAGAGGAGCCCAGTACAAGCACTGGAATTACCCGCCCAACCCGAAGAACCCCGCCCCAGTCCTACCTTCCCGATGCCCTGGCAAACCCCTTATGGTTGCCTGCCAACTCAAGACCTGCTATCATCCCCCCTTTCACCGCACAGCCAGGTGTGCAGCCCGACACTACGAATTTTTCTGAATTTGATTATTTTTCTTTATTTTTCCCCCAAGATTTTCTACAGGATATGGTGGATCAAACTAATTTATATGCATCCCAATTTATTGCTGCCAACCCCAATTCTTCCTACGCCCGCATGTTCCAGTGGCGATGTGTCACACTGGATGAATTTAAAATGTTTTTGGGCCTAACATTCAATATGGGGCTTACAAAAAAGAATGAATCCCATGCATATTGGTCCACCCACCCCATCCAACACATGCCCATATATTCCGCTGTCATGTCCAGGACAAGATACGACATGATTATGCGTTTTCTCCACTTCAGTGACAATTCCCAGTGCCCTCCCTGAGATCATCCCAACCATGACAAATTGTTCAAGATACGCCCCCTAATCAATTCCTTTTCCCAGCGATTCAGAGAAGTTTTCATCCCAGACCAAAAAATTTGTGTGGACGAGTCCCTCATACATTTCACTGGCTGACTGCACTTCAAGCAGTATATACCAAGCAAGAGATCCAGGTATGGGGTGAAGTTAAATAAATTATGCGATCGAGCCACTGGATATGTCTTCACATTCCGGATCTACGAAGGCAAAGATTCCCAGCTCCAGCCCCATGATTGCCCCACATATATTGGAACCAGTGGAAAAATTGTCTGGGAGCTGGCATACCCCCTATTCGACAAAGGATACCATTTATATGTCGACAACTACTATACAAGCCTGCCCCTTTTTCGTCACCTTTATAATAAAAAAACCCTGGCCTGTGGTACCTTCAAAAAAAACCGTAAGGGATTCCCAAAAAATCTGCTAGCAAAAAAATTAAGAAAGGGAGAATCGGCATTCATGAGGAACGAGGAGGTGTTGGCCATGAAGTGGAGGGACAAGAAAGATGTCCACATGCTCTCTACCATCCACAATGACACCGTGGTGGAGATCCAAAGAAGACGCGGCCCCATTGTAAAGCCCGAATGTGTCCACGACTACAATATGTATATGGGGGGGTGGATTTAAACGATCAGATGCTACAGCCCTACTTATCAAACAGAAAGTCCCGTTACTGGTACAAGAAAGTTGCCTTTCACCTTTTTCACATGGCCCTTTTTAATTCGTTTGTCTGCTACCAAAAAGCAACTCAAAACCAAGTCACCTACCTCAAGTATTTTGAATTGATCGTCACTCTCCACATTTACCCACAAGGTCCCGCCCCAGGAAGCATTCGCTCGGAGGCTGTGAGTAGACTTCACGAGCAACACCTTCCCTATAGCATTCCCCCCACAGAATCTGGAAGAAGACGCCAAAAAAAATGCCGTGTATGCAGCAGAGGAGGAATAAGAAGAGATTCCAGCTATTATTGTCCCCAATGTCCCTCCCAACATGGCCTGTGCATCGGAGATTGCTTCAGAAATTATCATGCATTCATCCAATATTAGTTCCCTGTATTATTACCAGACTGCCATTTCCCCATTTGCCTGCTACCATGTTAATTAACTGACCCTGGCCTGTTTACCGACGATGTCTTTGCTTGCCGTTTCTGCACGTTTCTGACTTGCATGTGTACCAACCTCAGCCTGTTTACCGACGATGCCTCTGCCTGCCGATTTAAACCACATTTCTGACTTGCACGTGTACCAACCTCAGCCTGTTTACCGACGATGCCTCTGCCTGCCGATTTAAACCACGTTTCTGACTTCCACGTGTACCGACCTTGGCCTGTTAATCGACCATGTTTTTGCCTGCCACTTGGACTGATCTTTTGGCCATCTACTTTAGTACACAGGGGTCTCACATATGTGAGGGGCTTCAGAATAGCGTTCTGAGTAGAGAAAACCAGTTTTTCGTTTTCTGTGCTCCCAGAACAGGGTCTGGTTGCCCGGAGGCTTCAAAGCGATTTGGGTGGGAGAAGCCTCTACCCCTGTCCCCCTGGCCCTAAGCTTGATGGTCCTTTCTGCTGCCCGGACCAATGCTTTGGCTGTGCTGACCATATTGCTGCCTGTAAAGACCCATGACATTATGGACCATGTTTCTTCCTGCTGTTTGGACCAATACTTTGGCTGTGTTGACCATATATCTGCCTGCTGCCTCTACTGACTTTGGACAGTATTTCTGCTGGGACACCTCTGCCTGCTACCTGGACCTGTGCTCTGGCTGTGCTTTGGCTGTGGTCTGGCTGTGCTGACAGTATGTCTGCCTGTATGAACTGTGGACAGTATTCCTGCCTGCTGCCTGGATGATTACTTTTGCTGTCGCTGACCTCATTCCTGCCTGCTGCCTGGACCGATGCTCTCCTCTGTGGACCACTGCACTTCTAAAACCACAGGTAATCTTTTGTTATTTGGTATGTACCTGCTATGTGTTAGAAATATGAAGGGCCTGCAAAAATGTGATCGGTAGTCAGAAAATGATATGTGTAATTAATGCTGCTAGAATGCCTGGAGGTGCTACTTGGATTTTGGGCCTCTGTATGTGGCCAGGCTGTGTAAAAGTCTCAAACATGTGGTATCGCCATACTCAGGAGGAGTAGCAGAATGTATTTTGGGGTGTCATTTTTGCTATGTACATGCTATGCGTTATAAATATGTTATAAATGGGCAACTTTGTGTAAAAAAAAATGCATTTTAATTTTTTTCCACATTTTCCAAAAACTTCTGGAAAAAAATGAACCGTTCAAAAGACTCATTATGCCTCATAGATTATACGTTGGGGTGTGTGCTTTCCAAAATGGGGTCATTTTGTGGACAATTCAATTGTCCTGGTGCTCCAGTGCCTTCAAAAGTGTAATAGGTGGTTGAGAAAGGATATGTGCAATTTATGCTTGTAGAACGCCTGAAAGTGCTACTTCAGTGTTGGCCCTTTGTATGTGGCCAGGCTGTGTAAAAGTCTCACACATGTGGTATCGCCATACTCAGGAGGAGTAGAGGAATGCATTTTGGGGTGTCATTTTTGCTATGTACATGCTATGTGTTAGAAATATCTTATAAATGGACAACTTTGTGTAAAAAAAAATGCATTTTCATTTTTTTTTCACTTTTTTCAAAACCTTGTGGAAAAAAATGAACCCTTCAAAAGACTCATTATGCCTCACAGATTATACGTTGGGGTGTGTGCTTTCCAAAATGGGGTCATTTTGTGGATAATTCCATTGTTCTGGTGCTCCATGGCCTTCAAAACTGTAATAGGTGGTTGAGAAAGGATATGTGCAATTTATGCTTGTAAAACGCATGAAAGTGCTATTTCAATGTTGGGCCTTTGTATGTGGCCAGGCTGTGTAAAAGCCTCACACATGAGGTATCGCCATACTCAGGAGGAGTAGAGGAATGCATTTTGGGGTGTCATTTTTGCTATGTACATGCTATGTGTTAGAAATATCTTATAAATGGACAACTTTGTGTAAAAAAAATGCATTTTCATTTTTTTTCCACATTTTCCAAAAACTTCTGGAAAAAAATGAACCGTTCAAAAGACTCATTATGCCTCATAGATTATACGTTGGGGTGTGTGCTTTCCAAAATGGGGTCATTTTGTGGACAATTCAATTGTCCTGGCGCTCCAGCGCCTTCAAAAGTGTAATAGGTGGTTGAGAAAGGATATGTGCAATTTATGCTTGTAGAAAGCCTGAAAGTGCTACTTCAGTGTTGGCCCTTTGTATGTGGCCAGGCTGTGTAAAAGTCTCACACATGTGGTATCGCTATACTCAGGATGAGTAGAGGAATGCATTTTGGGGTGTCATTTTTGCTATGTACATGCTATGTGTTAGAAATATCTTATAAATGGACAACTTTGTGTAAAAAAAATGCATTTTCATTTTTTTTTCACTTTTTTCAAAACCTTCTGGAAAAAAATGAACCCTTCAAAAGACTCATTATGCCTCACAGATTATACGTTGGGGTGTGTGCTTTCCAAAATGGGGTCATTTTGTGGATAATTCCATTGTTTTGGTGCTCCAGGGCCTTCAAAACTGTAATAGGTGGTTGAGAAAGGATATGTGCAATTTATGCTTGTAAAACGCATGAAAGTGCTACTTCAATGTTGGGCCTTTGTATGTGGCCAGGCTGTGTAAAATCCTCACACATGTGGTATTGCCATACTCAGGAGGAGTAGAGGAATGCATTTTGGGGTGTAATTTTTGCTATGTACATGCTATGTGTTAGAAATATCTTATAAATGGACAACTTTATGTAAAAAAAAATGCATTTTCATTTTTTTTCCACATTTTCCAAAAACTTCTGGAAAAAAATGAACCGTTCAAAAGACTCATTATGCCTCATAGATTATACTTTGGGGTGTGTGCTTTCCAAAATGGGGTCATTTTGTGGACAATTCAATTGTCCTGGTGCTCCAGGACCTTCAAAAGTGTAATAGGTGGTTGAGAAAGGATATGTGCAATTTATGCTTGTAAAACGCATGAAAGTGCTACTTCAGTGTTGGTCCTTTGTATGTGGCCAGGCTTTGTAAAATCCTCACACATGAGGTATCGCCATACTCAGGAGGAGTAGCAGAATGTATTTTGGGGTGTAGTTGCAATTATGCATATGCTGTGTGAGAGAAATAACCTGTTAATATGACCAGTTTGTGTAAAAAAAAAAAAAAAAATCTTAATTTTCCCAAGAATTGTGGGAAAAAATTACAGCTTCAAAAAACTCACCATGCCTCTTAGTAAATACATTGGACTGTCTACTTTCCAAAAAGGGGTCATTTGGGGGGTATTTGTACTTTCCTGGCTTGTTAGTGTCTCAAGAAATGAGATAGGCCTTCAGGTGAGATAGTACATCAGTTGTGATCAATTTTCAGTGATTGGCACCATAGTTTGTAGACTCTATAACTTTCACAAAGACCAAATAATATACATTAATTTGGGTTATTTTTACCAAAGATATGTAGCAGTATACATTTTGGCACAAATTTTGAAGAAAAATGACTTGTTTGCAAAATTTTACAATAGAAACTAAAAAAAACGTTTTTTTTTCAAAATTTTCGCGGTTTTTTTGCTTATATCGCAAAAAATGAAAAACCCAGTGGTGATTAAATACCACCAAAAGAAAGCTCTATTTGTGAGAAGAAAATGATAAACATTTTGTTTGGATACAGTGTAGCATGACTGAGTAATTGTCATTCAAAGTGTGAGAGCGCTGAAAGCTGAAAATTGGTCTGGGCGGGAAGGTGCATAAGTGCCTGGTATTGAAGTGGTTAAACAATGTACCCTTTGAAATGTTCAATTAGGTTAACAGCCCATACCTCACACCCCTAGGTAGACTTGCATAAGACCAACACATCAAAGGGTCTTCAGCTGTTATATTAAAATTGAGTTGGCTTGGACACTTCAACTGAATTTCTGCTCAACCCATACTCCAATACAATATTATACATAAATTGGCCAACATATTACAACATATACAACAGGACGCACTACACTAACTTGTAGCTTTAGCTGAACACTGTGCAGAGGTCTCACTACACTAACTTGTAGTTTTAGCTGAACACTGTGAGGAGGCCGCTGCAGCATGGCCAACGTTGAGTTCCACCTGGTGGGCATGTCACAGATTAGGCGGTTCTTGGGCAGGTTAAACACCTTTTGGAGGTCTGCCAGCCGAGCACTGGCATTATATGACCAGCGGAAATGCACACAGACTTTCCTGGCCTGCCTCAGGACATCCTGTAAGCCCCGGTACCTGCCCAAGAACTGCTGCACTACCAAGTTAAGGACGTGAGCCAAACAGGGCACATGGGTCATTTGTCCCTGTCGGAGGGCAGAAAGGAGGTTGGTGCCATTGTCGCAAACCACCATTCCTGCCTTAAGTTGGCATGGCGTCAACCACCTCTGAACCTGCCCCTGCAGAGTTGACAGAACCTCTGCCCCAGTGTGGCTCCTGTCCCCCAAGCACACCAGCTCAAACACCGCATGGCATCTTTTGGCCTGCATACTTGCGTAGCCCCTTGAACAGGTACGGAGCACCACTGGTTCCGAGGACAAAGCGCAGGAAGAAGCCATGGAGGAAGAAGAAGAGGAGGGGTGGAGGAGAGAGGTGTGTCACAATCATTACTAGTGGCATTTTGGAGGCGTGGTGGCGGAACAACCTCCAACACGACTGCACCTTGTCCTGCATCCTTCCCAGCTGCCAGCAGAGTCACCCAATGCGCGGTGAAACTTAGGTAATGTCCCTGTCCATGCCTGTTGGACCATGAGTCAGCGTAATACGCACCTTACCACTAGGGATGAGCTTCATGTTCGAGTCGAACCCATGTTCGACTCGAACATCATCTGTTCGCCCGTTCACCGAATTGCGAACGATATGGGCCGTTTGCGCCAAATTCGTGTGGCGCGTCACGGCCCATAATTTACTGCGGCATCACAGTGCATTGCTGGCTGATGATTGGCCAAGCATGCTTGGCCAATCACAGCGCCGTCTGAACAGAGAGCCATAATTGGCCAAAGCCAAGGAGGCTTTGGCCAATTATGGCTCAGGGGATTTATTACATGCCCCACACTATATAAGGCCGCCTGCACGGTGGCCCTGTGTAGTGTGTGTTCCGGCGTTGAAAGAGATAGACAGAGAGACAGTGTCATTTGATTTGAGTTAGATAGATTAGGCAGAACAGTCAGTCAGTTAGCTGCACTTACAGTGTATTGTGTATATATATGCATCCCAGGTGTTGCATATATATATACACTGTATTCAGTTTAGCTAGATCCGTTCCTGTTATCTTCCTACTGACAGGCAGGCTTGTCTTGTTACAGTATATACAGCTACCTGAAGAAAATTACTGGTGTTCTTTTGATCCTATAAGTAACACAGTCAGGCAGCTAGACTATTTACAGTTAGTGCAGTGCGTCCTGCTCACAGTGTCCAGCTAGATCCGTTCCTGTTATCTTCTTACTGACAGGCAGGCTTGTCTTGTTACAGTATATACAGCTACCTGAAGAAAATTGCTGGTGTTCTTTTGATCCTATTAGTACCACAGTCAGGCAGCTAGACTATTTACAGTTAGTGCAGTGCGTCCTGCTCACAGTGTTCAGCTAAAACAACAAGTTAGTGGGGTGCGTCCTGCTCACAGTGTTCAACTAAACCTACAAGTTAGTGGGGTGCTTCCTGCTCACAGTGTTCAGCTAAACCTACAAGTTAGTGCGGTGCGTCCTGCTCACAGTGTTCAGCTAAAACTACAAGTTAGCGGGGTGCGTCCTGCTCACAGTGTTCAGCTAAACCTACAAGTTAGTGTGGTGCGTCCACCTCACAGTGTTCAGCTAAACCTACAAGTTAGTGCGGTGCGTCCTGCTCACAGTGTTCAGCTAAAACTACAAGTTAGTGCTGTGCATCCTGCTCACAGTGTTCAGTTAAACCTACAAGTTAGTGTAGTGAGACCTCTGCACAGTGTTCATCTAAAGCTACAAGTTAGTGCAGTGCGTCCTGCTCACAGTGTTTAGCTAGATCCGTTCCTGTTATCTTCTTACTGACAGGCAGGCTTGTCTTGTTACAGTATTTACAGCTACCTGAAGAAAATTGCTGGTGTTCTTTTGATCCTATTAGTACCACAGTCAGGCAGCTAGACTATTTACAGTTAGTGCAGTGCGTCCTGCTCACAGTGTTCAGCTAAAACTACAAGTTAGTGGGGTGCGTCCTGTTCACAGTGTTCAGCTAAACCTATAAGTTAGTGGGGTGTGTCCTGCTCACAGTGTTCAGCTAGATCCATTCCTGTTATCTTCTTACTGACAGGCAGGCTTGTCTTGTTACAGTATTTACAGCTACCTGAAGAAAATTGCTGGTGTTCTTTTGATCCTATTAGTACCACAGTCAGGCAGCTAGACTATTTACAGTTAGTGCAGTGCGTCCTGCTCACAGTGTTCAGCTAAACCTTCAAGTTAGTGTGGTGCGTCCACCTCACAGTGTTCAGCTAAACCTACAAGTTAGTGCGGTGCATCCTGCTCACAGTGTTCAGCTAAAACTACAAGTTAGTGCTGTGCGTCCTGCTCACAGTGTTCAGCTAAACCTACAAGTTAGTGTAGTGAGACCTCTGCACAGTGTTCATCTAAAGCTACAAGTTAGTGCAGTGCATCCTGCTCACAGTGTTCAGCTAAAACTACAAGTTAGTGCTGTGCGTCCTGCTCACAGTGTTCAGCTAAAACTACAAGTTAGTGTGGTGCGTCCACCTCACAG